>NW_026136701.1:23711293-24311293 GCF_905237075.1 Dicentrarchus labrax
GAGCTTTTGGGAGCAGCTGCTGTGGCACATGTTCCACGTGGATGTACCACCAAACACACCTGCACCAAAGGGACCGGGCTAGTGTAAGACAGTCAGTACGTCACCTCTGCTCCAGCTTTCCTTAAACACAGAAGTTCTACGTCAGTTTTCATATTTGATTGCATCCAATTACATTCATAGAAAGGGTCTGATTTTTATCATTTAAAATGAAAACAAAAAAGGGATGCATTGAGATATCCCTGCTCCGTCTCCTGATTGAAGGGTGAATTGTCCGTGAGGCCAAAAAGAGCTGAAACACAAGGTTTAGTGAGAACATGAAAAGAGAGAAGAGCCATTGAATTTCAACTATGTGGAAAGCGTGTGTGGTTTACATGGGCACTGGTTAAATGGGATCGCTCCACCATTTAATGCCAACACGCAGCTGCAAGACTATTTTAACTCTTAACACAGCTGGAGCACTCACTGGCCACCGACCACAGCCAGAGCAGCTGTCACAACGGATTAAACAGCCTCCACTTTGGAGAATATGAGCACTTGTTTGTGGTGGTTTTTCACAAAAGAAGGAAATGTGCAATCACGCCGGTTGGATGAGGATGAATAAATGGGCTATTTTTAGTGAAGGGCACTGTTGGAGGTGTTGTAGCAGAGTTACTTTACATTTTACACATTGAGCAGATGTTAGAAGAACAGAGATACGTACAATCAACCAGGACAACGTGCCTCAGTTTTACAAGCAACAGTGAAGTAGCGTAGTGAGGGGCAAAGGTCAGAACCACCTTGCACAGTGATTGTTTTATTAGAGTGGGGAAGTGACACCAACTCAGCACAGATTTATAGTTCACAGTTTCCCTAAAGACAGACTTTAGTTTAACCTAAGTTCCTCGTAGAAATGTAATTTATTAAATGTTCTTGTTCTTCTCCCAGATGAGACCCCAGTTAGCGTAACCAAATACTATTATTATTTATTTGTGCAAGCTGGAAAATGTTCTAGTACTTGCTTGGTCATCCATTTTATAGTTTTCACAGTGATATTGAATGATGATTTTAATTTTTTTTCCTGAGAAAAATAATGCAGTTTTGACCACAAAAGCCACTTTCTGGCTTTTTCCAAAGTTTTCAACAGCACATTACGTGATATGTACAAACTGAATCCACTCTGGAAGACAATAAGAGTTATTTTTAGGTAGGGAATGAACTTTCAGCTTCATCTGATGTAAGGTATTTGGACCACAAGTCATCATTCTGTTACAGTATACCTCAAGAGCATCCAAATGTGGCATTTGGCCTCTTTGGACACAGCTAATATGATAATATTTTTCATGCATGCATGCAATTTGCAAGTTGGATGCAAGTATCTTCCCCCATTTGGGATTATTTCAAATGCTTATCTGACCAGAATGTTACCCAGTCCTTGTGTTACATTCAGTTCTATTCACCAAACATATTGTTCCTGCCAATTCAAATGAAATGTACTAATATTAGAGACATAAAAGAGAAGAGTTACTCCAAAAAGTTCAAACATTTTTTGCTTGAGGCCCTGCAACCCAAATGTTTGTTCCGGTGTGATGGTATCCCTTTGAGAAGCTTTGTATTCCAGCCTTGAACTGCAGTTTAAGGCTCAACGTCCACACCCAACCACGGAGAAGATGAACATTAGTGTGTCAGTGAAACTGGAAAGGAAGATGCAGACAGTGATGTATTTGAACAGATGAGCCCTAAATCTCTCACTCTGCACCAGTTAGGGGAACCAGCTAATGACTAGCTTTCACATTTAAATAGCCACCTGTCAGATGTGACATTTGTGTCTGACTAAGCATCATATTTGAATCAGTAGTGACCTCTTGTGGTGCACAGTGGACAGTTACTCCTCTCATTATAATTCAAATCTCACACCTAGACTATATTTATTTTATAACAACGTCCTGTACACTTTAATCATAAAAAGTGTAACCATGCTGTCTGTGTGTAATGTATGTTATGTATTAGCTGTATTTACTTTCCCCAAACCAGACTCCCAACTGGAAATGTGTTTAATACCAGCACTGTATCACACAGGAACATTTCTCAGATGCAGTTTGGATGAGGATCCATCGTACAGGCATTGTAACAGCTTGTGTTGAGCAAATTAAATTTATAACACAGCAGCGGGGGCATTCAAAAATAGCAGGGAGATTCAGTTATAAAGTGTTTTGGTTGTGTGGAAGGTCTGGCACAACAAACACATTAGCTATCTGAGCCAGGAACCCTGTGGGACACCAGCCTACAACCCCACATTAAGTCCTTAGACACATTACCTGCAGCCTCCGACATGATCTGAGACGCTAACATTCACTGCAGACGTTTCAATGTCCATCTTTTGCTCCTGGAAGTCGTACTGGAGGATATACAGACTATATCCTCGTAGCTGTTTTGTGCAGAATTGTTTGATGTAGGCAATAATCATGGAGAAAAAGTTACAGCAGCTTGACCTCTGAGAAATGTTTAACCGTCACCTTTTCTGAAAGGACTGTGACATTTTTTCCAAATTAGGCCAGTTAAGCTGCAAAGGCCACAACAGGCGCCACAAATGCCTCTTTGATGGTATTAACAGCATGTAATTGTGTTACGCGTTCATCCCAGGCTAATTTTGTGCTAAAGAGCTGTCTGACTCAGGTCATATTTGGCTCCCCGCTGTCAGGCCTTTGTGCCCCCCGAGGGTCCCCCTTCTGCTGCCGGTACTCGACCATCTGGAGCCTCCATCCTCTGACCGCAGGACAGGCCAAGGAGATGAGGGAGGGAGGGAGGGAGGGAGGGAGGAGAAAGGACCAGAGGGTAAGCAGTGGGGCGAGGGGGACACTGGCCAGAATAACTGATGCAATAATGCTCCATTATTCAGACCAGTTTAACAAAATGATGCATGGATAGAAATAATGTAATAACAATAACACTGTAGCCAAATATTAAAGGAAAAAATGCGAGAATGAGAACACAAGCAGACAATATAAAAAAAAGTGACATAACTAGTTTTTCTTTATTACATTTTTGGACTGTTTTCTTTATTTAAGGCTGGAATAATACACTTGAAGGAACATTTTGCCTCCAAAACTGCAGGCTGTGTGTTGATTTCAATTTTATAAATTCACAATGTAGGCCTACAAAGCACTGAAACCTATGAATATCATACAGTAAAAAAAAAAACACCTCCGTCAGGCCCGGTTGTTGCTGAATGAGGTGCTTTTTCGTCACACTGTTAAAAGATTAAGGGAGCGACTTGGCCGTGTGGAGCAGTGCTCTTTGATAACAGCGGGGGCAGTGTTTGAACAGTACGACCTCTCCTGGCACGCAGGAGGACAGATGGTGGCTCTGGGGTCAGCCAGAGTCAGATCTAAATAAAGGAATTCAGCGAGTACAGAACAGATTCTCCAGTACACCCACAGTACACCTTTGTGTCAGAATGACATAATACACTGAAAGCATGGCATCAGGACAACATGTAGAATATACAGATGTTAATCACAACATAGTAAACAGGATTTATTTGGGAGTTTTGTTGTTAATTGATGCTTTTAAAAGCTCTAAACCTACTTATCTTTAAAGCTTTTTCAATATAGAAAGTTTATATTCCTGTATTGTCTTCCAGTGGTGTTCAGGGAAGTAAAGATCCAGTACTCCTTGATTGTTTATAGCCTGTGGAATCAGTAAAGACCCCAGTTTCTGCTGTTAGTTGTGACTTACTTACACACTCATTATAGTTTCTGTGTTCAAATAAAATGGAAGAAAGGCCTGGGTATCAGGATAAAGTGATCTTGTGTCATGTCTGCTGTTTAAAGTGTTATTCCTTGTTTCAGCCAGTAGATGGCAACATTACTCTGATCTGTAAAAGTGACTGACTCAGTAAAAAAAAATCCGAAATTCATTTGAAAGTTGCTCATTTAATGAAATATAATCTAATTGATATCATTGCAAACTTGATCCAAGTTTCGCTGTTTTTAATTGAAAGTGTATTTGGTGTACAGTGCTACAGACGCGTTATAAAACATTTTATTGGCGCTAATATGACTTTAATATTAGCTATATTTCCTCTTCCTCAGTAAACTGAAATACTTCTTCTGTTCACACGCACACGTTTCCGTTGAGTTGAACTTTACTGTGAGTAAACAATGAGTGCCTAATAAAAGAGTAACAGCCTACAGAAACAGACTCAAAACAGAGCAGCAACCAGGACAGAGAGTGTCTTTAAAAGTAACACACACAAGAAGTAAACACACACTGTAAAGCTCTTACTTACTGTCCATTAAAAATACGAGACAACGCGGAAGCGGCTCGGGGGCGACTCCTCTCGCTCCACCCAGACACTCTTCGACGTTAAACTGACTCGTCGGTCGACATTTTCGGCACAGCATCATCAGCGCTGACGTGAAACTACGTGAGCGGAGGCACAGGCCGTCCACCCATACCGTAATTAGTGACGAGTCAGACTACGTAAAACTTCGGTAAGTCACTGCAAAGCTGTCACATTTTTGCTCAGCACCTGTCGCGGCAGAGTCGGCGGACAATGCGCAAACCCGTTTGCGGTGCGGAACTGTTCATTAAAAGTTTTTGCTTTGCGAGCATTAGCTGAATTAGCTGAGCAACATGGAGTGAAAAAAAAAAAAAAAAAAAAAATGTTGTCAGCGGGCTCGGAGGCAGCGGTTCTTTTTATTTTTTTTAAATTTCTGCTGAAGTTCACTAGGCTGCGTCAAGTGTGACGGGGTTAGATGGATGACGGAAGTTTATCGAACGGTTTCTCTTCAAAATAAAATATGTAAAAGAACTTGTCATGAAAAATATCAATGCTTCCGTCTTTATTCCAAATTCCTCTAAACTATTTTCTGTCTTTTTTTCTAAATTGTGTTAATAAAATGATCTACCGTTTTAAAATAAAAGTGTAAAAATGAAATCTATTGGGTTGCAGTGCAGCTTATTTTCACTCTGTATCACTGAAATAGGGAAGTCACATTTGTCTTTGGGAAATGTCCTGAACTTTATAATTGAAAGTTACTTGAAATACACCAATAAAAAGCTGTAGGACTTGTGTTTACAAGTTGGGCTTTTGCTCCATTTAGTGAGATTGAAAGTGAAATGAGTCTGTTGTCTTCTGCTTTGACACGCTTGCAGAAATTCTTCTGAATATTTGGACCCGGGGATTTTCCTAATCAGATGTTCAGTAGCAGATAGTAGACAGCATTTGAGATCATGGTTGGAACCAATCTTTATTACACAGCCGCCCTGTTGTAGTTTCTCATGAGAACAGCATTCTGGCTGGTGACTGTGACGCTGGCACACTTTAACTGATATAAACTTCTTTCTAAGAACATTTTTTGTGGAGAGGTTTGCACTTATTACTACATTAGTTTATTTGTTTTAAACAACTTTAAACCTGTATTCTACTGTAGTTTTGTTTCATTTTTGGCACCTTTAGACCTTAAATGTGAGAAAATCTCCATTAAAACAGATACAAATACTTAAAGCTGGCAGGCGACTCAGAAAACAAAGAAACTCCAAGTTTATTAAAGGTATAAAGGTTTTTAATGAAGCCATGGGCAGGAAGAGCTGGGTGTGATCCATGAAGCAAAATCCTTTTTAACAAAAGGCACATTCTGTCTGGTTTGGTATCAAATAAAAAAATTTGTGATCTCTGATAAAGATATTGGAGAAGAGTAGAAAATAAAAGGAAGGCCTTTGTCGGCCTCAGAATTGGTAATAATCTGCTTGTCTGTCTGTCTGTCTGTCTGTCTGTCTGTCTTTCTGTCTTTCTGCCTAGGTGACTGAATATGGATACCCCGGTCTCACCTCAGTTAGACAGCAGTTTAAATGATTCAGTGACAGATGGAGAGGAGAACCACAGTGAAACCAGTCCATCTCCTGCAGCTCCTCCTCAGGTACACACACACACACACACACACACACACACACACACACACACACACACATTGTTATAAAGTCTTATTTAGCCATTTAAAATGATAGAGAAGGTACAGCAGCACTTGGATGCTCATGGATACGCGTTGCAGCATGAGATATGTAACTTGTTGAAATGCTGACTAAAGATGACTTTCTCTTCTTTTACACCACACACAGAGTCATTTTTACAATTGTAGCTTTAGGCGTGAACGTATTGATTTGTGTCTGCAGGTGCCGGTGGTTGCAGAGTCTCCCGGTGTTACTGTTGTCCAGCTGTCTGACAGTCAAACGGTGCAGGTCCAAGGGGTCATCCAGGCCCCTCAGACCTCCGTCATACAGTCACCACAAGTCCAGACTGTCCAGGTGAGAGCATGAGATGCCCCCTGCCAGGATTTCTACTCGTGTTAAGTTTCAGAAAAGTCCAAGTAAATTCTTAAGTCATTCAAGGCAAGTCCAAATCAAGTCTCAATTATGTCATAGCAGGTTTCAAGTCTCAAGTCACTGAAGTCAAGTCCATGCCAAGTCCCCAGTCTCAAGTCATACAAGACCAAGACAAGACCAGGTCAGATCTATCAGAGCAAGCTTCAAGCCAAGTGTCAAGTTATTCAAGACAAGCCCAGGTCATTGGTCAAGTCAATTCAAGTTGATTCAAGTATTTTAAGTCAAGTCTAAGCCAGGTCTCTAGTTTACAAGTCCAATTCAAGTCTGAAATCATTCGAGACATGTACAAGTCAAATCAGTCAGTGCAAGTCTAAAGTAATTGAAATCAAGTCTAAATCAAGTCTTTAGCCAAGTCTCAAGTCTTGACTCTGCCGGAGCAAGTCTCCAGTCTCAAGTCATACAAGACAACTCCAAGTTAAGTCCTCATTTTGGTGCCTTAAGTCAAATTCGAGCCCATAGCTCCAGCCTATAGCTCTGGTATCACCATTTAAAAAAAGAGAGCTGTTGTGAACACAGATTGAACAGGAAAAACTGTCCACATGAGTACTCGCACAAGGATTTACAGGTTGTGATGTCAGAGTAGTGGGTTAGTGAATGAGGATTTAGTTAGGTACCATGTGTAGGAGGTACTCTGGAATGCATGTGGTCCGATGCAGTGCATCTGTTAATAGGATTGATGTGAGTAGCAGGAGCTGAGGTTTAAGCTCATCAGTCTAACCTTCAAATTCAGGAGATGTTGTTGTTGTGTCTGGGCAGGAGGACAGACACACCAGACAACACACTGACCTGGTGAAGCTGTGTGACGCTGGCCAAAAGTCAGAATGTGATTGTTTCACAGTCCCTCCAGAAAAACGCGATTATGCGATCGCATAATTCAATGCATAATCAGCCAAAGTCCGCATATTTATGCGGGGGCCGCATTTTTTCAAATACGCCGCACTTTCACCGCATAAATTGCAGATTTCCGCGCAAAATATGCAGGGTTTGCATGATTTCATAATCCCCGCATTTTCGTTGCAAAAAAAGTCACATATATCTTGAAAAATCTTCGTCACCATCGTCATCTTTCAAATTTCTTGAGAAATTTGAAAAATGTTGCGTTTACTTCACACAAAAGCAGCCATTTCCCCCTGTTGCCATGGGAACGTTATGAAGTGACGTAATTACGAACGTGAACATCATCGAAAAGCTGCAAACCCCGCGATGAAGCCATGATGAAGCCCGCAAATCAGTCTCATATTTCATTTATTCATTTTTACAGAAGTTGTAGCATATTCCTTTTGTAAAGCTACAGAACTTGTTTGACTCATCAATGTTTTGTAAGTTTGAGCCATGTGTTTATTAAGGTCTGAAATAAAACAAGATGAGAACTTAAATATTCCCAGCACTTTCTGTGATGTAGTATGCTTGCTTATCGTAGGAAGTAATAAGAAATGACTATTTACATTAAGGTAGTAGCCTAGTGAGAACAGGGTGTTGGGGGAATCACTTTTTTTTCTCTTTTTCATCAAACTGCAGTTTTTGCAAGTTCCCGCAATTTTTGCAAGTTCCCTCAATTTCATTGCATAAAATTGCATAAATATCCCGCATATTCCATCGCATTTTTTAAGAAAGGTGCCGCATAATCAAGGATTTTTGCGCGCAACAATCACAAAAAAACTCTGCATTTTTCTGGAAGGACTGGTTTCACTGAATAATGCGGTGCAGACGGATGCACGGATGTTGCATTGTTTTCAGCACTTGAACTTGGATGAAATAACACTCCCCTCCTTTGATCAGTTAGATCTTGCAGCAGGTTTTCTCTCAAGTGCAGCTTGGTGTGCAGTGCACAGGTTACTTCTTAATTTCGTGAAGAGTATCTTTACGAGGAAACGGGTCAGGAAAGAGACTTGTGAACTGCACAGTGAAAACTCAGATGGAAACCACAATGTGGTCTTGTTAACTGATTTCAAAGTACTCTGTGCTATCAGTGAGCTTCATCAATAACAAGTTTGACTTCATTGTGGTGAACTTTTCATTGTAATAATTACATTGGTACAGTAAATTCCCTGTATCCCTGATTCTGAAAACAGAGAGCTAAAGTTTATTAAAGGTTTTATGTTTGCTTCTGTAAACATGTTCTTGACAAACTGTGTCAAGACTAAAACCTGTGTGCCGCAGCAGCAACCATTGTGCTACTTTTATAAACCTCTGAGACCTTTTGAGTGCATAAATCTAAAAAGCGTAGGCCTAACTTCCAATAAATGGATGTGGACACACCTCTGTTTAACCTGACATAAATCAGACATGTCTTTTGACTGGCCCAGACATCGTCCTCTGAACACAATGAAATTATGCTTGGAGAAAGGCAGGCATTGACTCACACATTCACAAATAATTACACAGTATATAGAGCTCTGTAAAGACTGTTGAGACCTTAAATGGGTTGAAAGGATTCCTTCTTTGACATCATCCTTCTCTTTTACAATTTATCAAACATATTCACTCACAAAAGCAAAAATAAAAAAAAACATTACTGCGGATCACTCACCCTTGTTAAACACTGTTTGTTGTCTATAGATTGCCACTGTAGCAGAGCTGGAGGATGACGAGTCAGTCACAGACACTCAGAAGAGGCGGGAGATTCTCTCCAGGCGTCCATCTTATCGGTGAGAAGACGTCAACAGTAGACAAGACCATGATAAAAAATGCATATGGTGTGTAAAGTCTGATAATGTTGAGCTGTCTGCGTGGAGTTTATGGAACTCTCCTCTCCCGCAGAAAAATACTCAATGAGCTTTCAACGGATTCACCGGCAGTTCCCAAAATCGACGAAGAGAAGACAGAGGAGGAAGTGCCCGTTTCCAGTGCAGCCTCAGCATCAGTGCCGACCTCCATCTACCAGACCAGCTCAGGACAATATAGTCAGTACACACATGAACAGGGACATTGGCTGAACTTAAAGCAGCCTCAGTTTAGTCCCTAAATAGAGTTCCTTGTGTCCACCAAAATATTTTATTTCCTGTATAGGGTAGCATGGATGGAAGTGTGGGTTCGGGAAGTATTTTTCCCTCCTGTAAATTTCCATTTGGAGGTTTTTCATATAAATTTCCATCTAGCATTACATGAGACTCCTGGATAATGTAACACATTAGTTATGTATATCATCTTTTTTCAAATGGTATGTTCTGTCAGTCGAGTGTGGTAGATGGCTTAAAATACAACTGTGCGCAGGTCCCTCAGTGCTGTTGCTACGGAGAACGTGGAGTACAACCATGAGCACAAATCCAAGCTTCAGCGTATTCAAAAAGCTTGGATGAGTCAGTCAGGAACAATAAACAGCGTCATTGTTGCCGCATTTGTCACAAATTAGCTGTGCAGGAACATTTAAGCCTGGTGATAAATATGGTGAATATGTCTTGCTGCAGTGCTCCATGGGAGTTGTGGTTGACTTCTTTAATGAAGTTGTTATGTTTAGTTATAACTGAACTTTGACCCCACACAGTTGCGTTCACTCAGGGGAGAGCCATCCAGTTGACCAGCCCTGGAGCTGAAGACCTTCAGGGGGCCCAGACCCTGACGGTGGCCAGCTCTCCCACCCTGCAGCCAGGAGCCACGATCCTGCAGTGTGCAGCTCAACCCGGAGACTCCCCACAGCAATACTACATTCAGGGAGGGCAGGTGCTCATCCAAGGTAGGTTTCAACTGCTTTCGGTGAAATTTATGTTGTACATATGTAAAACGTTTGGAATGGTAATTTGCAGGTCTGGTGATGATACAGTGCTGAAATAGAAAATACACAATTTCCTTAGGTACTTTGAAAATTTCTGACATCTGGCAGCATTAGGAATACCATTCATCTTTACAGGGACATAATTTGAGGCTAAGATGAAAATCTGTGTAAATCAAATTTAAAATGATAATCCACAATTTAAATCATGGGATTAAGACCTGGACAGAATTACGGGATTGTGTAAAAGAAAATGTACGTGGTACACCCACAACCCTGGGTGTTCAGAGCCCTAGCACAGATTGTCTCAGGGGCCAGTTTATTACCAGCACGACTGAAAAACATTTGAACTTCATGCTAGTATGAGTAGCAATTTTAATATGATAAAGTACTTAAATAACATGTGAAAAAATATTAAAAGTGAACATTATTGTATTGTAAAATGCTGTGTTAACTAAGGCCCCCCCGTCATACACTATCCTTCAGTGCCAGGTTCCGTACTTTCTGTAAGTATTAGTTTTCCTTAAACCTGTTTTTTACAACATGTATGGATATAAGATCTAATTAATGAAAACATAAACACATAACGGAAAACAATGGAGGCAAGGTTTTCATACCAATGACTCATACATTGCTCATCTATTGCCATGAGAGTGCAGTCTAATAGGCTGCCCATTAGTCCATAACTGTTTCATTATGAATTCAAATTTGATTTATTGAATTGAATTGAATTCTTAGAGACAGTGAAGCCATTATTGACTAATGGGCAGCCTTTTAGACTGTGTGGTTACAAGGCAACATTTCAAGGACACAGACAGCCACAGACTGTGTCCACTGTGTTGTGGAAAGGATGGGGTTTCAGTTGATGCCTTTTTTGTTTTGGGATGGTTTCTCTAACTCTTAATCCTGACATTTAGCCTGTCCTTGAAAATGAGTCTGGATAAATGTACCCTTAATTCCTAAAACTATAAATGCAGAACATACAAAATAATGTAAGTAATACAAAATATAATAAAATACTAAAACTAAACACAAGAAATACAATATACACATACAATCTGAACAAATAGTTTTACAGCATAAATAACATACATCCAGAAGTTAATCATGAGCAGTTGACAGCTTGTCTCTTTATTGTATCCCCTTGCACTCCTTTTCCAGAAAAATAAAAAAAAAGAAATGCTTTCAAAACAAAAAGACATTTCCCACTTGCCACAGTATTTTAGAGGTTATACATTAAAGTTGCAGCCTATGAAAACAAATGTGATCTTGGGTTGGACAAAATACCTGCACTGTGATCCAGGTACACTCCTACTCTGGATGATAAAGGGCCTGAGACAGGAGTGTCGCTGTTGTTGTGAAACTGTTTTTAGCTAATCCCTAAGCCTTACAGTTGTTTCCAAATGCACACGTCCCTGTTCTGCTAATATGCAACTGCTATTTAAACTTCTCTCCACCTCCCAGTAACAACGTCCAGTCAGGCCCTTGTTGCTCAGGATCTGCCACCTTACTAGAAATGTGTCTGCGTGCCGCAGATGTAGTTGAGGTTTCTTCAACAGTGTTCCCTTACTGTTCCCCTCAGATAACAACACATATGTGTGTACTGTGTTTGGATCTAGTGCGATTTGACATGAATACTATAATTTAAGCTCTAGTTGGGCTGTGGAGGTATCTATAAAACATCAACTTCAGTCACTGTCCTTGAGATCTTTGGCGATCCCTCATTCAGAGTCCCATGAAGTTTATCTCTTACCTCTGACACAGCCGTATCCCATCTTCAAAGTACTGAAGAGGACGGGTATTGGAGCTAGGCAAGTGTGTGGATTCATGGAGACAGGAGAGTGAAGGCTTCCGATGTAGAAAACAGGCGCTATCCGCTGTGAGAGCTGCTCCACCCCCGTGTCTTTCCTTCGCAGATCAGCGACCTCCTGCTCTTTGGCCCGACTCACTTCTGCAGGGATCTGATCTGCTTCTTCACATCACAGTGTTGTTTCTCAATCATACTAGTTAACTCAGTAAAGATCTTCTCATTGTCCCCTTACTGTTTTATCGGCAGAGGGATTGAGACCCTCCACCTCCTGTTGAAGGACCTTCATGTCCTCCTTTTAGTTCTGGATTTGTTGCTGGATATTTAGCCAACTCACCTCAAGCTCTCGCTGCCTCTCCGTCCTTTCTTCTGCAGCTGAGCCTGTGTTTTAGCCTTTATGCTTATCTATGCTCAACATGGATTCATAGCAAGGCTAGAAATGTTGCTCACAGTAAGAAGTCTTACACATCAGACAGGACCTGAGGGCTTCAGCTTTCTCCCAGTGCAGACATCATGAGTCCAGCTCCTCCACTAAGTCAACTGACATGCTTTTTTTTTTTTTTTTTACCAGGAAATGCCTCGGTGTGAAGGTCTGCCCACACACTTTTTCTTATCCTCTTCATCCCAGTGGTTTTTAATACAGCTCAAACACTAGCTGTGCCCACAAAGAATAGTCACTGGATCCTTCAGACCTAGACAGATTAAACAGCAAAGCATTTCTGGGTCCAAATATTCCTTGATCTGCCATTTGTACGTGAAAGTGAATGTCAGGTTGCTTCATGCAACAAAAAAGGGCCCTGTGTTTCTTTTCTCACGCAGTATGTATTTGGTGTCCACAAATGGACTTGTCTGCTCTTGTACTCTGCTCTCATGTTGTATACACCCATCTTTTAACTGAAATTAGTGGGAACAAGGAAATGTCTGCACAGAATGGATGTTGGTCTACCTAAAAGACCATAAAGATAAGGCAGTAAGCCTAATTAATTACAGTAAGGGCAATTTTAAAGAGGCAGTATATGCTTAGCATCTGTTTATTTCCAAGTTAAGGAGAAGAAGCCAAATTATCTTTTTTTCTGTTTGCTTGCTTCTCTTAATGGTCTGAGTTTCTATCAAAACAGCTTATGAACAAAGGTTTCTGGGTATTGGAGTCTTCCAGTAGCATATTAAAATGCCAAAACTTACATATGTGTACATATGCAAGCATGTACACTACGGTTACATTATTCAAGTTTCCATACTACCAGTATACAAGGTTTTTTTTCTCCTTTCTTTCCTTTTGCATGGTAACAAATGAATAAAACCTAGTGGCTGCTTGGAATGCAGGAAAAATGCATTAAACAAGGACAAATATGGAATGCAGTGGAAGACTGCTGATAGCAATGTTATGCTTCAGTATGAAAATCCTGATTTGAAACCTGGATTCTTCCCTGGGGAGTCACCTGATTTTTGGTTTTGTTTATAGCCAAAAAACATCATGGGAAAAAGTAGAATCAGCACTGTCTGCTCCCACAATGTTTTTTTATATTACACACAACATTTAAATGTTTAAAAATGATTACAATCTACAACAAGTGATTGAACTGGAAAGCCAACAGGTGTTATGAGACATGTACTGTTTATTTAATGGATGTTTGTCAGCGCTGTTTGTGCCTGAGGAACATCTGATTGATTGAAACGTTGCACAACAACAGTGAATTAAATACAATATATAGTGAGAGCAGAGAGCAGTGTGCGGATTCTGCTTTTTGCGATGGAGCCAATTATTTTAACGTCAACAATAAAAAGAAGCTTAATAGCCATAATGGTTATTTTTGTGCCAGTGTGTTCGACATGCATTTAGAATCAGATGGGAATAAAAAATGTCTTTAAACTAAGGATCAAAACACAGGAAAACATAATTAATTGAAACACATGTATGTATGTACGGTTTATATGTGTACAAAACAAAAACAGTATGGATTTCAATCATGTCCTTTTATATCTTTATGACAATCAGGCCATACACTCAGAAAGTCCCAAAAGGCCCACGACCCTGCTTACACGGAAATCTCAATAATCATGTGCTTTCTTTAAAACGAACCATTGTTTTCATGCTTAAAGTTTGTGAACATCGTGTGTTTTGTTCATTGACATTTAGCTTTTATCGTGTCAATACCTCAGAAATGTTTTGAAGAAATGAAACTGAAGATGAAATTTGATTTTTTGTTTTTGCTTTCCTGATAATGACATCACAGTAACACTAAAATGACTCTTTTGTCTTTTGTTCAAGGCCTCTAATCATTGTAATGCCTTCATTAGATTTGACTTCTGCTCATTGATCACTTAGTTTCTCCATCTCGTGTTTATTTGGTAGTGTACATGTTTTTTTGGCAACGCCTTTCAAGTTGAGCATTCATACCTGTGGTGGTTCTGCATTGTAATCAAAGGCGCTGATGACTTTAACCACATTAGCTCTTATGTTAGAGTCTGTGGCTTCCCTTCCACCCCACCAACTACCCAGGTATTTTCCTGCTTATTACAAAGAATTTTGCTGTTCCACAAAATGTAATAAGCGTCACTTCCTGTGTGGCAGAGGATTTACAAGCAAACCTCAATTATCTAATTCTCTCTGTCATATCTCCTCCCGCCTATTAAGACACAAACAAACGCACATACATAAAATAACTCCAATCAGGGTGCTCAACAGTTTGCACGGCAGCCACTTGGGACACAATATCCTCTTGTTTGTTGAGCGTCTCTCTAGTTGCGTCACTAGTGCTAAAAATACAACCCCTCTATTGCCACCACCCCCCCCTGCAGCTCCCCCTCCTTCTCTCCCTCCCTCCCTCCCTCCCTCCCTGCCCGCCCCGCTCACATTGTGTCTCTCTATTTCAGCGTCTGATCCGCGGGGGGGGAGGGGAGGGTGGGAGGAACTCTAATCCAGGGTGTTTTACTGACTTCAGCGGGCAGGAGTGATGTCATTGTGATGTCAATGCCTGTAATTGTAATCAGTCTGTAAAGTTGACGAGTGTCCACTCTGATTCAGAGAGAGCTGGGAGAGGAAAGGGAGAAGGAGAAAGAGACGTTCCAGTAAAAGAAGGAGTAAAAGGTAGAAGAGGTTTTTTTTTTGTGCTGAGGTGTTTTGCTGCCGTGGTGCTGGATTATTGGAAAGAAGAGATGGCTGTAACTGGGGATGAGACCGAGTCAGGTAGAGCTTCTCTTACACATATTTTTAATGTGTTATGTGAAATAGATTGCTTGTTCTACTCTTGCTGCCTTGAGTAAGCTTTACACGTGTATTGCATATGCTGTCAGATATGTTCTCTATTGAGGATTAGAAGTATTTCTAAGGGTACACCTGTTTTTGCAGATGGTTTGTTTTCCAACTGCACGAGCAAACCTTTTATTTATCCAACTGTAAGAGCAAATCTGTTTCTTGCAGAGAAATATGTAAGACATTTAAACTACTTTTAAATGTCTTTAACCTCATGTGTTGTGAAATTGAGGAAGGAACATGCCATAGATTGGACAGCTGTCCCGCACATTTCAACACAGGAAAAGCACTCTGACAGCTCAGAGTGGTGTTGTTAAAAAAAAAAAGAAAAAAAGGGAGAAAACAGTTTGAACAGGCCAAGAAGTGTTGGGGTAGTTTGCTAAACTCTGTTCCTGTCAGTCTGTGTCCCACTGATACACACACACACACACACACACACACACACACACAGCTCTCTGAACCACTCCAGTGGTTGTCAGGCAGAAAGGTGGGGGGTGGTGGGGGAGTACGAAGTAAAGGGGCGGGTGGCAGTGGAGGGGGGCGGGTGGAGGGTAAGATAGTCGTCGGTTTGACGTCACTCCAGTTTCCTGGAACAGAGGCCAGGCAGGGAAGAGAGAATGCAAAACGGGCGAATGAGACGCACACACTGACGTCAGCACAGCCCGAGTCACTCTGTTATCACAATGAGAGACTCTGTGTGTGTGTGTGTGTGTGTGTGTGTGTGTGTGTGTGTGTGTTTGTGTGCACGTGCACCTGCTGTGTCTCTTTGAATGAGTGTGTGTTGTGTGTGTGTGTGGACAGAAGAGAGGGGGAGAAGATAGAAACTTCACAGGAACACAGTGAAAAAGAGAAACTGAAATGGCGAGAGCGAGCAGGCAGAGCGGTTAACAGTTGAGTCATCTTATTGATGACTCAACTCAAACAGCACACAAACCACATCCAGAAAGCTGCCTTTTTTTTTTTTTACCAGAATCATTGTTCAATGCAATAAACTGTTGGTTTACAGTGGTTCACAATGCGCTAAACACAACATTACCTCACACCAAACACAAGTGAAAATACCTACTGAGTGAGACCTACGGCAAGTCTCAGGAGACCAAACATCTAAATTCCTTCTCTTGAGTTGTAATGTATGCGCATGAATTAACAGAACATCCCGTTAATCAGTGTTAACACTTTACCATATGTTTCCGAGATGTCAAACATAACACAGTGTTGCTTAATGGATTAAATGTGATAACAATATTAATATGATAGAATGAATTAGGTTCTGTTCCAGAACAAAGCTGCGAGTCTGCTGTTAACACTGGAGCTCCTCCCTAACTGGCAACAGTAGTCACAAAAACCAGTAACTTCAGTTTCTACTGTTACAGCCACTTGACACTAATCCTGTAGTATAAATTACTAACTCGTGTGCACAAATGAAGTAATTCTAGAGCAGAAATCACTAATTAGTGCACACAAGTAAACAAATAACATACTCCGTTCACCTCTTGTGCTGCGTAAAGATCATGTGGGGGAAGAAATTATTATTTATTTCAATAGATTTCAAAGAGAAGTTGGGGAGTCTCGGTTTTTTGTTTTTGAGCCAGCATCTAGTGGTCATTAGAGAAACTGCAGTGTATGCCATGTCTCAATTCTGACAAGGGGTTTTGCTTCTTGCATGTTAATGCATTAAATAAAAATACTTTACACTTTATAATAAGATACTGATGACTGTACATTTGTCAGACATTTAACATGTTTTTCCAAGTCCCTACTGGCTGTCCTGTAACAAGCTGTATAAGGTACAAAATAATCAACAATATGTCACTCTCTGACTTTGTGTTGTGCACCTGCATAATAACCACTGACAGAGACACAAAAGGAACAGAAAGGCAAAAAACATATTTTTTTCTTTCCAACAAGTCATTTAAGAGCAAATACCTGTTCACAAGGACAGTAATGGTCAGAGGAAATTCATCTTTTAGGGCAGGAAGGAGAGCGGATAAGCTCTCTTGGCTGAAGTTGCTGTCTAACATCCTCTGATGAAATACTTGTTTGCTGTATTTTTATGAGGTAAATGAGGACAACAAAAAGTTAAGAAAGTTGTGGGACTTGGAGTCCTAATGCTTTTTTTCCATCTTCCCACATAGCTGCCACAGGAGACATACCCGCCTACCAGCTGCGGTCGCCCAACTCAGGCCTGGCCCAGAGCATTGTGATGGCAGCGTCCCCGGGCTCCATGCAGAGCCCCTCATCACAGCACGCAGAAGAGATCACCCGCAAGAGGGAAGTCCGACTGATGAAAAACAGGTAGGAGCTGGTGCCAGTAGCAAGAGATGGTGACGGAGCTGTAGAAGTTTCTGGGCATCATTATTTTGAGATCTCTAATCCGATACTGACCCTCTAAGTTCTTAAACATGATGTAAAGGAAATAACCCTGGTTCATTCCTGAAGGGATCAGAAAGAAAGTGAGTGGGGTTACCAGAGTATGTAACTATTTCTGGCGAGTAAATAAGCTCATGTTCATTGCACAATAATTCACAAATGCAGTAGTGTGAGTATTTAGAGTGCTTTAAATCTTATTTTCTATCCTGCAGTCACTCTTGAATCTCATTTTGGGGTAAAAAAAATGGTTGTGCTACTGCTAAATCAGCTTAAAAGATGCAATAAAACAACAAGTTGGAGGTTGATGTTCACACTTTTTTTGGTTGCTGCAGTGAGTCAAGTAGTGCAGAGATCTGCAGTGTACTGCTTTTATAGACGTTGGAATGTTTCTGTGCCCCTTGATTGTTCATGATTCACACAGCAATGCTGCAGCAGGCAAACGAATGGTTGTCTGGGAAAATATGGACTTAAAAGTGGAAGCAGTTTACTTGTAAAACCTAAACTTGACAGACTTAAAAACGTCTGCTCCCATGGGTTGTGCATAGCTTGGACTTTGTCAGGAGCCTAAATTAAATTTTCGTCAAACATATTTTCCCTCTTTTCCTCTCCAGGGAGGCAGCTCGCGAGTGCCGCAGGAAAAAGAAAGAGTACGTCAAATGTCTGGAAAACCGTGTGGCTGTGTTGGAAAACCAAAACAAGACCCTGATTGAAGAGCTGAAAGCACTGAAGGACATTTACTGCCACAAAGCCGAGTAGCGGCGGCTGTTTGTGGTCACGGGCTGCAGACGGTGCCGTTTACAAACTGCTACAGGAAAACAAAAAAAAAGAAAAGACTCTGGAACAAATACTGCTTCGACCGTCTTTGTTTCTCTGCTCACTCAGGCCTGGTTCACGCCGAACTCAGATGTGTCCCGGGGAATTCGAACAGCTTGAGCTCGCCATTTCGCTCTTGTTCTTATCTTGTGCTCTTTGCATGTGAAGACTCAAGTGTCGTACACACTATGCTTGCTGTTGCTTTTGTGCCAGCCAATGAGAGCCAGCTAAAGAAGAGGAACAGGAAGAGGAAATACAGGTGCTTCCTGAAAACGTACCGCTCAAGTAGAGATTATGGAAAAAAAAAAAAAGTCCTTGGCGGGGCAGCCAGGTCTCGCTACCAGCAAGTTTCTCTAAGGTCAGACGAGGTGCACACAAAGCTACGCAGATCCACCACCAGCTGCAACGACGCAACCCAACCGTGTTTACCTGATAATGTCATCTGTGTCATTCACGCTGCCGTTTTTTAGGTCGGTCCATGCATTCCTTCAGCCGAAAAACACAATTAAGGAAAAATATCTCGTCAGTGAAGTGATTTACTGAATCTCATCAACTTTGCAATTTGTATAGAAGTTCTTGATTTGGTCTAAAAGGTTTCTCGAGAGTGAACTACAAGAATTTAATATGTAAATTATCTTATGTTTGGGAGTTAACGCACAGAGCTTCAAATATATATTTCAAGCCAATATAAAGGGGCATGATGTGAATCGGAACTTGGTTAAAAAAGTCCAAAAGAGCCTTTATTTTTCTTCACTACAGTGAGTTGATTGTAATATTTTAAAATGACAGAGCCCAAGTGCTCTTACGTCAAAGCACAGAAAGTACCAAAGTGTCAGTGTGGATATCAGAGTTTATATTCTATTACATTTATTTGCAGAATTTCACTTCACAAGTTTATATACATTCTACAAAGCAAATGTAACCAATTGACTACTTGTTCAAAAAATGCAGTTGTTTACTCTGTCCTGAAAAACCTACAGTTTTGTAATGCAACATCTTAAGATGACTCGTAGCTCAAAGGATAACTGTTGTGCTTTACTGTCATGCAAGCGTCAGTTTTGTTTTTCCAGTGATGGATATCCATTGTGGTATAAAACTGTATTTGATTATGGCTAGATATTAAAATGCTCTGTTTAAAGGGTGATGCCAATTTCTTTTCTCTTTTTTTTTTTTTTTTTTTTTTTAGTGTAATGAAATTTTGATTTTAATGCTAATATATCATCTTGTGTTTAATGTGTCTGGTGATTTTGAAAAACTGCTTGCTTTTTCTGTTTTCTGTGTAGTTGTTGCGTTTGTTCCACTGAATTATATTTTATTGTTCGGAGAAAATGTTAGAAAGAGCACTTGTTAATGTAACAGCCCACCTCCTATGACTGCCAAAGCTCTTTAAGTAACAGTTGGGTATTGAACTACTGTTTAGCTCAGTGACAACATGAATTATCCTGTGGCAGTCTTGTTGTGTATTAACCAAATCACCCGTAATGGTTTGTATCCACAGAGGAATGCTTCTGTTCAGTTCTATGAAAAGGCAGGTGAGAATAAACTTCAGGTTTTCTTTGATATCAACTGAGCTGAATTTCTCTGCACGTCGGTTATTGCCAATTCAAATGGCTCCGTCTTCTACCAGGTGTTCTCCTCCCAATGTACTTCCTTGTTTGAATTGTAAAACCAAAACTATTTTTGTTTATCTAATAAAATATTCAAATGTGATATGGTTTGTGAGTTATTGCTCACCCAATTCTCACAGAACCTCCTCCTCTTCAGGACTCTAGCCAGCTTTTCATGGAGGTACAGTTAAATGTTACAGGTAACAACAGGTACTTAAAGACTGTTACTATCTCAGATAGCTTGAGGGGAATGAACATGAAGAAAAAGGACAGAGTTCTTTGATAACACAGATACAGTAATTAATAGGCCACCTGATCAAGTTCCTGGCCTTCAAAGTAAAATATCTCAGATCTACATGAAGTTTTTTAAAAGGTCAGTGACAAAGGAAAGTTCTATGAGCACCAAACTGTTGATATTTAATCCTCTCCTTTGTCAAAGTGTGGCTACTTTGTATTTTATTTGTATTCATGCAAAAGACGTAGCTCCAGGTGATGCGAGGGGTGGTTTGTCCGTAACTTGTTTATCAGGAGTGTTGTTTAAGTTTCTTCAAGTCCCTAAAGGTCACAGGTTATGTAACGTCCAAGTAAAAAGACACTCAAACCTTGGGTTTTCTTTTACTCCGCTAACAATACTGGCTCCCTTGTGGTAAGTAATAAATGTCTTTGTCTGCTTCATATCTCACTGAATAATAGTTTTCATGTTACAAGTTCCTACGATGTGTTCATAAGCACCCAGAACATCAGCTTTGCAAGTATTTTACAAATAAAAATGATTTTGGTCAAACTTGCAAATAAAAATGTTTTAAAAAGCAACAAAACAAGTGAAAATGAACTGAAACTGGAAGGTTGTTTTTAAGCGTACTAAGATTTTAGGAACCAGTAAAATGATATTCGTTTTTGAAAGGGGGACGAACATGAAAATGAGTTTCCATAGCAACCCCTGATGGTATAACATTGACCCTGAAGTGGTTGATAAGCAGTACATTATTAGATGTACCTTTCCCTCTCATACATGCACATAAACCCTCTTTAATAAAACTTATCATGCTGACACACACACAGACACACACACACACACACACACACACACACACACACACATTTCTCTCTCAAAATGACAACACACCCATAGAAACAGGAATTTGGCTTCTCTCTATCTCTTACAGACACTCACTGCATAAATACAACTCTCTCTCCTCTCTGCACACACACACACACACACACACACACACACACACACACACACACACACACACACACACACACACACACACACACACACACACACAGGCAGTGGTGAATAGGTAGTTGAAAGGGAGAGAAATGCCTCTGAGGGAAACCTTGAAACTGCCATTAACACTGAACACACTCTTTTACATTATGGTTCTTTTGAAATGTTACATACATTTCTAGCTTCAACCAACATTTGAAATGGTTTAATTCAATATTTTGTGCACTGTTTGACTTGTAGGTGTGAGTGAAGTACCAGTCAGCTGGGATCATTTCGCTCTGTGTTATGGATTAGTCAGTATGAAGACAATTGCGGTTCAAGGGTGCACAATTTATTTTTCAAAACGTATTTTTCCAACCTCTAAATTCACTGCATTCAACCATCTTTCCCTGCTGCTTAAGCTAAAACCAGAACTGAAAAGTTAGAGTGTGGGAGGCTCTTTAATATTTCATTTTGTTGCTTTTCAAACATCTTCATGGCCTTTGGTCCAGTGTGGCTGGAGTGGAAATTTCCACCTAGAGACTAACTGCCTACAAGCTGTGGGATGAAGCCTACTACCTTGACAACATCAACTGTGCTCCACTGTGGCAGTCTAGGAGGACCTCTGCTGTCCAACACAGGCTACTGCAACAGGCAGTTGAGTTTATCTAAAGAAACTAAACAATAACTTACATGTATTTTTTTTACTTTTTATTGACAAAAAACTAAAAATATACTAAAAAATATTTACGTCATAGTTTCAGTTTTGGTTGCTCTTCATGCACAATAATAGGCTGAACATTCCACTAACACCTCAAGCAGACAACGTTCAAAGCTGAAAGTATTGCTAAAAGATGTATTGATGTCTCACTTCAACATGCAGAAATCACATAACCACTATATATACACCACCTAATTGCCTCACAATGTTTCAAACCCCCTTTCCACTGGCTGAATCGATGGGCTGCATCCAACAACAATACACCTTGATATTCACTCATACTTTATTTCTGATTGGCCAGGTGTGCCCAGATGTAAAATGAAGGCAGGGTTTGAACTTCTCTCAAGCTCTCTCCTACTTCTTTTGTGTGCGCAACCAAGTGCAACACCATAACCACCTCACAGGAGAGGCTGTCTAAAAGTGTGCACCATGGTGCCAGTTTGCACGATTCTTTGGGACTATACAGACATGCAAAACTCACAGAATTCAGGAAGGCTATGACTACACCCCACCTTCAAGTGTGAGTACAGTATACACTCTTTTACCCTCATAAGATGGCACATTGTATGTTGAACTACGTCATACAACCCAGTTTGTCTGAGGCAAACTGAACCACTTTAGAGTGCTGATATACTTGCTCACAAGTGTGTGTGTGCATGGCTTTAATGGCTACCCCCTTGGTTGTATGCATCCTCATATTTATCACTGTGCATCTACGAGATGCAGCTAAGCCAAAATTGGCAGTATTTTAGGATGATAAGTAAGGTCCGTTTCAGACTGAATGGATGAAGAAAAGTTTTTAAGAGAAACTTACAGAGCTTGTTGCACCATCCTTAGGTGTCACCATGTTTAATTATAGACGTTCTAAAACAAGATACTATGCTGTTAGCAATGGATGGCTGGTCCATTCTTCCACCTGGTGGTATTCTTTGTAATCCTGCAGGTGCACAAGATTCATGCTTCATGTATGCTTTGGTAAAAATATATTTTATTATGAGGTTAACATCACAAATGCACTGGGGACATGTGACACTAGTTTTCTGAATATAGGATCTGCCTGTTAAGAAGATATACTTTATTGATCCACTAGGGGAAATTATTCCTTTTTCTTTCTTTCTTCTTTTTTATACACACACACACACACACACACACACACACACACACACACACACACACACACACACACACACACACACACACACACACAGAGAGAGGCTAAAATACACACATTCATGCACTTGTGGACATGCAACAGGGAGAGAGATGGTGGCGTGATGGGGCTGCAACGTTTACAGCGCCCCATGAGCAGTTTCTTGGGGTTAGGTTGCCTTGCTCAAGGGCACCTCGGCAGTGCACAGGAGGTGCAACTGGCACCTCTCCAGCTACCAGTCCATACTCCATATTTTGTGGTCTGTGGGACTTGAACCAAGCCAAGTCCCTACACAATGAGCTACTGCCGCCCGTTAATATATGCAACAGTATTTTAAAGGAGGGCCATAACAGTTTAATTGGTCAAATTATATAATGCAACCTTTACTGAGTGACTGAACATTAATAATAACAGACATGAGTTCATATTATATTCAATCACTAAATGCATGGGTTGGCCAGCAGATGTCACCATTTTAACATTTTGTTATTTTCAGAACACAGTGTGTGGCCCAGTGCTTCAGAGAGACATTCAATGGAAATGTAATGCAAACAATAGGATTTTCTTGAAGGCTTTAACTGAAATACAGTTGATGGGATTCTCTTGTGTGAGCACTGTTTATACTCTGACCCCAAAAGTCTGACCTCTTACTATTTCCTAAATCTGTTTGTCTATTGCAGCTTTGGACCACCATAATACAGCTGTCTAGATGAGCTAGGTGGCAGCCAAATAATCAAAATCCAAAATAGGGAAATCCACTCCACATATTATATTTTTTATATCCACAATTTATAACTTAATGGAAAAAAACATGTGACTGTCATTTATTTATTTATTGTTTGGGGTTATTGTCCTTTGACCAATGAAATTTATTGCACCTCTACAGCATCTCTTGAAGCACTTTAACAGTTTATCACACCTTTTTGACCACCTTTTACAGTACATTATCTATAAAACCCTGTCTCTAACCATAACACTGAGTCTCACAGAGGCCCTGAGGATAGCAGTACTCTTTAATATACTCATGTTGGATTTTTATTATCGTTCTATGAGGCCATTTGAGTCCCTAAATGAGCACATACACAGGTAAACACCATAGCTTTTTCACTTAGTTGACATATATATATGATGCCACACATATATGTATCCATACAGAACACAGAGAGTAGGACCAATATCTTATTATCATCATTAAAAAACAAAAGTACATCTAATTATTTCAGCAGTAAATCATAAAAGCAGCTCCTCCTCTATCCTCTCTGCTCTCCCTTTTGTAACCACCCACTTGAACCGGAACCTTTTCTCGGGATTTGCAGCCCTCCCTATCGGTCTATCGCCCTGACAGCCAGCCACAACACCGACCCACACGCCTCTGTGCGCCCATCGCCGCCCATCTCTGCCCGGAGCGGGATGCGTCCAGTTTCACGACGCCTGGCCTAGCTGTGGCAGGTCGGCCCGTTACATACAGATGGAAGTGACACATCCATCCTCTGTGACAGTCTCTCCGTGGACACCGACGACTGACAGGATCCAGGGGCGCTGCGGTACGGATGCACCCTATGCGCTCTGGTGATCTACGGTGACCGGCGCGCCTCGGTGGAGCGGGAGACCCGTCGTTTCAAGCCTCTGTTTCGGCGGAAAGGATCGCCCACACCCTCCCCCCCTTCCCCTGGGGGTCGCTAAAGGGGAACGATGGGGAGCACGACCTCTTGCTGCGTGTCTGCCAGCCCCAAGCTCCGCAGAAATGCCCACTCCAGGCTGGAGTCGTACCACCAAGAGTCGGAGCTGAGCAGGGAGGAGACGGGATGCAACCTGCAGCACATCAGCGACAGGGAGAACGTCGACGGTAAAAATGATCAGCCTCACCATGACATGTGATCAAAGTGATAAAGTTCTACGGTCACCCCGCCATTGATTTTGGGATGGCGTGCAGGTTATAGGAGGAATACAATAGAAAAAGTAAATGGAGTAGCATACGTTTTTAATAGAAGATGAATAATCCAACCAAAGAATATCATAAAACATAATAACTATATCATGAGCCACACACACAGAGAGAGAGAGAGAGAGAGAGAGAGAGAGAGAGAGAGGCTCCTGCGAGTCAAATTATAGGAATACCACTATAGAGACAAAAGGAAACACCAGGAATATTATAAGGAATGCTTGTGATGCTGTGTGGTTTCTAAATATCAAATAATGTAACTAATAGAATGAAATACAACACCGAAATTGTCTTAACTCACCAAAAGATAAAAGCTAATAAAATCACAAAAGGACAAATAATTTGAGCATTAGCGTAAGAGCACCATCAAACAATGAAAACAACAAAAAAAAAAAAAAGGTCAACTCAATACTGAATACCAGATACACTGTTAGGCCTTATATGGGAATATTAAATATAGATAGTCAGCATATTAGAGCCTGGTGACTAATATCCAAGGGGCAGAAAATCCAAACAGGGCCACCATAGCCTTCAAAATAAGATATTACAGTCATATTTTAATCTCGGATGATCACTTTTGACCTCTTCTGTTATCTCAATAAAATCTGCACCTTTCTCATATCCTGGAGAAATGGCTGCTGCCTGCTTTCACACTCATTTCCCTGCAATATTGGCAGAACTGTATTGTGCCAGCCATCAGCACAGCCAGGCACATGGAAGAGTCATGTGTGCATTTTCACTTCCATGTGTCCTTGCATAGAGATATGGAGCTGCATACAACATCCTGTTCATGAGGGCAGACTCCTTTGTGCCGCTCTTTGTTTTCAGCCTGTGCATGAAAGAAACTGCAACTATGGAACGCAGCCCCCTCCATTGACACATGCTAATATGCATTACAATTGACCCATTCACACTGGAAAGTGTCTACTAAATGGGTTGCCTATTTTCAGCCAGCAGCCAACCATTACACATAAATGGATTTTCTCAGAAACTGTATAAGACACTTTTCCAGAAATACAGACTCTGTCACAGGCCAGCATGGTTTAGAATTAGTTTTTGAATAATACACCTTTAGAAAAGTTTACTTATATCAGGCCAATAATCACTGGACACTGTATTTTGTAACTGAATCAATATATACACTCACTCACGTCTTAGATCTTAGGTCTTGGGGTGTGTATGCTGCTAACACTAAGTAACATCTTTTAGCCTCAAATATATGCTCCGTGCTGGCTCTGAGGAGTTGGACCTTATGGAGGGAGGCAGGGATGGAGTGTAGGTATCCACTTTTCTAAAGGTCTGCAGATCAGTGGGCTGCCACATCAGTCTTAAGAGGAGCCGAAATATAAATAAAGCTGCACTGTGGATAGACTTCTCTTGGGTAAAGAGAAATGTAAAACATCTTCTGATCTATTTATTCGGCTGTAGTTGCAGTATGATAGTATTGATTAAAAAATGAAAATGATCAACTGCTTTTCTGTTACCTTCCACATTCAAACCATATTCGTTGTAGTTATTTACTCTTTTAAGGATTCAGCATGTTTGAAACAAAGTAGGGTGTACAATGCCTTGTCTGACATCAGAAGGTGAAAGTGTTTGTACCCGTTCCAGGGTGAAAAGCCTGCGGTCATTACATCCTCCTCCTGCATCCCACTGCCTCCCTGATCTCTTTTCAAAGACTTGGTACCAATAGAAGTTGGGAATTGAAGCAATTTGAACATGAACAGTGTTTCCTTGAAGGCATGTGTGCTGTTGCTCTTGTTCTACACAAGGCAATCGACTGAAGTAGATGTTTGAAAAATGGAAAAAAGAGAGCTTGAGAGGGAAGTTTAAACCCCTAAACAGCTGTCCAACCGCTGCGGGTGTTATTGTTGGACTGTCTCACACTTTGTTAGGTGTAAAAACAAAATCTGGACTGTGCAGTTAGGAAATAATTGCAAAACTTAAGGGTTTCCTGGGTCTAGATAGCACTTTGGAACAAAACTCTAGAAATGTTCCTCTAGCCTTTATTAGTAAAAAAAGAAGAGGTGAATGCTGGACGCTGTCTTTGCTGTCCTTTAGTGCCAGTTACACATGAATAAAGACTGTTGGTGCACTTTGGTGAAGCAATAGTTTGTGTTATCCAAACTGAGAGGATTCCTTTAATTGCACTGTCAGCATGGTGAAAGACATGCTTTTCATTGACCAGTGATGTAATTTCCTCTTGTAAACTTGAGGAGTGTATGCCATTTAGATTCTGTATGCCATTTGTGATTGCTATTATCCGGAGTGCTTTGTATTACCACGGGGGTTTATATTGTTATTATGGCTCCAGTATCTCTGGCAGTCATATCATTGGTAACATAACATAGCAAAGTAGAAATGTTTTGGGTTTTTTATGTTTTGGATCATTACCTTAATAGGATGCACATATTGCCTGAGTGCAGAGCCAGATGCTCTCCTAACAGAGCAGAAAGAGTCACATGAAGAAGGTTCAAAGACTAATGAATGACAGTCGTCCAGTGCTTCTTCACGAGGATAAAGACGACTTGTGCTGAGACGCCGTCTGTCTCAGTGGTGTGGTGATTGAAACCGGAGCGTGTCTAATGTGTTGGCTCTATTATGAGTTCACAGACAGTATGATGGAGATTAGTGGGCTTCATTACGATCTGCAACCATCAGAAAAAAAACCTCTTCACCCCCCAATGAAAAGCCCAGAGAGGCAGCTGTGAGCCTGTGTCAGAGCAGATAGGAGAAGCCACCAGGGACGGATGATTGCCAAGAATCAACGCCTCAATACAGAGTGTGACGTGCTGCGTTCAAAGACATCATCTGTTCCTAATTGAATGGGCTGTCCATTGTGCGTGAAGAAGTTAGTGAGACTTAAGTTAAGCGTAACTATGATGCAGTACAAGTAGATTGTGAGGCCATTTGAATTTTGCAGATATCTGGAATGTGTCCCCAACATTCAACCCATTCAGTGGCAGCCAGTTTTGTCCACCGAGAGATCGACCATGGCCAAATCTGAACACACAAAGGGGGATTTCTTTCAATTAATTAACTAGTTGTTAAGTTTATAAAATGACATTAAATAGTGACAAATGCCTGAGCCACAAGCAACTTCTTCACATTGCTTGCCTAATCTTCATATTGAATTTACAATGACATGAAACCTGGAACCAGCACATATTTGGTATGTTTGCTTGATAAATGACTGAAACGATTAATTGACTATGAAAACTGTTGTTATGTAATCAGGATACAGAAAAGGTAATCCATTACAGTTACAGAAACAAAGATGTAATCAGATTACATTTACATTTAGTAAAAAAATTGGGATTACTTAGCAGGATTACAATTTTAAAATACATACTTTTTTCTTTAAAAATACTCTGAGCAGAGGACACATTGCTGATGCTAATAATCTCTCCATTTCCATTTTATTTTCTAAAGTCACATTGTTCTGTTGTCTTATAGACTTAAAGTAACCCTCCCAACCAAACTAAAAGCACTTGCTATGATTAATGTTGAATAAACAATAAACAATAATGACTGAATTTGTCATATTTTGCCTATCATAATAATTATCATGCTCACAAAATGCACCTATAATGCCTAAGAACACGAACAACACCAAGTCACAGTTTGCCTGCAGGGATGTGAAAAACCAGGAGAAAATGACAGGAAATAGAAAAAGGTGTGCTGATGCTAAAAGGTTGTGTGAGGATGTACAGTACTCAAAGCACTGCCTTAGGTTTGATCAGAGTCTTACAAGCTGCTTAGTAGGGAATTATTATATCTTGTTTGGACAAGCTGTCACATATAAAAAGGATTAGAGGGCTCAAGGAGTCATGGGAAACCTGGAAAGACTGTAGAATTTGAACTATATTAACCAAAGCTTGGCGGCTGGCAGAAGTTGATTCATCGAGATAAACACTGAATGGCTTCAGTCAGTAAACTGTGTGCGGAACTGCAGACACCGTACTGTAACTTGACAGATGTTTTCCTGTCATGCTGGACAGCAGACAGTTGTGTCTCTATCAGTGTGGGCTATTATGTCACTTATGGGGGATTTTAGTCTTGGAGTCCTAAAATGACCCCCAGAGCCCTCAGATTTTAAGAACAGATAATCGCTTCACTACATAACACCATCATTTCAATGACCCGGGGCCTTGGAGCCTATCCCGAGCTAAACCGCTGGATAGAGTTTCAGAAAAGAGCTTAGTTTGGGAGAATGAAGGTTTTTGCTGTTTTGCACGGTTCTCATATTTTCATTGAGAGGTGCAGTTTTTTTTGGAGAGAGATTTTGTCAGCATGTGTAATTGTCCTTTGGAGCTATTGGACGTTAAGTGCCTGGGTGAAGATCTTATAGAGATAAGCATTCGGTTTTATTAGATATTAAAGCCCCTGCAACAAATCTTGGGGCTGTGTGTTAAAAATATGACATATAGACAAAGTGCTCTCTATTGGAGTGCATTGACAGGAAGTCAGAAAATGCCAGTTTCCTTTGCAATCAGTTTCTTCAAGGATACAATCTGAGATCCAAATGTTAAACTTAATGGTAGGTACCACCACCAAAATTCAAAACTGTACAAGGACTCAAACCATTTATTTACATTAGCTAACATTAGCCAGCGTAAGCTACTAGTCAAGACCAAGTACGACTGTATGCCTAACCCCTGAGTGTTCAGCAGGGGTGGGTTTTATTGTTTGTGAATTTCATTTTATTTTGTAAGATGACTAATATGTTATTTCTTATTTCAAAAGTTACATAGTCCCTTTAAGGTACACAACAATGTATGAAATACGATACATTGTTATCTTTACTTTCATTCGTTGTATATGGTCAAGAAATTATTAATTGGACTGTGACTGCATAAATGAGTCAATGTACAAGGTACAAGGTTGATTTATTTATCATTTTACAACACAGGGTTGTATAAAGGAGATACTGAGAAAAACATAGAAACTTTCCACAACTTTCTAGTTTCAAACTGTGAAAATACATCATAGCAAAACAAGCCAACGCCCACCAACTCTCAATTCAGTCCAAATAGCTGAGTAACTCTCACAACACAAGGTTCACAAAAGCAGCCCTCCACACACTGTACCTAAATATAAAAGCATCAGCTGATGCGTGATGCCTCACAGAAACTACAGTCATCTTAAGAGAGAAACACAGCGTGCTTTGTCAAAGAAAAGGCAGATCATAGGACCGCTTTGTGTCTCTCTCTCCATCCATCTTCCACCTCCAGTGTGAGTAGTCAGTTGCGTTGGTGTCTCTCCATGTAGAGAATTTCTCCTCTATCGCAGCATACTGTTTATTTCAACTTCTCAACATTTAAATTCACGTTCAGATTTCCCAACAGTTTCATCTTAGTTTTAGCCTATGTTCACCAGTAGGAAAACATAGTGGACCAATTTATCATAATAACTCACAAATACCGGTAGTTTGGAAGGCAATCCCTGTCAAGTATGCAGCTTATACATAAATGCACATCTACTGAGAATGGACCTTACAGTGAAGTATTATTTCACCATTGTGTAGGTCATTTACCCATGAACTCAAGCCTTTATTTATTCCCCTCTCCATTGGGTTGAGTCCACTTGTGAAGTAATACAGTAGTGTGATATCTACAATCACAGGTTCTTATCTTTGATCTTTGCACAATAAACCAAGAGTGGCAGCACCGTGCAGCAAACAGTGGAAATGGGAAACTGATAACTTGTAGTTATCCACCTCTGTGTCCAGACACTCTGTTCTCAGTAGTCTTACTTACGTAGCTGAAATCTCAGATAATTTCATCTTATCTTGCCTTTACCTTTTACCCCTTATTCCTCCATTTCTCTGTTATACATTATCAATCAGTTCACATAGGGATGTGTACTGTGTCACTTGTAATGTTGGGGATCTATTCTGTTGAAGTAATTGTAGTTCGCTCTTTTACTAACTACTGTAATTGCTGTAGTCCAGAGGCAGTGGTTTCAGAATCAAAGAACAGGCATCACAAGCAGACTTGACAGGCAGAGTAATAGAGGACATAAAGCTCAGTCAACAACACGTTTTAGGCAATCTACATCTAATCTACAAACAAATTAAATAAGGCAAAAGCAGGCAGGTAGTGGTCAAAAACAGGCAGCTGTTCAAACAACTGGACGGACCAAGGACTGGAAAACTAAAGGCAACATAGACAGCAAGGTGAATGTTGGCTGGGGGAGAAAGTCTAACATAGGGGGCAGGTGTGTAGAGATAGGATAGAAAGTACACAGGACTACTGGTGGCAGGCCTTTGAAATTAGAATCAAAATTGCAATTAGAGTGCAGGGGATTTATGGTCAGATAAATGATTATAACACAGGTTACACATATTATATACAGGTGTGCCATCAGTAAACTAAAAATACAGATATTTACAAATGAGTGAGAAATGTACAGTATTTTAGAGCTTTTAACAAGCCAGGCCTGCCATAAAACACTTTACAGAGGAACAAAGTGCAAAAAGAGATGAAAACAAAAGAAAGAAGACCTTTTTCCCCCAGTTTGATTTCCTTCTTTCTCCTTTTGAAAAACACATACTGTATATCCTGAAAATTATCTGAAAAAACCCCAAACAAACTAATCACGTTGCAGCAGTGTGGTTTCTTGGCCATGATAGAAAATTGGAAGTTTGGTACTAGGGGAATAAAGTAATGTAAAACAGTTTTGCTGAAGTAGCACAATACAGCCAATTCTTTCCTCTGTAGAAGCCACATCAGACCCCATTACTATTTTTACAGCAGCAGCAGCCATGTGCAGATGAATGGCTCAGCTCACCATATTGACAAAGAGGAAACAGCTCTGTTAAAGGTTAGAGTTGGAAATATTGTGAAAACCACCCAAAATCAATGGCCAGAAACCAGAAAATAGAAACCTATTTCTTTGTTCTCCCTTTGTTGGTGATGAATTATTCCTTTCAGGGTCAGGTAATTCAAAGGAGAGGGTCCTTGTTTGATTTATTGACTAGTGATGGGAGAGTAATTTACTCAGTCCACACCAAGACCACCTTATCTTGCTAATTATCACTTCACAAAGGCCCGTTGGCTTTGAGCTGTCAAGGCAGAAAACACTTAAAAGACAATCTGATTTACATTAATAAGGACAAGATCTTACAGGAGAGTGTCTTTTCTGATTACAAAACCCATCCACACCAAAACCACTTTCAGACTGACACAGCTGAATATGCGTCGTCTGGGCTGAACCTGCTCCCAACCACGGTCAAATGTTTGTTGTCACTGAGCTTACTACTGCTTTGACTGATCTCTCAGCAACCCTGCATTTGCTATTAGAGATGATCGATTGATCAGTGGTACAGTTATTATGAAGATGTTCCCAGCAGGGAGATAGAATAATTGGTAGAATTTAGCTGATCAATTCATTGATTATGTTTGCTTCAGGACTAGAAAGGAGCTATATTCTGTATGTCTCAGGATCTATTGTGATAACATCAATGTGATGAAACCATTATCATTACTAGGAGTGGAACCCAAACAATCACGGTTTGATATGGTCAGGATATGAAACTGTGGCCTAAAAAAAGTTTTTAAATTTCAGTATTTCTGTTTTTAAAATGTATTTCTAAAAAGGTTTGCTATGCAAATAATAGAATCTTTAAATAAAGCAGCTTCTTCATTAAATCAAATATTTTTCAACATATATGCTATTTTACACCCCTAATCATCGGAGTTATGGTAAATTTAATTCAATTTCAGTTTTATTTGTATAGTGCCAAATCAGGTCTAGAACATACTCCTTGTATTATTTACACAGACCCAACAATTCCCACCATGAGCAAGCACTTGACGACTTCCTTTTAAACAGAAACCACGGGCAGACCCCGACTCTTGGTGGGCAGCCATCTGCCTTAAGCTGCTGGGGTTAGAGAGAGAAATACAGAGACAGTGGTGCAAAGCAATACATGTGAAATATGACTGATGATGATGATGATGATGATGATGATGATGAAGAAATGTATCTGTAGAAATGGCAGTGTTAGCAGAAGAAGACGAAATTAAAATGTAATAGGCATTCTAGCGGCCAAACATTGGTATTGGCTGATATTCGCCTTGTTGACTGACATCAGCCTGTTAGCAAATAAGATGGTATTCACTGATATCAGTGGCTGGTGGTTTTTTTCTGTTTGCGCAGGCAGTGTACTTATCTTTGTAGATTTTTGTTTCCATGGCACAAAAGGGCGAATAAATAACAACAGAAAAACATTGGTATCAGCATCGGCTATTGGCCAATTTGTAATTTTATTTATTTATTTGGGTTTTTTAATTTTCTTTAATGTATAGTGACAGCTGAAGAGTGACAGGAAAAGGGCGAGAGAGAGAGAGAGTGGATGACATGCAGCAAAGGGAGTTAAACCCATGGCAGCTGCAGTGAGGACTCAGCCTTGGTACTCTCAGGTGAGCTACCATGGCGCCCCCAAATTGTTATTTTAAACCTCAGTATCTATATCTGTACTGCTTGTTTGGTTGTTAACAGCAGTATTGCAGCAGTGGTCATATTAGTGGAAGGAATAGTGGTAATGGCAGCAGTAGGGTTACTTATAGAGTAGTTGTGGTAGCAGTAAAACAATGGTGGTGGCGGGCATATTACAACAATAGTAGACACCGTACTAGTGGTGTGATTGTGTTTTAATGTGTGTGATCAGTGCTTTCCCAGGGAGCTCTCCTTCTCGCTCCCAGGAATATGGGGCCATGTGCGTGTGTATGCAGGTCAGTTCTGTTTTTTTAAGCTAGGTCCGTTACCACTCAAGGCCTATGCTCATGTGTGTGTGTGTGTGTGTGTGTGTGTGTGTGTGTGTGTGTGTGTGTTGAAACAGTATAAGGGGGGTTAGGATAACATCCTCCTGTTGTTTGACAGGTGACATGATAATGCAGATGGAACAAATGTGCAACACTAGCAGTAGGGGAGAACAATCAACCAAGAATTTAAAAAACATGATTAATCTCTTACTGACCTAAATGTATTCATATTGCACTATTCAATAAGTAAATGGTTTGAATACTGTATAGCTACAACAACCAATGGCATTCTGTAATGAATCGGGATACTATATGATAAGTCAAGCAATCTGAGAAAAGAAATGTCACGTGTTGTTTACCATCATCAGTATACATGTGACAGTTTACTGTAATAGAGAGCTCAGGTCACATCCTTCAGCCCAGTTCTGTTACACAAGAAAATCACCCACTCACCCAGATGAGACCAGCAAAGAACAATACACATGACTGAACAGTGAACATGTTCATTGACTGTATGGGAGTTCATGCTACCACCGACTCCAACAATAACACTGAGATCACATTCATATGGAAGCACATCCATAAGTGTAACTAAAACTGGCGGAAACAATCCCAGTAGGTGAAGCCTAATAATTACAATGCAAAAAAAGAACCATGACTAGATTTTTAATTAAAATATACATCGCAGCAACAATTTTTGATTAATTTGTGACTTTAATAGCTGTCTTACTCACTGTAAGGCAAGCTGGAAGGCCAACTAGCTAATGTGCATGTGATACTGTAGAGTAAGGGAATAGTTATAGTGGCTAATATTTTAGCTTACAGTTGTCTACTCACACATCCGGCACACAGAGCACTTTAGGGTTTTGTTTCAGTCCACCTAACAAATGTAAGTACAATATTCGCTCTCTTTTTAGCGGATTGGTAACCTTGGCCTGTATGGGCTTGTTATCAGAAAAAAAAACCTTTTTTTAATTGAAGAGCTGTGTGTTTATTTTAGAGCCAAAACTATGAGCTAAAGAGGCAGATTCAGTAGAAAAACCTAAAGCACTTTTTAAAGTTTTAAGATGTCTGATTTTGACTTTTAGGCAATGTTTTTGGGCCTGGAGGCCTCTGGTCCACCTGACTCTTTGAACCATTGAAGAAAATATTGGACCTGTTATTGTTCGTCACCATGTAAACTTCATATCTCAAAACTGATTCCATTCATCTGAAAAACCCTGAAAAACGTTTGATGGTCAGACCTAAGGTGAAGAACTAGGGAAAATGGATCTAGGACTGATGTATCCTCACAACAGAACAGATTGGGGTAAATGATAGCAGCACTGTGTCGCTGAGACTGAGACATTTAAGGATGGAGACACTGACGCAGTAAGACGCGTGAAAGAAGCAGACACAGAATCCAAACCACGTCCAAATACTGCAAAATGTTGTCTGTCATGAACACTTGTCCATTAGCAGCCCTGTGCGTACAACATACAAACAAATGTAAAGTGGGGATCCATCTGATCATCATTTGGTTTATGCACAACGAATATTAAAGAGGGTCCAAGGACATTTTTAAAAGGAACCAAATAAATACAATATTAGAAACACTTCAGTGCAGTTATGGATTGGGCCGTTAAGAGCAGGCTGTGCCTGTTGTTAATTCATTATGTAAGAGCAGTAAGGCAGACTGGTTGGCTTGCCAGCTGATAGGTTAGCCGAGCTTCTCCTGTTTCACTGTGCAGATGCTGACCGCAAGTCTTCGTTAAAGTTTACTTGAGGTGGTGAATATCACATATCACCACTCGACACCAGCTGCTGTGCACTCTGGGATTTCTAGTAGGTAGGCCTAGTAGGTCAAGTCCTATCAGATTTATTCAGAAATGCTTTTATTGAAAATGTTTTACAGAGCATGTGAGGAAATGTTACTTTGTTTGTGTAACACCTTTCAAACACAAGAGCAAGTCTTGTTTTAAGACATAGAAATGCATAGAATGCAAATGCATTAAGATAACAGTTTAAAAGTGAGAATAACAATACCTCCAATCATCTGAAATTATATTTTTGGATGGTTGAAACTTTTCTTAATTTTGTGTTGTGGCTTTAAATGTTTTAAATGACTGTTTGCTGCTGTTGAAAAAAGCTAAAAGAAAACATCTGAAAGTCTAACCTTCCAAATGTTATATTAGATTATTGATTAAATAATAATAATTATTGCCTAGCTTTTGAGTTCTGATTTATTTTCCAGAAAGGCTCCTCACACAGTCTTCAGCAGTGCTGACTGAAGTGAAAAGCTAAGTCAGCTCTGTGTGACTGGCAGCCTTAGACTCTTGTTTGACACCTGCGTCATATATTTGACATGTCCGTGGCACCTGTCAGAAATGATTCCACAGTGACAGGAAGTGTGCGTTCCATTAGATAGAAAACAGTTCATCTACACATAAAGATTCCTCCTGATGTGTAATTAAATCTGTCCATTAATCTCTCTAAATGTTACAGCAATATGTAGAGTATGTAGAGAAAATACACTAGGTGGAAATAAACTGCATGGTTGTTGCCCAAAAACATCATGCCATTAGAATAAAGTGGGCATCTTCAAAGGGGAGACTTATAGGTACCCATAGAATCCATTTTCATTCAGATATCTTAAGGTCAGAGGTCAAGGGACCCCTTTGAAAAAAAATGGCAATGCTAGTTGTTCTATCGCCAAATTTTAGCCTACTTTTAAAGTTTTTTTTTTCTCCTTCCCAACATGCTGCAACAGCATGCATGTTAACTGGTTGTGGTCTCTCCTCTAGCTTTAAAACGGAGCCTCTGAAAGACAGTGTGGTGTGGAAGAGGTGAGGATAATGGGGTCGCAATTGGGGTGGCCAATCAGATTTTAGGGGTGGCCACCCCAGGCCTCCCCTCTGGAACTGCCCATGCAAATAGGAGCATTTTAAACTCAGTGTATAAGGATGTGATTGCAATGTCAACAAATAACAGTGTGGTTCATTCATGTAATTGAATGTATCCTGGCAGGATCATCAAAATAAGAGCAGATAGGATGATTAAATACTCAAATATTCTTATCAAATACTGTCTATCTGTTAAAAGGAAGCAATGGCTCAGTATTATTAGACTGAGCATATACACATCTATAGCTGTATAGTGCATAGGTAAGTTGTAGAATCTACTGGATCACTGATTTCAGCAATCAGTATCTTGAAGCTACATTCAAACTTTGTTAAGGATGCATAATAAGTTGTTGAATAATAATATATAATTTAAAATAGTAGACCAGAATGCTTTATGGTTAGTCAATTTGAAGGACTAATATTCACATCTTCAACCCCACAGGGCCCTTGATCCGAATACCTGCTCATTTACTGTTTCAGCTCTAATGTGAATGTGTTGAAATCAGCCGGACGCAGCCGTACTCCGGATCACTGTTGCGTAAGGTGCTAAATGACACAAGTCTAATCCAAGCTCAGTCCATTCATCCTGGTGGGCAGCTGAGGCCTTCAACCAGAACTAATCAGACGTGTTTTTCTGAAAATAGCAAAAGGGGGAACTGTGTTCAGGTTCTGGCTAACCATCCAGCAGTGGGTCAGCTGCCAGGGGACCAAGTGGCATTTGGGTTCAAATGAGTTTAGCAAGTCCACCAAAATCAATCAGAATGTTCTTTTAATTCTGTTTTTCGGTGGAGGAGAATGCACAGATGTTTCAGCTGTGCATTCTTCAATGTGCAACAGCCACTCTGACTGAGTCTTTTATAAGCCTTCACCAACAAAGAGCGTCAATTAATTCATCACCTGCAGGTTTCTCAAGTGGCTCCCTCTGGTAAGGCAGGTGTCTTCAGAGTTGCATCACTCAAAGTCTCATTGAGCCACAGCCTAATATTAAACAACACGCATTCTATATATTGTGTCCATATAGCCACATACAAGCATTTGCACAAGCATTTCAAATATTTTAATGTGAGCTATTATTCTAGTCATTCTTTACAAATTCAGTTGCTGTACCAATATACACACACTCACACCCATTACATCCATCATTCCCACAGCCTTCTGTGCAAGGATTCATCCATCACTCTATCCACTGTGCCACCTAAGCACAGTAATGGATTAATTCCATTCATAAAACATGTTTACGCTGTTGGACACGTGTTTTATCTTTCAAAACACAACTAAAGAAGTTTAATACTGTAGTTAATTAGTTAGATTGAAACCAAGCTGTTTAGGAAATATTGTATGACTAACATGACTGTTGTGTTTCTGAGGTCTATACATATTGTTGCTATGCAGACAGAGCCGTGGGAAGACATAGCTGAATGGAGCCTGCAAGAACTTGGCGTCAGAAAGAAATGCTAGTGAATTTCTCTGGATAGGATTATTAGCACACTTCTGTTAGCTAACAGCATTGATATTCTTATTTTAAATCCCCCGCAGTCAGTGGTCTCACAGCAGCTGCTGTCACTGAGATAGATGATCGGCCACGCTGCTCTTCCAATGCCTGCGTTGTAATCAAATAGCCTGGATCTTAATCTGGGTCTGTTACAGTCATATCGTAGGAGTCAAAAGAGTTTGGCAATGCACACTGCATGCCGGGCATTTTTAAATGCTGATTTCACCAAAAGCAACCACTTTGATGGAGTGCACGACTGCAGTTCAGGCTATGAGTGCAAAACACAGAGGATGCTCTCCTGTCATTTTTAATTACGCTGCTTTTTCAGCAGGATCTCAGTGGAAAATGTGTCTTTGCGCAATTAGAGTACATCACAGTTTAACACTGTGGCATGTTTTGTTTTATAGAAGTGCCCACTGTGAAAAAGGCCACTCAGTGAGGAGAGAAAGTAGCATTCTGAGTTCAGATCAACCACCATTATCAAAGTAGCTACTGTTATCTACAAGGAAACAAAGGCAACAATGAATTTTGGCATGTATGGCACATATTTTGAGTGCTTCCCTGTGTGATAAGACACACACACACACACACACACACACACACACACACACACACACACACACGCACGCATCAGTGGCTCCTGCCCTCAGGGTATGATGCAGACCAGATTAGTTTTGGATGGCAACATGAATCATGCCTGGATGTGTTTGTGAGTGCAGGGGAACAATAAATAAGCACACAGCCCTACAAACACATGAAGCAACAGAGAAAGTGTGTGACTGCAAAAAACATATTAAACACAAAATAACCTCATGAATAATTGTTATTAGCTTTCTTATTTTATTTGATGTCACATATAAGACAATACTAAGAATCTACAGCCATGTTAGCAGGCATGCTTTGAGCTAAATGCTAACACGTCACAATAATAATGCTAACATGCTGATGTTTAGAAGGTAGGCTATGTCACTATCAAATGCGAACATTAGTGCTAACTAGCACTGAACACAAAGCTGAGGCTGATGGGAAGGTTCGGTAGGTTGGTTATAGATCAAAGTAAGTTGTTCGTTTTCAGAGCATCTTTGTTATCTGTGTTATGGCAATCCATCAAAATGTGTTGAAATATTACGGCTCGGACCAAAATGTTGGATCAGCTTACTGGCATCCCCGGAGCCCTGCTGCTAGTGTGGCAAAACACATTTTTAGAGAAAGTATGTTTCGAAATCTTCAAGGCGAGGAAATTGTTGAGTCACTGGCAGTGATGGTCCATCCTGTCAATCCTGAGACCTAACAAGGCCATTTGCTGATGAGCCAGTAACATTTGTACATTACTGCCCTCTAAAACAAAATCAATGGATGCTGCTGGACTTCCACTGAAGGAGAGAGGACTGCACGAGTGTTTCTCTGATCGTTGCTGCCAAAGTGACACATTTGCTTTCTGTTTTCACAGAGTTGAACATGGAGTACAATCCATCGGACCATCCGCGGGCCAGCACCATATTCCTCAGCAAATCCCAGAACGACGGTGAGTAGCTCTGTTTCATAGGATTTGACTAATTTATCGGTTTTAAAATGGTCATTTTAATGCAAACCAGATTTAAACTCACCAGTTTCACCAAGCTAGTCTGAGTAAAACACATTTGCCCTAGTTTGACGTGTTTGTACCACACAGAACACACTTAACATAATCATTAAATACATTCAAGATAATGAGGCTCTGGAAAGAAAGTCTGGGATTTTCCGTGGAGAAATACTGTGGCAGCTCTGATCCCTTTGTGGCTAGCCGATGTCTGCTAATTTATGCCATTGCCCAGAGGCATCTGACTGAGAGCTTCAGCATCCTGTGGGGGGGCTCGGCCGTACAGTGACAGAGGAAATGTTAACATGTGTCTTAGAGCCGTAAACACCACAGCATGAGCTCATTGTTTTTCTTAGAGGCCTGGGGAACAAACAGCAAGACAATACAAGCTTTGTGATGCTGATGAAAACAGCATCTGATGAATGCTTTTTCCTGTTAAATATAATCCTTAGCATCGTACAGATATCAGATGCTGTACTGCATCATATTGGGCTTCATCCAGAGAATTTGCATGTGCTGCAAACAAACAGAAAAAGGATAAACAGAGGAGCATGGAGTGATTTTCATTTACAATATTTAGTCTTATCTTGGGGAAAAAAAGTCACATGTTGGTGAGCCCGCCTCCCTCCCTCCCTCTTCCTCCCTCTTCCTCATGGCTTTAAAGGGTAAAGCTTTTCTAGCCTTTTTATTTTTTTAATCAACAAATCCCCTGAAGAGACCAATGTACCAGTGAATTAATCCTACTAGCAAATATTGTCTGTGGAGTCACAGCCTGACATGTCTTTCTGCCATTGAGCTCCATTGTGGTTAAAAAACATGCAAATGTTGAGGCAGGCAAACAAGATGAAAAAGGGCTAGGCTGAGGCAGACTAAAGAAAACTCCTAAAACAGAATCAGGACAGGAAATCTACAGGCAGATACTAAAGCTGGAAAGCTCCAGAACACGGCACACAGACAGTCTGGCAGGGATCTAGTGGATGTGAACCAGTATATAGGCTGGGAGCTAATGACGTAGTAACAAACAGGTGAGTTTGGTGAGCAGGTGAGGTGACTCTAATCAGAACACTGGCTGGAGGGAGTGGCTGGGTCTGCAATGACAGCAGAGTTCAAAGATGAACAAATGACAAACCAGAATGACTGAATGAAAACCATGACAAAATGTAATTAAATAAAGTTTTAAAGTGGTTTTATTTGGCTTTGGTTTGGGTCTTTTCATGCTATTTATTGACCACCGGCCTTATCCTTTAATCTGCTGGGTTTCCAACCTTTTCGGCTTGTGTCTGCTTGTCACAGGTTGCAAATATCTACGAGCTGTCTGTGAGCGAATTGTTTTATTCCATGTTTATGCTCCAGTGCGTTACAAGGTAAAGGCAAACAAGTGAGAAAAGAAACAATTTTGTGTAACTGCTTCATTTAACAACCAAGCAGGCAGATACAGAAATATAACCTGATTTGAATATATTCTCTGAGCTGTGCTTACATTGCTAATGCTTACTGCATGTTCTCTCCATTAGAATCTGGATTGTGTTTGCATGACATTAGCAAAGGTTGATAACTACTGGTGAAGTACTGTATGTTTGAAAAGATTTCTGCTGAGAACCAGTAACTCTGCTGCAAACAGAATAAGGTTTTTTGGTTCCTCTTTTTTTCAGAGGTGCCCTACAGGAATGGTGAGTAGCCCTGCGTGTGACTTTACCTCCCTCTAGTGGAGTAACAGCACCCTTTCTTCCGTCTGCTGCAGCTCTGGTGTTTCTGCTTTCTAACGTTGTTTAACTGTGACCTCTCAACGCTTACAGACTGCTTTTGTCCTGTGTTACAACTCACATAACGAAGTGTGTTCACTCCTTGCTGTGTTTTGCTTCTTGTGATAACAGCGTGTGTTGCTGGTTGTCATTTTCTATAATTGTGCTGCTGTGAGTGAGAAATTGAAAAGCACCCTTGTCTTTCTTTCCGTAGTGCGGGATAAACGAAAAAGCCTCTTCATCCATAATGTAAGTGTGCAATTGTTTCTGTTTCTGTCCTCAAATCAACACCATGTTATTTCACAATCATGCCACTTCTTATTTAAATAGCCTGTTAAACCTCAGATTCACCTGTATGTCATTGCTTTCAGTTAAAATCAGCTGGCCTTTGTGTTATTGTCAAAGGACTTGAAGCTGGACACAAAGGAAGCTGAAAATGTAAAACATCACATTCTCAGGTCGCATGACGCTGATTCTCATTCCCTCTGTGCATGACACCCATGCTTTATGTGGGTCATACAAAAACATGTTCACTCTAATAACAGTCACTGTGTGTGTGTGTGTGTGTGTGTGTGTGTGTGTGTGTGTGTGTGTGTGTGTGTGTGTCTGTGTGTGTGTGTGTCTGTGTCTGTAGCATGGTACGTTGAGGCGGAAATACAGCTCCTGCTCCACTATTTTCCTAGATGACAACACAGCCAGCCAGCCCAACCTCAAATACACCATCAAATGGTAAAAGACATGATAAAGACTATCCATCACATAGGAAGATGTTTGATTTATTATAGACAGATCTGTTATATTTAACTTGTTTTTTTTTCTCTTTACAGTGTATCACTGGCGATTTACTACCATATAAAAAACAGGTGGGGATTCTCATGTCATTTTTAATACTGTCAGTGAAAAGTCTTCTCTGTAAATCCCAGAGCAAACATACAGGCACTGTATGCATACAACTATTATGAATATAGAGAAAAGCTTCAGTACATGCTATTGAAAATAAAAGGAGCTAAGTTTTAATTAATCAGGTATGTTTTAGAGATAACACAGGGAAATTGCTCTCTTAGGGTTAGGCTTAACCTTAGCCCTAACCCTAACCCTAACCCCTAACCCTCTCTAATACAGTGACCTAATTTAACACATAGAAGCAGCAAATTAAGTCTTATTTCATTGTTAAATTATTAATTATTTAACAAATTAACCTTGTAACTGTTTTTCCTCATGCCAGGGACACAGAAGGAGGGATGCTGCTAGATATATTTGATGAGAAGCTCCATCCTCTCTCAGTAAGACTTCATCGGTTTGCTTTTCACATTTTGAACAACTACCTCTCTGGTTTATTTATCTGTTACATTTGCCTCTATTTAACCTTCTTCACACCCATATATTCCCCTCCTCTCCTCACCTCTTACCTCCAATCCCTTCTTCCCCACCCTCTCCTCCCTTCTTCCAGAAATCCGAGGTTCCGCTGGACTACGACCAGCATGACCCAGAGCAGAAGCAGATCTACCGGTTTGTCAGGACGTTGTTCAGTGCCGCTCAGCTCACTTCTGAGTGTGCCATCGTCACACTGGTAAGATTTTACGACCTCCTCCATCCTCCTGTTATTTTCCATGGACTATAACATGGAACTCTCAAATGTACATCCTGGCTGGCTCGCCATATGAAAAACAAGCTAGTAAACAAAAGAAAAAGCATTGGCAAGTTTCTTCACAAAGCTTTCCCACAAAGGTAAGGCGCAACCTGCCTTGAACTGTGCCCTTACACACACAAACACACACAGTTTCTGTTTAGGCCTGAGGGGAAACTGCACCCTGATGTGTTGAGACAAGCCAGGGATGTGTGTGTAAATTGGTGATGAGGCTGTGCATCTAAAATACTACGTCGTCTTGTCGTATGTGAATGGGTTGCAGAGACTAGTGATGAATGTAGGATGTCATCCAGGAAAGAATTAATGCGAATGAAAATAAATGAGTTGGACAGATTGGATACACCATTTTGAGAACTTATTAGGTCAGGATGTTAAAGGTGTAACTATTGTGTTTTTCATAACCTTAGAAACGCTTCATGCCCAGTTTTCAGTAATGTCTCCTTTATCCGTGTTGTTGTGCAGGTCTACCTGGAGAGGCTCCTGACCTATGCAGAGATCGACATCTGTCCGGGTAACTGGAAGAGAATCGTTCTGGGTGCTATCTTGCTTGCCTCCAAGGTCTGGGACGACCAGGCCGTCTGGAACGTCGATTACTGCCAGATCCTCAAGGATATCACTGTAGAGGACATGTGAGTTTATTACCAGATAAGAAATGGAATTGGTTTCAGACTTAAGATTCATATTAGGATTAGGTCTCAGAACTGGGACAAAAGGGACGATGAAGATGAATCCCTCAAAATTGTTTTCTGGTAGATTTGACCTTAAATGGGAAATTTCATCATCACAGGGACAGAAGACTAAAAACATTGGATTTTGACCAACTACTGGTATTAATCTCTGGACACGTTAAAACAATGTGTGAAGGAAATGAAAATGTTTCTGCCCAGCTATTGTTGACCCTTGAGTGGTCAACAGCACACTGCTTGCACTGGGAAACTGTTAAAAGCATTTAAACCTTCCAGTTACCAGGACAGGTCATGAACACACATCGTCAAATGCTGGATAAACGACTTGGACTTATGTATTGATATTCTGATTTTACATACTGTGTGTGTAAGAAGGGAGATGTTTATTATAGAAAGCCAGCAGTGGTGCAGGAAATCTTGATTTCTTGAATGAACCTCTAGCTTATTCCTCCTCCTTAACAGGAATGAGTTGGAGCGCCAGTTTCTGGAGCTGCTGCAGTTCAACATCAACGTGCCGTCCAGTGTCTACGCCAAGTACTACTTTGACCTGCGATCACTTTCAGAGTCCAACAACCTCAGCTTCCCCCTGGAGCCGCTCAGCAGAGACAAGGCCCAAAAACTAGAGGTGCTTCCATTCAGCTGTCTTTTTTGTCTTTTTGTAGCTTTTTCCTTTCCTTTTCCTTTCCTTTGCATTTTGCCAGTGAAATTTAAAGCCACTATGTGTAGAATCTGAAGATTTCTTACTTTGGCACCCCCGGTGGTAGTATTAAAAAAAGACAATGTATTATAAAGCAATGCATGCTGCTCTTTCCTTCTGCTAATCTTTAAACGTTGTTTTCTAATTAATACAAAGTGGTTACAATCTAAAGCAGAAATTCTGTGTTTGTAGGGTTTTTAGTCTCCGTTTGCAACATTCATCTGAACATTGCAGAAGTGCAACAGTAAACTGCAAAGAAATTCCTCATTTTTTAATAGTTTAGCAGACTAAAGCTTAATCTTATTTTGATGTAATGGAAATGCATACAAACAAAATACATTTTTAGGTGCCTGATGTAGAATTGGTCAAAAACGGGCTACAGAGTTTACTGATCTTCATCAGGATTGTCTCATTTTTGACCAAATCAAGCATGTGCCATCAGAATAACTCTAAAGATGCTATATTTGCATAAAATTCTACAAATAGGGGCCTTACTAATCTAGATTCATCACAAGCATGCAGTTCATGGCTGAAAGTACAATTTTGGTTCCTTCTTAATAATCCGTTCCATGTCCTCTCCTCAGGCTATCTCCAGGCTATGTGACGACAAGTACAAGGACGTACGGAGAGCTGCAAGGAAGCGCTCAGCCAGCATGGACAATCTATGTGGGATCAGATGGGTTCCTGCAATCCTCTCCTAACAACTATTAATCTGCCACGTACTGAACACTGGCATCAGGCTACAGACACTGGCTGGATGAGAAAACTACCCACATATTACAAAGACATGAAGCAGTGATTGGAACCCGAAATCACGCTCTGGTCCTTACACCTTCAAACTGGAGGCAGGAAAGTGAAACCACCATCTGAGGAGATGAGGTGAATGCCAGAGAGGTTTCTAACTTAACCTGGTGCCTTCACAGTGCCTCACCCATTCTGTTCATGAAAGAGAGAAGGGAGTTCCAGGTTGTTACATCAGCTGTTCAGAAAGATCTAGCTTTGGACCAATCGAGAAAGTCCTGGACAAGGCGGCCTTGAAAGCCACCTGGGACATGGCATTTTGAACCTGTCTTAAGATTCTGGGTTTCTGGTTTTGTCCAGACTAATCTGTGTCTGGCTAATTTGAAAGATTTAATATAACCTGCCTTTGAAATGGCCCTGCAACTTCACAATGAAACATATTATTTATTTTACTTGATTATGTGAACGGTTGCAGCTGCCTGACCCCATAGTACCTGCAAATACACTAGTGTAGCACTGGAATTTCTACCGGTTATTTATTTCCTTTGACAGGTCTTAGAATAATGAAAGTGTTAGCAAGTTTTCTCCTTTGGAAATCTTTATATTCAACGTTTACAGTATTTCTAGCGTACCTCTCAATACTCAGGTAGCCTGTTCATTCTTTTGATTTATTGTGATGCTGAGAGTCGAAACACAAATTATGACAAGTGACAAATTGCAGATGGAAGGAGCCAGAATGATTAAAACATTGTGACAACATTCCCCACAGATGGCACAAATACATTCCTACTTTGGGGGCATAATCACAAGCATGCTCAAACACTGCACAACATGAAATATAGACCAGAGCACGTTTAGATTAAATATTCATCTGATTTTGGTTACATCTTAACTTGACTTTGTCCAATTCAAAATTTTAAAAGCCCCGTAGAAGCTTTGAGTAGAGTAAGCCCACCTCTCTGCTGACATCTAGTGGATATTTGATCATTGCAAAAATCTATTAGTTCATTTACACACAAATTTCCAAAAAATGTATTGTGGTATCTCTTGGAATTTACTTTTCTGCCTCCACTACAATACCCTAACACAAAAACTTCAGTGTGGAGGGTTATTTTGCACCTTACAAATGTATTTAGCACCAAAATATACTGTTACTGTTACTGTAAAACTAAAACTTGCTGCAAACAGCTGGATGTACTGGTCTGACAAGCACACTCTGCAGTGGATGCTGGTCAGTAGAGGGCGTGAGAAGGCCACACAGCACTGCTTGGTTTTTTATTCAGTATTATAGAGCTAGATAACAGTACATTACATCTACAGCACATTTGGAAAATTGTAAATTAAGTATCTCATCAATTAAGTCTCATGCTCAATGGCTGCTAACCCAGTGTCTTTATTTCCTAGCTGACCCCTTCACAGTGCTGTTTGATTGATGTTGATCATTTAACTTAGACTGAAGGAAGACAGTAGATCCATGCCTGTAACGCCTGGGTTAAAGGGTTTTGAACAGCTTTCCCAAATTCCTAAAACCCAATAACTAAATATTCATAGGAGGCTGACACATTGCTAAGGAGAAGGGAACAGAAAGTTAACTTTTCAACAGTAGTCTCGACCAAAGAAAAGTGTACAAAGGTGAGTCTGATCATAATAAAAGACCACAAATCATTCAAGAGATCTTGCAGTGATCTGCTGTGTGACCAGTAACACCAGTGTGTCCTGTTGATCTGCCCTTAAGAAAAAGGACCAGCCATGGTGTATGCCTCTAAATTCAGATTTCTAAAAGAAGTAAGGCATGAAGTGTGCTTTCATTCACCACAAAGGTATACTTTCATTACTTTCAAACCCCAGAATCATTATGCTGAACACACACAAATTGGACAAACATTTAAAAAAACTGGAAATCATTTCAGCACAGAGAACACTTTTCAATCTGTTGTTAATTTCTATCAAGACAAAAGCCGACTGCTGAGCCAAGTCTTTAAAGGTGTTGAAACTGCTGAGGAACTGATTATTTTGTGTTTCCGTTGTACATTTAATTCCAATCTAATTGCTACTGGCAAACAACTGATCAGGTTTTCATGTTTGTTTCTCATTTGTCTAAAGCACTAAAATCTAATTATTTTGCAAAATAACTTTGTACAATGTATAAAGAGTTGAAAAAACTGAGACGGGTTCATTGTGAATTATTTATGGAGGTGTTGATTTGTGTTTTTAATAAAAGAAAATGCTCTTGTCTAATAATTCAGTGTTTTTAACTAGTGATTTACACATTTCTGACAATGACAAGAGGAGTGTTCTGTTTAACAGCACTGGCATTACAATGAAGCTGCCACTGACTTTAAATGTCTACTAAAATAATAATCATTACTTGTCTTGCGATGTGATTATTACCTTCATGTGAAGCTGTAGCTGTCTGTCTTAAGTTTATGATTGTCTATTACAAGCTCGCCTACGTATGATTGTTAGCTTCCAGTAACGTTGACTGGTACCTTGACATGCCAACAATGCTTTGATGATAGCCTGGTAAGAATAGCTCTCTCCACAGGTCCTGGCCTCTGCAGACAAGAGTGTGAAGCAGTAAGAAAATATTAGAGGTGACTGTATTTAGTGGCAAGCTGTGAGGGGCAGCACTGTAGTTCTGGGACAGTGTTGACGGGGACAGGAACTCCTTCCCTCTCTTTGTTTTAAAGAAGCTTTTTGAGTTTTGGGGTTGTTTTCTTATGGGATCAGGGTCAGCGCTCAACAGTGAGGAAGATGGGAGCGATAGATCTACTTTTCACCACTGTCAGTCACAGCGTCTCCTTTATGGGTAATTTTTTCTTTTTTACAACAATGTTAGACATTAAGAAGTGTTGCATATTGTATATTTTCTATATGATGGCAATTACACATTTTAACCTATAGTAAGTGTAGAGAACAAGTGTAAATACATCTGTAAAAATTCTATTCTCAACCAAAGGTATGATTAAGGTAGATGCCTTAAAGAATTAATTAAGAGCAATGTATTTTGAGTAAGTGCTGGTAGGATTTCTGTGCTCATCATGATTTTCCTGCCATACTTGTCCTAGATTCTTTTCTCTCTGTGTCAAAATGTATGTTTTTGCTTTTGGAATTTTGTCATGATATTAAGGGTTTTTATTGTAATACATTTTTGATTTTCATGTATTTGTAAACAATCCTACATTATGTACTTTATTATTTGCTATTCTGCTGTTTCGTCATCATTCATTCATTATGTCATGTTTAATACATTTGATTATTATACAGTATAATGTAATGTAATGTAATGTAATTGGCTGCTACAACAACCCACTGGGATTATTTAAATTTGATTTAATCTAATTATTACCTAATCATCTGTTTTACATTATAGGTAAAACCTGGTGGATGTTGATGCTGGTTTTACGTCTGCTGGTCCTCCTGCTGGCTGGCTTCACCCTCTTCAGTGACGAGCAGGAAAGATTTATCTGCAATACCATCCAGCCAGGCTGCTCTAACCTGTGTTTTGACGCATTTGCTCCTGTATCCGTCTTCCGTCTCTGGCTCTTCCACCTTATTCTGCTCTGCCTTCCCCATGTGCTGTTTGTAACCTACGTCATGCATAAAGTTTTGTCATATTCCCATTCCGGAGGTTTCTACTGCGACAGGAGCCGAGGTGGTTCACCTTTCACCCTTGAGAACTCGAGCTCCTCAAGAGAACAGTCCTTGCATAAAGCTCCACTTCACTACCTCCCACGTGAATGGGTATTGCCGCGCTTCTACTGCGCTTACTTACTGGTTGTAATTCTACGGATCCTTCTAGAAGTGGTTTTCGGTGCTGGACAGTTTTTTTTCTTTGGTTTGTCCGTTCCTAAGAGCTTCCTCTGTTACGAAGCTCCCTGCACATCTGGGGTCGAATGCTACATCTCCAGACCAACTGAGAAGACCTTAATGCTCAACTTCATGCTGGGTGTTGCCTCCTTGTCCATTCTGCTAAGTCTGGTTGACCTGGTGAGCTCCATGAAGGCGATGGTGAGGTGGAGGAGGAAGAGAGAGATGTTAATGGAGGAGATGAATAAAGGAGAGCAGAGCAGTATGTTTACAACAACTACGACTGAAGACAGTGATGTTCTTTTAACCAGAAGAACCAGCCTGAGTGGAGGCTCAAAGAATGGTCTCAAAGATGAAAAGCATGCTGTAGCTGTTGTGCAAAATGGTGAACCTCTTCATGCAAATGTGAATGGTGGAACCATAATTAAAACTGCTCAATCCACTAATGACAAGAGGCCAGAAAGCAAAGATGCTAAGTTGGACACATCTCGGTCACCCACTCCCATGAGCACTCCGGTGCCAACTCACTTTGTCCTCCATAGCCACCTGAGACCTCCACTGTCCCCTCGCCCCGACACAGGACCACCACCAAACCCCAGGGTGCCAACACCTATGGGTGTCAAAAAGCCCAGCCAGTACGCTCCAGTTGGGGCAAACTCAGGCCAACAGTCTGATGGCAGTGACTCTCAAGACAAGAGGGCATGGGTGTGATTGACTGGTTGCCAGTTATTGGTTAGTTATTGGATAAAAACTGCTGTACCTTTAAAGGACTTTAACTATATTTAAGCATGAATTTATAAAAGGAGTTGATGCACTATAAAGGAAGGTTTGCTACAAATTTTAAAGCTGCACTAATGAATATTTTTTATTATTTTGTATAATGAGAAAGGTCTTGCAAATAGTGACAAACCCACAAATTCATTCACTCACTGTTTTGGAATTACAGAGTGAAAGTTAAGTAAGTTTTCTTAAACCAATATTAATAAGTCAATCAGACAAAACAACATTTAGCTAGTAAGCTGGATAGCTTAGCAAGCTAAAGAGATTTTTCTCAGGAGTTGGTGGAGACCAAAACAGACCTGAAAGGAGAGCGAGTATTTGAGGTACTGGTGGCTAGAAAAATGACCTCAATAGTAAAGTTGCATAATGTCTGCTAGATATATAAAGTTGCTATGGTGAATAGCAAACCATTGCCTATGATGAGTGTAAGTCATTACATGTTTTCAGCTTGTTCCACTGCCATCAAGTTCTCAAAAAGTCAATGAATGCATATTTACTTTACTTATCTTAGATTATCACAAAAAACTTTTTAAATTGTGCAAACACCTCAAGGACTCATGAGAGTCCAGTCAAGAGACTGCAAAATGTTCATATCGTAAAATACAGCTCTACACTTTACACGTTCAACAGTTAATAAAAAAACAGCCTTGTTTCAAATCTTCACATTTTTTGTTTCTTTTTCTCACATGACAAAACTGATGTGTAGTTCTTCTTGATGCATGCTTACTGAATGCTATTTTTTCTAATAATAAAAATCAGACTCTGGACTGTACAAAAAAAGTGATCAGTTTTAATTTTACTGAACAAGATATATCTGTTTGTTTAACACTCTAAGCTGTTTCTGTATGAGAAGGAGTCACCCTCAAAAACAGAGGCTGACCTTGACGAAGCAGTTACAGTGCTCAGCTGTTGTCTGGATGACTGAATCTCGGGCAGCCACAACAGACACACTGACCTCTGACCTCTCGCATGACCGCTCAACGACCCAGCCATGACCTGACTTAAGCCAGCCCTGCTCGGATGACATAAGACCTTCAACCCTCTCGCCACCATCATTCAACATTAACTCACAGTGCAAGCAGAGTCCCTACCGTTTCACCTAACTGATACAGCAAGTTATTCATGATCATAATCCCATTTGATTTCACAGTGTATCTAGGATATTTTATGTTCATACAGGGTGTTTTCAGCATCTTTCAGTCATTTTCCCCATGGAAAAGTTGTTTTTCTTTTTTAATCAGTTGTCCTCTTGTGGGAATTCTCTGCAATCACTGTGAGCTGTGTGCTTTTAGTGTTTTCTTTATTTTCAGAAGCGTCGAAAGCATCATTCTGGGACCAAAAAACTCTCGGCTGCAGTAACTGTTGTAAATATAAATTTTAACTTTGCTTAAAACTGACAATCCAACAGGACCACCTTCACACCACCATTACCTCCAGTGTAGCCTTGACCCTAACACATGCCTCCATACCATTCTCATTCTTCTTCTGCTGTGGTATTTGGGGCAGCTTAGAGGTGCAGAAACATTAGCAAGGTGGCCAGTGGTCAGTCGGCTGCTCAGAGAAAGGATTGTACTGTCACTGGTGGAGGTCAAGAGGTCCGATAAGCAAACCCAGTGACCCTTACACATGCGTCACGCAACATCCACACGAAACAGTGTCCCTAAAGTAACAGTATACGTCTGTAGTGGCTGACACTCACAAACACTAAACACACACAACGAAACAATTTTGTTAGCTATGTGTCCTTGGCCAAATCCCAGCCACCATGTCTGTCTTCACACATGGTGTAGTCATGATATCAGCCATGTTGAAAGCACCCTTTGTTGTGCGATCTATAATAAGACCATATGGAACAATTTGCTTGCACCAGAACACAGGTTTATATATAGAACTTTTTATTGTCGTATTGACATTTCACAGGTTTGAAAAAAAGAGATACTACATGGTACGACATAGTTAATTGATTTAATTGACCAGAATTTTGTGGATGACACCCACAAAGAAATCCTTCAAATGTTGGTACATGTAGGACGCTTCTCTGGGTTATCTCTGCCTGCATTCAATCCTAAGGCTAATGTTGTTTTTACTGCCATCTAGTGGTCAGTGATAACTATTGCAGTCATAACTTTGCAGTTTGAGGATATAAACTGTTTTCCTCATACCACATCAAGTATCCTGGTGGAATGGATTGATTCTTTGATAGGTTTTAAAATAAGTTAAAAAATAATCATCGATAATGATAATGTAAAGCTAAAGCACCTTAAATACTTGGCTGAAAATCAAAACATTTCTGGAGACCGGCGACTCTTTCTGTAAAGATATGAAATGATAAGACTTTTAGTGTTGCCTTTACCAACCTAAAAAAGATCATATATAATATTTTATATACATGTTTGAGAATAAACCTTGTTTACCACTCAAATATGAAAGACATTTTCAGAATCCCTTTATGGAAAGTTAATTTTTAAGGCCTATTAAGTTATTTCCAAAGGGATTTTGATTTTTACAACCTTAAAGGCTTACTATGATTTATAAAGTTGTCATGTATCTGAGTTTTCTTCAATAAAAATGTATTTAACTTAGATATCTCATTCAGAGACAAAATGGCTCATACGTGCACTCTGTGTTGTACAGCTGTGTTCAGACATCAATACAGAGCAGAATATTAGGAGTCGGTGCCTTCGCTGCCCATCGATCTCCTCCTCAACTGAAGTTAATGCGTCAACCTGCGTCCGCCTCAGGTGCAATAACACGCTCCGATCTCATGGGTGACAGACAGAGGAGATTGAGAAGTAGGAGGGAAAACTGAACATTGACCACAACAGCACATCAGAGAAGATGTCAGAGGCATCAAAAATATTGATTACCCAGCATCCTCCTCACCTCTAAGATTGTAGTTTAGATGAATGGAGATGGAGGGGGTGGGTTGGGGTTTTTCCCGGATGGCCATGGCTTGGAAGACAAAATCCATTCTGTCTCCCTTTGATGTTGATGATGGAGGGATTGTATGGTGGAAAAAGAGAAAGACTGATCCGAGAGTGCTGGTTTTGTGTAAAGGAAGGCTGAAGGGCTTCAAGGTAGCTGACAAATAATATGCTTCTCTTGATTATACTTCTGCAAATAACAACCACCATAAAAACTGAAACTGAAAAGCTGTTTGGGTTTAAATCTTCCTTGCCTGTACCTCGGAGAAAGCTAAAAGTCTTGCGTGTGCCATTTTAAAAACCAATTAAATTAATTTTACAGCCTTGGTGCATTTATCAACTCTCACAAAGCAGATAAAAACTCATGAGTTCTGTTTCTGCTATTCAATCAAAGGAGTACTTCTGTGACTTATTATGCCATTTTCATAAAGCTGGGGGGTGTTGGAGTGACCCGTTAAAATAAAATGGTCAGAATTGAAACTGAAGAGGTAGAGCTATTCTCACTTTTTAGAATGAAAATACTGGATCCTACACTTCCCATAAGGCAACTCAGCAGCAGTTTTCTTTTAACCTTACCTGTGAAGTGCAGTTCATAAGAATACAGTTCCTAACATAGGCTTTCTGTTAAAAAAATCAAAGCCCAACACACATTTGTGATGAAAGTCAATACAAATAAACTCCTATTTATTAGAATTGCCCTCATTAACACCATGTGTAAAGCCATGCAATGGAAAGATGAACAACTGGACTTATAAATTAGAGTCATGTATTACAGATAAAAGGATAATGTACAACCTGGAGGGACAGCCTGGAGAAGTTTAAAAGATTTATTAACATTTCTGGAGACAGTACTCCTGGTATACTCACAGAAATATTGAATCTAACTATCATGTGTGAGTCCGACATGTTTGTTTAATAGTTATTGTTGTTTCATTTGATCCCCCCTCTGCAACTATCCTGTTTGTTTCTCTACTGTTTTTTTTCCTTTATTTTTTCTTTGAATGGGTACATATTCTTAAGGAATGAATAGTCTGACCTGTAGGGGTGGGTGGGTGGGTGGATGGGAGGGATGCTGGGGTGGGCTGATCAGGCATCTATGTGATTATGTTTTTGTACATTGTGGCTGACCCATAGAAGACATTTAACAAGTGTTTACCGCAATGAATAGTAAGTAAACTGATTTTCATGTCCCTCTTTAAGTCTGGAAACACTGACCAGAGAATCAGATATGTCCCAAACAACAAGTTAAAACTAATAATTACACTTGAGCAAGCATGTAATAGAACTTAAGAGAAGGTATGAGAAGAACTTTCTTGGGCTGCTTTTTTTTTGGCCCTGCAGAAAATGCCAGAAATGACAAACATGACCTTTGACCTCTCACCTCTACACCCCTCACCCTGCATGACATTTTACATATACATGTGAGATGAATGAGCCTTTATCTTAATGGTTTTCATCCATCGCCACCAGCGGGTCAAAACTTCCACATGTCCAACACCGAAGTTCCTGAGAAGACCCCTCAAACTTTAACCAATAGGCCTAATGGCATGCTAACTGTATACATGTACTGTTGTGCTATTGCCTGTAACATTAAAGAGGCTATAATCAATATTTCTATATGAACAATGGATCCCATGACTACGTGTGTGTGACAGGGTTGGCTCGCAGTGACAGACTTTAGCTCTATTAAGCTTTATTGCGTCTTTTAATGCCAATGAATCATTTTGTTTTAGTACTGTTTGTGTTAGTTTTATGGCCTGTAGCTACAGTTGACTCTCGCCACTCTCACATGCTTCGTTATTGGTATACTGTATTTTCCTCAGGAGTTACGGGACGCTAAAAACAGTAAATATTGGACTTAAATACGCCAGGTGGCTAATGAATAATGCACAGCATGTTTGCGAACAAGTTAGCCATATCAGTTCCTGTGTTGTGTGTGTAGCTTGTTTGCGCTGCCCCTAAATGGCCAATAAATCAGTTATTGCGCTGCCTTGGAGAAAACAGCACAGCCCTAACTGTGTACTCTTGATTATTTCATTTTCTTTGGCTTCTTGGTCGTCGTGTGTCCCAGCAGGCAGAGAGCAGCGTGGTCATCTGTCCATCACGAGGCATGTCAGGCCTAGAAGAAATATTTGTTTTAGACGGCATTGTAAATCAGCCATGACATGACAATAGCTGTTATTGAAGGCAAAATGCTTCCCAGCCTGCTCTGTATACATTCTGAACCTATAGGCTCCCACTGCTGTGTGACCTTTAACAGCACATGTAAGCCATTCAGACATCTTAACATGATTTATTCCCGAACCAATCGGAGTCAGACAACTAATTAGATCATTAGACAAAGATGCCATTCATAAACATCCTAACTGGAACCAATGGAGAAGAGTTATCTGAATTTCACCAATAGGATTCTCTGTGATGAGCTCTTCCTGAACCAACAAGTCAGCGCCTTGTTTATATTCGAAGGAGATGGATCCGGCACGACCTCTCAACCCATTTCCTCTGTTGATCTTTTTTGCTTTTGGGCTTGAGGAATCATGCCCAACCCCCTGCCACAACACAAATACACACACACACACACACACACACACACACACACACACACACACACACACACACACACACACACACTCCACTGGAGGAGGAAGCAAACTTGTCACATGGTTAACAAGCACTTGCAGAGCAATTTGTTCTCATTAAAGAGAGCAAACAGGACCTGCTGTCTGGAGACAAATTTGACATATGTCAAAGTTTTAACAATTAGACGTCTGCAGGAAGCAACTGGTTTGTTTACTTCAGTGTATAGTATTCCATCACAATTAATTGGGTATCCACAGCAACAAATTGGCCATTTAGTGTCAAAGTCAGGAATTTCCACTTGTTTCACTGTCTGAATGCTGAAGCCAGGAAGAAAACAGTGAAGTGACTTTAACCTCTTCAACTCTGACTCACCTACCAGGTACCAATATGTAGCACTTTTCAAACCCTCAGTGGTGAGCCTTTTCTCCCCCATACATCTCTCTCTCTCTATATATATATATCTTGGAATATAATATTTTAATAATAATTTTAGGAAAAGTTTAATGTACAAGATATATAAAATATTTGAATTTGATGTATCAGTGCAGCGATAAAAACACGAGGGTTTTGGATTTGAATATTTCCAACAAATAGTGTTGGAAAGAACAGAGAGAGTTGAAAACTTTATTTCAAAAACATTTAAAGGATATTAGGGGAAGTTTAATTACTTAAAAGGAAGAATTTGATAACACAAACTTGCATCAGAAACAAGGGACATTTTCTCACTCTGATTAACACTGAATATATTTTTAGACATTAAACACACTTTATAGCTATTCAGTTGCTGAATTAACATTTTTGTGCTTTACTGGTGGCTGCAGGTATTCGATAGACCACAAGGTGGCAGCACAATACAATTTATACGTCTCCCTTCAACGTAGTGGAGTCCAGAGTCTCCTCCAGAGATTGGAGCGTATCAGCTTTTGTTATGCGTATTTGAGTTTTTGAATGACCCAGAAATACCATGAATAGTTTTAAAACCTTTCAGGATATACCGGATTTTCTTTACTTTAGAGGCGAAAACAGACCACACTTGCGCGCCCCCGCAGCCATTACGCACAAACATTCCCTGAACCACAGTTTAGTGAAGATACTGGCAGTTTAAAGAGTGTCACACGGTAAGTGGGCCACACTCTGCACGGCAGTAATTACCTTTACGCACGACAGAGAGCGTGTCAGCCTGCGGTTCCAACGTCTGTCCCTCCTCACTGACGACTTAATTATGAGCCTCAGGCATCTTAACATTGTGGAAAATCCACCTTATTAAGATTAACCTGAACGCCCCAATTAAAGAATGTGTTGCACATGTATGACGGAAGTATTTGATCTAAAATTGTTGCTGTGCTCAGAATATTTTCTTCCCACGTATTTCAATGATTTTCTTGAACAAAAAGTTCTTGTAACAAGCGGATTAACACTGGAAAAAAGATGAATGATGTATCTCGACTAGCACTGATCCACCTGTTTAAAAAGACTTTAAGAAATGAATGGACTTCTAAAATAGGATGAGTTAAAATGTGACATAGTTAGCCCAGATTAGGGGTTTAACAGAGGACAAGAGTCAAGAGTTAATAACAAGACTAAAGCGCAGGAGGGCATTAAACTGAGAAGACCACCTGTAGTGCCCCTATTACCATGTCGATTTTGTTCCCTGCGTGTCACAACATGCAAATCTGCTGCACCAGGGAGGTTTAATAAAGCTTACATATCCCATGTGGCTACACAGGCAAGTTACCATACTTTTAAATAGAAATGAATTAATCCAGAACGCACACAGATACTGAGATTTTACCAGCTTGTGCTTTCCGCCACCAGTCCACAATATGAAGACAGCATGCATGACAACAACAGCTTCATAACTTTTTTTTTTTTTTTTGAAACCTCACAACAAAGTTTTGGCGAGAATGACCAGGACGCACGAGGGAAAATGTCAATAAAAGTTGTTTTATTCTCAAAATAAAATCTTCTATCAAAGTGGAAATTATACATATTTACAATCTCGTAAATTTTCATATACAAATGTACAATATATGTACAGCAATAATTATATAAATACACTTTACGCGCTAATGCAACCCGTATGAGACAGTATTAAGGCATTGATTGATGTACGTGTAAATCCATCTTGTGGAGAAAAACAGCCGAGCGACGTTCTCATTTCAAGCAGAGCAGTCTCATTGTGAATCTTATGTTTAAGACACAGCGGTTCTTTACAGTAAGGAGAAGGAGGGGAGCCTCAGCTATACCGTGTAACCTTTCGACAAGGGGGATCTTGTCAGCTGTACGCATTCAATTAAGCCCAGATAAGACTCTGCATTCTTCGTGCCAGGTACATTGTTCTGCTGCTGACAGTCTCATTATTTAAAGAGAAGCCATTAGGCGCTCATTAATGTGCTAATTACAACACGCTGATGGACAATCCCAACACAATTAGTCAACCCACCCCCCTCCCCTACCCAACCCCCTCTATTCAAACCCATGGACGTCATTTGGATAAGGCAAGGAAGGAGCACTTTCCAAACTCATCTTTCTAACTTTTGTGAGCAGAATGAAGCAGACATGACCACAAATTCAAAGAGTTCACATTAGGGGAGTGCTCGTGGCCAACGTTTCATCTAAACTGGAAGTTTGGTGACTCACCTTGAATCATTTACCAAACCAACCAAATAAATGCGCCTTTGCGCCACTTTGTCCCCCAAAAAGAGCTGATATGCGCTGGTTTTTAAGTCTTTAGTGTCTAATGACATAAGATGCATTTGAGCGGGATGTTCCCTGTTCACACCCGCGACAGTGGCATCTGTTTGGGGCAGGAGACCGAGCTGGCAGTCCCGGACCTCCAGGTCAGTCCCGTGCTCACGTCACTGTACATGGAGCCCGCGGAGGCTTTACTCCCCCAGCAGCACCGCGTGCAAAAAGTCCTCCAGGAGTCCAAGGTTTTCCCGGACCAGATCCAGGCCCCTGAAGTGATGCCCACCAGGAGGCACATAAAGTATTTCAACATGAACACAGCATAGTCCGGCCTTTGCCTGTTCGGGTCCGTCAAGCACGTACAGTTGTGCGTAATTTCCCACGTCTGTCTGTTGTGCTGCTCGTAAAAGTAACACGCCACTATGACAGTGGCTGGGACGGTGTATAGAACTGTGAAAACCCCTATCCGGATCATCAGCCTCTCTAGTTTGTCAGTTTTTGTGCCACCTTGCTTGATAACACTCCTGATCCTGAACAGCGAGACGAACCCGGCCAGCAGAAACATGGTGCCGATGAACAGGTAGATAACCAGCGGCGCCAACACAAAACCTCGCAGGTTATCCAAATTCTGGTTGCCTACGTAGCAAATCCCAGCCACGGAGTCCCCGTCCACAGAGCTCAGAGCCAAAACTGCTATGGATTTCATGCTGGGGATGAGCCAGGCGGCCAAATGAAAGTACTGTGCGTAACTGGCGATGGCCTCGTTCCCCCACTTCATGCCCGCGGCCAGAAACCAAGTGAGTGACAGTATCACCCACCAGATCGAGCTGGCCATGCCGAAGAAGTAAATGAGCAGGAACACGATGGTGCAGAGCGCAGGACCCGTGGTTTCATAGTGGATGTGTTCAGCGCCGTTCTCCCTGTTGCAGGCCACTTCCTCGTGTCCGGCGATCAGCCTGACAATGTATCCAATGGACACAAACATGTAGCAGGCGGAGAGGAATATGATGGGGCGCTCTGGGTACTTGAACCTCTCCATGTCGATTAAAAAAGTCGCCACAGTTGCAAAAGTGGAGATGAAGCAGAGGACGGACCACAGACCGATCCAGAAGGCGGTGAAAGTCCTCTCTTCCTGGGTGAAGTAGGGGTTGTGGCAGGGCATGGCGCAGTTCATGATCTGACCCGTCTTGACGCGGTTGTGCAGCGGGTGGCCGTCGCTGGTCACTGGCACCATGGGCGCACGGCAGAAGCATCCCGGCTCACACTGGGTTTGTGCTTTCCCAGGGATGCGGCGATCGTAGGTGATCTTCTTCCTGGGGTTGGACGGTTTCAGGGGCCGGTTGGTCGGCTTCGCCACCACGGGAGAAGCAGTGGTGGTCTGGCTCCGGTTGTAGTCCATGCACAGCGTGTCCTGGTTGCCTTGCTCGGGCAGCAGGTCGCACCTCATCCGGTCTGGCCATGGGAAGCCGTACTGCCTCATGAGCGGAGCGCAGCCAGCTTTGGCCCGCTCACACACGCTCCTGCACGGCGGTAGAGGCTTCTTGTAGTCCTCCAGGCAGATCGGCGTGTACATGCTGCAGAGGAAGAAGCGCAAGTCCGGGGAGCACTTTATCTCCACCAGCGGCCAAAACTGGTGCACCTCCAGACCGGCTTCGTCCTGCGTGTCGTGGTTGAACTGGTTGGGCATGTAGGTGTAATTGTAGCCGATGCCTTTGCACAGAGGCACGGAGATCTCCTGGCACTGGAGCTCCTTGGCGGCCATGCAGCCCGTTCCATGCAGGACGAGGGTGAACAGCACGCACCATCCCGGGATGCTCCTCTCCATCGTTGTGATCTGTGCGCGGTTTCGACCTCGACAAAGTGCCAGCGAACTTGCGCTTTGCAAGTAGGCTGCAGAGTCCGATTAATCCAGGGATGCTGCTGAACTCATGCTAGAGCGCAGGTAGTTTGTGATGCTGTGTGGTGTCTGTAATATCCCAAAAACAAGCGCTTTATTTTCACACAGACTGAGATACTGCCAGTCTCCTCTCTCTCCCTTTGTGTCGGTGTAGCAGCACCGTGTCTCTCTCTACATGCTCTATAGCTGGTGGGTGCGTTGGGTTTTATACGGGAGGAGCGAGGACACTCCCCCAGCATGGGCGGGGAGGGAGAATAAGTCAATCAAGGGCTCCTTCTATAGGTGTTTGTTTAAAATGTTCACCCTGGAGGAAGGGTTATAATCACTTTGTCTCTCTTTACCCCCCCTAACACACACACACACACACACACACACACACACACACACACACACACACACACACACACACACAACACAGCCCTTTACAAACAAGGAGAGGGGGAGTTATAACACAATAGAGACATTAGGAAGAAATGTAATTAGGGATGCAGACAGTGGAGAATAAACTAACATAAACCTATCCAACCTATTAGGCTAGCAGGATACAGGATGTGGCTGAATGCATCAAAGCACCAATGATGCAAATTTTATGAGAAAAGGGGAAAAAATAAATGCTTTGTATGTTTTTTGTTGGCTAACAACTGTTGGTCATATTTCATCAACATTAACTATTTATTCACACATCACTTCAACTCTTTCTCTGTCCATATTGCTTTTAGAAAATGTATTGACACATCGTTTTATTATTGCCGTTTTCATTACTTAATAATTCTCAAACAAACAAAAATGCCACTCAAACTTGAGAGTGAGAGGAACATTTTAAAAGTTAAATATATAAAGTAATATTTGAGTATTAACATGGGAGTTTACTGAGTATACTGCTGCAACTCATCTGTGTTGCAGCAATGAGTTTCATCAAGATACCATTCTTAATTGAATGTGATAGAGGTGTCGCACTGGTCTGCACCTCGCTGTGTTTGTCCTCTTAAGATTTGTCTGTGACAGGGTTAAATCCTGCAATAGCTACAGTGCATGTCAACACCAAAAATGTCTACAAAACATTGAATCATTGAGTTTCTTCTCATTTTTAAGGCAAACTATTGCAGCCTGTGTTGGTAGTTTACTTGAAATGAAAACTTTTTATATTAAAGAAACACTAATAAGTACTTTTTTTAAATTTTGTTTCAGTGAGTATAAGAGATATTTATATTCAAAGTCCCTCCTATCTTCTATTTCTCACCTCCAGTTGTTCTGATGGTCGAGTATTGAGAGTAATATGCAGCCAACTACTTTCACAATCATTGTTAGTTTTCTATTTAATTATTTTATATATTTTCTCCAAAGCCGGTTCTATGATAGTCAATTTAGACCAAGTGTAGTTAGGAAAACATTTGCTTCAGTCACTGAGTAAAAGCAGGTGAACAAACAGATTTGCCAATCCTTTAAGATGACGGTTCATTGGGCTGCAAAGTTTATGAAAAGCCAATGTATCAGTCATTCATAGACAAATGGTTCTCAGCACTAGTCTGATACAGCCGCCAGTCCCCCTCCGATAAAGTCAACGACTTCCTGTCTCCTCTGTGGATCTGACAGTGTGTGAAAATATGCCCTCGGAGTTGGATGCATGCGTTAAAGAATTCCAGAAAATGTGTCTACATGTGTGACAGTATAGGAATATGTCTGTTTGCATGCAGGAGAAATAGAGGGAGAATGTGTGTGTGTGTGTGTGTGTGTGTGTGTGTGTGTGGTAAGGGAGGTTAATGTGTTCTTGTTAGCCCACAGCGGGGGGTCGTCTTGGTCTAAAGGGAGGGGGTGCTGTTTGTTTTAACGCCGGTGCCAATGTTTCACTCAGAGCATGCTGGGCCGGCGATTACTGTGACACACCACTGGGCCCAACAAACAGGACAGTGTGTGTGTGTGTGTGTGTGTGTGTGTGTGTGTGTGTGTGTGTGTGTGTGTGTGTGTGTGTGTGTGTGTGTGTGGGTAAACAGTTTTCAGAGCTCAGCCTAAAGAAAATAAGCTAACATGGGCAGATACAGCATTGTGATAGCACTAATTAAAGTCATTCACACTTCGGATTTTTATTATTGGATTCATCAGCTTCAAATGGAGCTGAGACAGTTTGGCAGACGGGCAGCATGTTTCCAATGCACAGGTTTTATCAGAACTAATTAGCCTCAAACTCCAATATTTGCTAGAGGATGCTTGTTCTTGCTCAGTTTGGGGTTCCAGCTGTGTGGGGTGTGTTGTGAAAAGATAATTCTGAGGGTGCTGAGTGAGCTGGCAATCACACAAACATTTCTAAATTAAATGTCGGATACTTTCCTGTACAGTACTTATCAGGCTGAAAAGTCAGACAAAACAATAAAAAAAAAAAAAATGCTATTGGTATCCTCTAAGGAGTGATATGATGTTGTTGTATGTCAAAACAGCAGAGGGACGTTTAAACTTATATCAGCGTTTTACAGTTATACTTCTCATCTCCCATCTCCTAACTAGTACATATAAAATTTGTAGATACTGCAAGCGAATGCCACACACACAGAGACACACACACACACACAAATGCTTCACAGCAATGTTCACCTGTAACTCATCTTGGCTTGAACACATAAACCCGTACATATCCATCTATAGTTAATTATTTGAAGTGTTTAGACGGAAATGTGTGCTTTCCCGTGCTCACAGGTGCTCTGGCAGTCAGAGATTGGGCAGCCTCTATTATCACCCTGCCAAACTGTTGTACAACTAGTCCCCATAGTAACCACCACACCAAACCATCATCCAAGAACTCAAGCTGAAGCCAGTGTGTATTCTCCTCCATTGAGATGTCCTGGCAGTTCTCTCTGGCTCTGTGTTGGAATTGCCTGAGTTTGGTGGAGGTGTAACCTTTTCCCTCACAGCACTGTTTCTGTTCTATAATGCTGACGTTAAGTCATTGTGATTCGACTCGAGTCACCTCATTGGTGACTTTCAACTTGACTTGAGTTGAGACTCGACTTGTAACTTAAAGACCCTTGACTTGACTTGTCTGTGTTCATTTCATGTTTTCAGTTTAAATATAAAATATTAAAAATGTTCAACATTGTCAGTCTTGATTTTCCTTAACTAAGGACTCGACCTTACATGACTTGACACAACCTATGACTTTACGTGACTTGCCCAAGAAAATAGGATTTGGGACTTGCTTTTGACTTTAACTAAACTACTTAAATCAAATGTCTGACCAATTCCAACATCATGGCTATGCTCAACAGCTACATCATGTATGTCTCCCGGATATTTGACCTCACTTTTTTAGGCCAAAAGCTAAACAAACACATTGTTGGTGAACCTGCTATGTTAGTCTACATGCACAAATAGGAAAAGGTTCACAGTATTCTCAAATCTATACTTAAAAAAAAAAAGAATTCTCCAGTGTTTACTACTCAACATATAATAAACATGCACACGTATGCAATTTGTAAACTGTTATTATCTTTAAAATAAAGCTATAGGTGACTTTGCATTAGAGGTGAAGTTATTGTAGGTTTTGAGTTTTAGCTTCCTGACCACATAGAATGTACATATGTTACAAGAATATAATTTGGGTGGAAAGGCTTTACAGCAGTTTTTATAGCATTTTCAGCTACTCATTTATGATTTTGGTGGATCTTTGTGCAGCTTCAGGGCTCCAGATAGCTCACAACTTCCCCACTTTTCCCTATTTAACTTTACTTTCTACCAGCAATTATTTTGACAGAACAGGTGGAACATTTTTCTCATGATGAAATGAGACTCCTCAGACATTCCCATGGTCATGCAGGGACTTTTTGGGGCTGATCCAGATGCCTCACGCTGGGCCAGCCGTCTCCAGCCGAGCTGTGAACCGCAGGTGAAAGTCGCAGGAAACAGGTGCCTCCTCTTCCCACCAGGCTGAACAGAAAAGCAGACTGAGCATCGGTTACACCAATCGCTGTCTATCAGAGTGGAACCCGTATTGATTAACAAGGCTGATAGACTCGGCTGCCCCAGCCACCAACTGTCGACTACGCCTCCCGCCTTCTGTGTGCAATGGCGATAGTGGGTTTAGGGTTACGAGCTGGCCCCCTGCATACCAAATTTAAAGGGGTGGAAATGGAATTACTGCATCTGTTTAGAAGTCAATTTCTGCATTCTCCGGGCTACCACTCCTCTATCTAACCTCCCGTCTTGCCTCCCCCCCGATTCTCCCAGGGCTCTCAAAGTTCATGACGCCAAAGAAAAAGGCGAAGGGTGGGGGGATTCTCACAGAGTCACTGAGGCGTGCTGTGAAACCCAGAAATGTTTGTCTTTGTAGCCTCCTCATGGGAAGTTTGGCCTTGTGATACTCTCAAACTATCCTTCCTGTAACATCACATGCTAAATTTCAGTTGATTAACACTGGCTTGTGTCATTGTGGGGACACACAGCTCAAAATAATACCTCTCTTGCTGCCTAAAATAGCATTTTACAAAAGTAACAGTTCTTACAGTTCAAGCACCAAACCTTTAAACAAAACCGAATTAAACCAAAATCAAACACATTAGATCAAAAAGAAATATAATCGAGAAGATTGAGTAGTTTTTTGAAAATGTCAATTGAAATCTATGATCTAATGGTAAGAGGTTATGGAGCACTGATGTTTTCCTTCATTTTAAACCGGGTGCTGGGGACACTCCGGACACACTGGTCAGCCAATGTGACAGATTGTAAGGGCAACACAGACCAGCGCCAGTCCAAACCACAGCACAACTTTGATGGTTACGTGACGAGTGTCACTGTGGGATGATGCACGTCAACTCATCAGGATATGCTGCTGTCCTATTTCCAAACGTCAGCACACCCACTCTCCAAAAAAGCAGTTTTAATTACATTCTCTGACCTGCTACCGCACCTTGACTTCATCCTCTCATGTTTCGGTGTATGCATCTGGCGTTAAATGATGTCATGCTGACTGCTAGAAGTGCCACCATCCTCCTATCCTTCCCTAATGGCAGCTGCTCTGCTGGAAGTTAATGGAAGGAAGGAGAGACGTTTGAGATCCTGCTTCATTCAACTTGTCGCACAATTTTGTACCACTTCAAAAACAGATGCAAGCCAGAGAAGGAAATTAAGCCCTCAAGAGATTTTAGCAGCTATATTTCAAACTCGCCAAATGTATTCCTGTGCAGATTCTTAAACAGAGCGAATGACATTGCTTTAGATACAATCACCTTAACACATCAAAATAAGTCTTGATTTCCTGCAGTCGCCATTAACCAACCTGACCCAGTTTCATTGAACCCCACAACTCCTCCTGAATATCTTTCTGAAGCTGGCAATTAAATGAATACTTAAATAAAGTGTCGCCTCGGTCCCCAGGGTAATTTAGTTGATTTAGAACTTCATGTGTGTATCGGAGATGAGGCCTGAGTGTAATTAGATCTGATGTATGACTTCAAGATAAGACGTGGAGGCCCCCTTGACTTCAGAAGATGTTTACTTTCCTTAAGTTTGGACGCAGTCTTTCAGACGCCACCCTTGATCTCGGAGGGAACGTTGCTGTCACCGAGTTCTCACCGGCCAGATAAATAATCAGTGTATAAATAACTATATGAAAAGTTTCAGAAAAATCGGTGCATCCATGTTGGGAAAAATATGCAACGATTGAATCCATTCTGATGTTAACTCACTTAACACAGCTTGTTTTTTTTCCTAGCCAGAAACCTGACTGACATGTTTTTCAAATTGCTAATATTTCCGTGAAACTTCATTTTTACTTACTTTCTCAGCAGTTTGTTTGTGTTTTTTTAACTTGTGTCTCATTATGGAGATGAAGTCTTTAATTTTCTGGCCATGGCCGGGGGAAATTTGAGTTCCCTGTCATGTGTGTCCATTTTGGTGCTCCTGGTCAGTGATGGATGGAGGATTCCTCCCTTCCTTCCTTCCACAGGTTAGATTCCTCCGCAGTTAGCTGTGTGTTTACTTAAAGACCAACTACTAATCAGCCTGAGGTAGGATGTGAGGCTTAAAGCAGTCACCCTTGACAGCACGCGTACACACACACACACACACACACACACACACACACACACACACACACACACACACACACACAAACACACACACACACACCCCTGACAGTGTCCCTCTGTTGACAGAGTGTGTGTATTGTATTGGCTCACCTTCCTTCCGCTCATTAACCAGAGCAAACAGTGACACAAAACCCTCCCATCCAATCAGTCTACTGCTGGGCCGGATCATGACAGCCAGGTCTGTTACCCAAACTTCTAACACCATACACACACACACACACACACACACACACACACACACACACACACACACACACACGCACACTCTAAGCCGGTAGATAAGAGCTAAGAGGTCTAAAATATAAAATAGGCTTATATGTACTGAAGATCCCCAGAACTAACATCCAGTTACACAAACATTTGCTGGAAGAAGAGCTAATCTGGTTCATTTTAACATACGGCCATAGTGGGGAAAAAGAACATTTTATTGGCTGAAGTCCAGTGAAAAAGGTCGGAGATAAGACAAAACCAAGGTAATGTTATGAAGCCTGACATTCTTCTTACTAAATGAAAAAATAGAGATAAAGTTGAAAATGTAGCAGGTAATTAAAGGCATACAATGAATATTTTTCATGACTTTTGTAAGGTCTGCAGATGAAGGTATCAAACAAGTGAGCATAGAGGATTATAGGGTTTCACTTTAGTGTATTTAGAACTCTGTTTCCAGAAAATTAAGTTTTTGAGTTTTAAAATTAAATTAAAAATGTCCTTTTTCTTTTAATTGAATGCTTTAAGGGCAGCCTTCATTGAGTTGTGGTGGTGGCAGAATCTCAGCAAGATCTTTAAAAGAATCTGTCTTACTAGGTATTGCTGGGTGTTTCAAATCAAATGAACTGAATGATGTAGATGTAGTTTAGCACTGGGACACCTTCAAAGGAAGTGCATGCAACAAAGGTGCAGTATTATTAACAAAAATGGCAAAAAAAACATGATGAAAGTTCAACAAAAAGAACAAAACCCACAGCAAGCTGCCACCTTCTCAGCTTCTACAGACAACACTAGCGTTTCAGCTTCTCAGCCTCACTTGAACTGGAATCTACCATCTGCTCAGGTACGGATGGGGTTGACTTAAACAGGTGCAAGCATTTAAAGAATATACAATGACACCTGGATTTAGCCATGGGCACGCACAAGCACAAACAAGTGCACCAACTTTAATAGAATTATATCTGCTGAATCACAGTTTTAACCTTCCTTCCACAAATTGCTGGTGCCCAGTGCTTGGAGCTAATCATGCACACCTGTTTTCAATATCGCTGAATGAGCGGATGATTTACATCAACAACCATTATCCCTTTTAACAGATCATAACCCTAAGGAACACAAATAAAACTACTGGACTGAGAGGGAAATTCCAGTTTCACTTAATTTGGGTCATACTGTTGTAGCTTAAGGCTCTAAGGTTTAATCACTAATAGCAGCAATTTACTCATCGGGTTAATTGACGAAATATGGGAACACAGCAACACTGTTAAAAAAGTCCAACGGCAAGAAACTCAAGCAATCAGAGACGTTTTAAACAACACCTGGTTTGGTGTCTTATGAAAATAATACGTTATCTTTTCAACAACCATTTGTATAACTTGACTGATAGTAGACTGAAGTTATTACAAAACGGACAGTTACTGATTTGATACATAAAAAAACACTGATAAACTTGGGGAACATTGGCTCACTGAAAGGAAAGGTAATGGCAAGTGAATACGTTCTAATATTTAAGTGTTTGCTTTTCTCAGGGGGTGAAACCAGCTGCCAAAGTCTGACCATTTGTCTCCGTTTGTCTCCTACACCCTGCATAATCCCTCCACACTGTAAAGTTTAAATTTGGAGGGTGCCAGCCCCGCACTGAGGGTGTTAGCATGAGCCTTTCTAAATTGCCACTTGTTCCCCCGGCGTCATTAAGGCCCCGGAGCAACAGGAGGCCTGTTCTTAAATTGCTGCCACTGGAAACAGCAGTGGCATGTTTATAATTACGCTCTTTCTTCGGCAGAGATGACGTCTTGTCCGTGGTAAACACGCTCATTCGGCCTGGACTCTGGTCCTGCACAGACCCGAGGATTCATTAAGAGCTGTGACGACAGCCTCGGAGCTCGGTTAACTCCTTGGCTGTGTTTTACGAGCGTCTTTCACCTCAGAGGGAGCTTGTCATCGAGGCCGCTCTGAGGGTAGGAACAGTGACGAGGTGGGAAATGTACCCATGTTGAAAGCCATTAGTGTTCCATTAGTGTTTGGCCTTCAGGAGTGAGCTGTGGCAAATGGAGGTGACACACTGCACCTTTCTCCATCTGACTGCTGTGCCATGTGTGTCAGAGGTCATTTTAAACAAATTAGCTCTGTTCTTGATTGAAGCGTGTGTAATTAAACAAAGCAGAAGTTGTTCTAGGACTATTTAAAGCTCTTTTTGAATTAACAATGTGTATATTTTTACCACATTAAAATCTACACCATACTCATTTATTTTTTATCATGATTATAATAAACAATGTTAACTTTTCCTTAAATCTTTCAACTAAACTACTATTTCAAAGATCAACAGTGAACTTTCAGGCTGAATGTGGCTTGTCACACACAAACACCAGACATTTCAACAGGTTTTCCCCTATAAATGTTCAAATGTATGTTTCACTGTGTCTGTGTGTTGAAATCACCCACCTACAGCTTATTAGTCCCTCTATGACGTTTCGATGTTGCGATTCCAACAATTAACGCAAATTCAACCAATCCCTGTGAATTCTGTGCGACCTTGCAATTTTGTCCATTTACAACTTGTTTCGCAAACCTGACCAACCATTGAGCCATGTAGATTTTTAATGAATTATTCAAGAAAAATACATTTGCAACTATTTTGTTTAGCAATTTTCACTTTCCCCTCCCTCAACAAAAGCCTAAGAATGACATACACTGCAATTGTTTAGAAAAGTTGCTGTGAATTCAGGCATTTTAATCTGAAACAATCTTAAAAAAGCTCCTGAAATCCTGGAGGGACTACTTATAACCTATAAAAGACACCTCTTGGACACAAATGTGGGGCGACTCAAATAGAGGTATTTATCATTGCCTTGAAAACATCCACCATCCACCACTTCATCAAATGGAGTCTTGAACATTTGGGAAGATCAACTTCGCTGAAGTACTACTGCTGTGAGTGTAAATGTTTGAAAAAGAGATAAGTAGCCTAGCATCTCTGTAGTGCCTAGGCCTTGTCCTGTCCTTCTCAGGGAATTGGGGATTTGGCAGGTTTCCCTCATCTTAGTGGAGCTGGCCTTGTCTTTTTTTTCTTCTTTTCTTTATACTGCTGGTAAACCTGTTGGCCCCTTTTTACTGCTGTCCTTCTACCTCAGAATACTTGGAGCAGTGAAGCTGGAAAAGCCATTTAGGACGGATATCAGATGATGTGTAATTTGGGCTTAAAATAACATGTACGCAGCATGTGAGTCTGAAGGCTCAGCTTATTTCCTGGAGGGTTTAAGTGGCCTCGTTTTACTCATTTGGTAAAAATCCGACTAACATACACATTAGCACAGACAGGTTAATAAACACTCAGCCACACACACACACACACACACACACACACACACACACACACACACACACACAGGAAGACACACGTGCACACACTTAGGAAGACACACACTCAGAAAGACATCCCACACATAAATACACACATCTGTACCAAGGGTAAACAGTCAGCCATGCACTCTCTCTCTCTCTATCTCACACACACACACACACACACACACACACACACACACACACACACACACACCCTGCTAATATTTACCCATGTTAGCCCCTTAAGTAACAGTTTCTCCAGCATTAACTCAGACTCTGCATGTGTGCAGATATACCAGGGCATGCAAATGTATGATACATTTAAAGTCTTATATGCCTGATTATTTGTATATGGTCTCATATATTATGTGTGTTTCTGCACAAATAGTGAACATATGCAAAGAATTTCTCCCATTCCTCCTTCGACAGAGTGGAGGGTGTTGGCTGCTCTCTGAAAGCAAGTGTACATACATGTATTTGTACCTGGAGGATCGACACATTCCACACAAAGGTGATGAGCCGACCCTGACCCAGACGAAACCTGGCAGCAGCCTCAACCCAACCTGTCGACCCTCCCACACCCATTGTCAACCCAAATCCTTCGGTCCACACAAACACCCACACACACACACAAACACACACGCACACACACACACACACACACACACACACACATCAACAGGCTCACAGTAAACCCAGAGTGCCCCCGCCTCCCCCAGACAGACAGGGGTGAATTATCGGGGTGAACATGGGTCGATATGGGGAGTGAGGGAAGAGGAGGGAAGGGAGGAGATCCGATGGTGTAAAGAGGGAAAGGTGGGTGTGAGGAGGGAGAAGAATTAAATATGTGACACGCAGGTAAGTCAGACATAAACAAGAAAATATCCAGTTTAACTCACAGAGCTTTAGTGGCATTACACATAATTCAGTATATGCTGTTGTCAGTAAAACCTGGAAGAATAATGAATTACAAACATAACTAATACAATTACTACTCTTGATGGTGTTGTATGGATATTAAGTCTACTATATTCGTTGTTTTTTTCAAATCTTGCTTAGATATATGTGCTTTTAGCTGTGTGCCAGTGTTTTCACAAATTAAGTTGAAAAAATAAATTTCAAATTTCACTGAAGAAAAAGCAGTAAATAATAGTGAATAATGACAAGGAAAATAGAGATTTTACTTTATTAGAGGACTTTTTCTCCTCTCCTGCTAATATTTCTACTTCTTAAATGATAACTACTCCTCCTGCTGCTAGTTCTGGTCGTATTTATACCACTAAATAACTATATACTATATATCACTTATTTTCTCCTCATTGAATTTCTTCTATTCCTAGTCGACAAATACCTATCATATGCTATTCTGTATTTTCTTTACTTACGTTTTGTTGCATCAACTCAACATGTACGAGAATGACATACTGTGTAGTGTTTCTATAAATATATAAATGTGTAAACTACATTGACTATATTTCTCCTACATCTACTGCAGTTTGCTACTGGCTCGCAGTAAATGATTATATCACAAGTGAGGGCGAAGCATGTTTTTATGACAATTCAGTTATCTCTTAAAGAGCACTACATCTACTGAATGGCATTCCTGAAGCCCTGGAAGTGCAGCCCCTGTACAAACTCCAGGTATGTCAGTCAGCGAATGATAAAGTACGCACCAGAGCGTAATTAACCTTATCTCACCTCAAATAAGTCTGACAACAGGTGCATTTAGTGCGGCAGTCGCCAAGGATTGCAGCTGCAAGAGCCCTCATTTGTGAGATAGAGCTGTCAAAGGCTAACCAACCCTGAGGAGAGATGGCTGTGAATGTTCAGACGCCCATAAAAGTGTCAGTCTGTATAGCTGACTAATGACATTTAGTCTGCAAATGAGGGCGGTCATTTCAACTGTTTACAGTCCAGCTTTGACTATTTCAGAACTTTCAGGAGATTATTTTGATTTTATTGGCCTTGTTTCAAGATAACATAACTCAATTTACTGAAATGTATTCAATTATATGATTTGTATAATTTGGGACGGAAAGTTGATTTTATCCACTTTCTGGCACATTTTACACATGCACAAAAAAAAGGGGTTTAAAATTATTGGTTGTTAAGATTTATATTTCTGCTAGTGAGCACATTGTCAGGAGGGATTTATGCCTAGTTGTCATTCCCCTATAGCACATTGCCAATGGTTTTGTTGTTATAGACGTCTTTTTTTTTGCAAAGAACAACAAAGTTCGGCCCCTGAACTCGGCTCCAAAGGTCACAGACATTGACACAGCGAGACACTCCTTTCCTTTCTGTCAAACAGCCTTGATCGCTTATGGCGCAGACGCTCCAAATGTAGAGACACAACCCTAAATACATAAAGCTTTTTATGCCATACGGAGCGCAAACATCTCGTCCTGCCCAGACAACAACCCACTAATCTCAGCAAGCTGAAGGTAACTGTTTAGTTACTGTGGTAACACTGTGTGTTGTGGTGCTCCTCAGTGCAGGCTATATAAATACTATAGGGATTTAAATCAGTGTTTACGTTGCAGGAAATAGATAAATACTATATGACATCGTCCGCTAAAATGATGTAGGCTCAGAGCTTTCTTGGCCCTTCATGGATGACAACAACCATCTGGAAGGTAAACTGACCATTGCACTGTATGTTCTTATGGTATGCCATATAGCAAAGCCCTGAGAGATAAATCTTTTTTACTCACTGACTGCCCGCTTTAGCCTCCATCTCTGAAAACACAATTGAAGACTTACAGGATAGCATCTCCATGTCTTTGAGCCTCTGCAGCTTCTGTGCATTTGCCAGAAATGCTGTGGGCTTTATTTCTCAGGGGCATCTTACAAAATAAACACATAGATTTGTCTCTGGGGAAATCCCTTCTGCGTATTTAAAAAACATTTTTCTACTTTTTCTTTTTCTTTTTCCTCGTCTTTATTTCTTCACCTGCTTGATGAATTACAATGCAAAAGCTTGAGAAGAAAGGTCAGTGTATGTGATGGATTATCAAGAGTAGTATTTCAAAACCATGAGCCATAATGCTCCGTGAGTCTTCAATAACAGTATGTGTATTTATCCTGAACTGTTCGGTACAGGACGTTCAGTTCTATATGCAACTTCCAAGGTTTGGTACCTATAAACTTAAGGGTTTTCTACTGGCACACTTTGGACACAAAGAGTCAAACCATGCCGTGCTGATTTGCGTTTCTGCCAAATCGTACCAATCCATGCCTGAGATGGACCATCTTGGGCCAAATAGACACAAACACAACCATATTCATCATTTCAACGAGTTACTATACAGTTGCAAAGAGGGAGGTGTCAGTGTAATTTGGCTGGCAGTTGGAGCACTTCCAATGTTTGATTGGCACTCTCCCAGTTGAATGATGTGCAATAATGAGAACCAGAAAATGTCTGGTTCTTTGATTAAAAAACTCAAAGCTATAGGCTTCAGTATATATATATACATAACCTTAAAATTCTGTTACATGCATTGCACAGCTCTGATTTGGACCTTTCACAGGCGTCTTCTCCATATAGCAACCTCAGCAGAGACCCATCAGTGTCAAATACGTATCTTTTCAGGAACAAAGTTGAAATGATTAAAAATGATTGCCATGATATTGTAATTTTACAGGAGGTTAAGTCCTGGAATATTTCTCAGCTGGGCGCAGTAACTTCCTGAAGTGTTGTCATCTTGGGGTTGACAGGCAACCAGCGGAGTATTCCTTTAAAAGGGAATAATTAAAAGACAACTTTTAAGTTGTAAAGACACTTAGGAAACCAATTAAGTCCATTTTATATAACTGTATTAAGTTTATTTAGCTTTTTTGAGAAGATCATTCATACTCGCAAAAGAGATTTTGGACTGCACAAGAAATGAGAATTGAGACACAGGGCATAGAATGACAAGTTACGCTAATTGGTGTCTGCACATATTGGGGGTGATGTAAGTAAATGTGCGACTATAGGGCGGACTTTTCAGTGTCTTTACATTAATCCCGCTGGCTAGCTGATGTGGCTTTGGCGTGGAGCTTGGAGCACGGCGTTGGGTTTCGCCGGCGGGTCTTTTGACCGGGCTCACAGGGGATGAGTGGAGATCCTGAGCGCTGCAGAGGCACTTATGAAGGACGCACATTGTTGCCAGCCCTGGGGAGAAAACTGAGCAGTCTGGCAACACAGGCGGAATTTCCTACTGCGATGTTATCTCACACAAGACATTTAGCTTCAGCCAAATGAAGTAGGGGGGAGAGAAAGAGGCAAGAGGGATGAGGGGGGAGGGTAGAGAACGAGGGGGGAAGGCAGAGGGACAAGGAAGAAGGTGGGAGGAGGGAGAAAGGTGAACAATTGAGGGAGTAGAGGAGATACAGAAGAGGGGATGAAGATGACAGAGAAGGAAAGTAGAGTGGAAGAGAGAGAAAGATAATGAGTGTAAATGAGTGACATGCTACAGAATAATTCATACCCTCGAATGATTCATTTTGTTCCCTCATTAATTAGAGGAATATTGTTATCCCGTACAATACTTTAAGGAATTGCAAAAGATAACACAGAGTTGTGTTAAGGCAATAAGTCCTCATGCCTAAATTATATACTGTATGACGGCTCCAAAAATGACTCATATGAGCGATAACCACCTCTATGGTTGAGCGAGATTGGCTTCATGGTTAAAAGAAAGCAAAGTGGACTGTATGAGACGGGATGCAAACCAAATTCTTGGCGTCTAAGTCGGACACTTTGTATGAAAATACTCTCTGCGTCTGTGGCTCTGTCCACATATTGTTGTGTCCTTGAGCAGCTCTGCAGTCCACTTACTATGACCTTATAGGACATTTTATGGCAGGATATCAATATCACGCTACTTTGCCTTTATGACGGAAAGACCACACGTGCGTATAGCCACAAGAGGTCTGTTGTCGGGAAAATGTAGGTTGTTTGAGCATTTCAAACTACCTGGCTGTAAGTATAAATTGAACCTGCATTCAAGTTTCAAGTCTAATGCCTTAACCACACAGCTCTCCATAAACAAAGCAAAACAAAAAGTTACTCTTCTCCATCACCTCTTAAGAGGTCCAATTGTAAGGCCGTGGAAAGCAACTTAACAGTCCAGTTTCAACAAAGTTCACATGTTTCATTTAAGATCTAAAACCAAAATTATATGCCAAATAAACTGAAGGCTGTCAGACCCATACGGCACAGTCGTTGTCCATGACCAGACAGTTTTCACTGATTATCTTGAATTACACAGTTGTTTGTGTAGGTAGCAGCCAAATCCGGCCAGCGAAGAGCAAACAAGGAGTGGTGAAACAACATCCAATGTGGCATTAAGTTGTACGGCAAGGAGGGGAACAGGAAGACCTTTGGACGAGTACTGGTGCTTTATCCTTGTGACCTTTGTACCGTAAGCTTTCATCAAAACAAGGCTATTGGCTCCGAACAGTTTGAATCTTGTGCACAACAATAAAGCATTTCAGTAACCTGTTGAATGTGTTTGTGGTTTTGTTTAAATGTTTATTAAAAGAAATGGCTGAGAAAATCCAGCATGTTTACAATATAGATCCCCTTATCATAAACCTTTTCTTCCACTAAATGACAGTTGACTATAAATATATATATACATGTATATATATATTATAACTACAGCGCAGCACAAGTTCAATATAATACACCTCACAACACCTGCCACATTTTTATTTTTTCTGATCCAGTTTAAAAGAATTCTGCTGCTAAGACTAAAGCTGCACGTTGATACCTTAGTAACCCAAGGTGGTGTTAATATAACATTCATTGACTTATGATTGGCACAGTTGTGCAATGAGTTTCAATCAAATGCGATAAAGTGTTAAACATCAACAATACCATGTGTCTGCAGGTGTAAACTATAATAAAGCCACATTTATGAGGGTGTGTTACTTTCCTGTACTTTGACAGTCAATTATAGAAAGTGTGAACAGGTCTTGTCTGCCAACAAATCAGGTTTATATTAAAATCAATATTGTTATGACTATAAAACATTTATTTTTCCGATTTAAAGTTAACCACTTTCTAGACATTTATGCAAAGCAGTCCATGTTTATACCAATGGTTTATACTAACGACTCAACCTTGAAAGATTTTTGCATCGAGGAAATAAAAAAACACCTCATAAAACTGGAACACAGCTTAATAAAAATTCCACAGGATTCAAATATTATCCTTCTTATCTCTCTGATTGAGCTGCGAAGGGGAAAAAGTGACAGTATCATATAATAAATTGTCTCGATTGCTGGCGCACTAGTAAATGTTTTACATGCTCAGTGAAGCTAACGGCTGATATGCAGACTGGGATTTAAAGATTTAAAATGCTGGATAATAATTACTAAAGGCCAATCTGTGCTGAACTATTTCACACAATGACTGTGGCTTCAAAATAGGAGATTGTTTCTGAAGAACAAGAAAATACTTCCAGAAGTATTCAAGATTTCTAACATATAGCGTGTTACCATGGATTCGAAAAAAAAACTGATTTGATTTGTTCCTGAATTTTTCAATCAAGTCTAAATAATGAAACTGTTTCAGAAAGTGTTTTCTGTGCTGCTGTTGTGAGGAGACTGCTGGAGCCAAAGTGACAGAAAGTGACATGAGACGGTAACATTTTATTGCATCTGTATGTTAAAAGGACAGCATTCTCAGTCAAAGTGAAGATTGATCCTCAGACTGGCTCCAGGCCTTTTTCACTGCTGTCAGATCAAAACACTTGTATCCTCACAAAGTTGAGCAAGAAGAACTCATGAAATGCATTCTTATTTTTAAATTAACGTCTGATTTTTAAAAAATGAATCGCAGGTTTTGCATGAGGTTCGTGGTTCACCTGCACATGACCAATAAGTTCGCAGTAAATAAAAACATAAAACATGATTGCGACTTTAATTAAAATCTAAAAGCATCACATGACTATAATAATTCATTCATATGACCACCTGAGAGTCTCCCTGCCAAACCTACACTACACTAGTGCTGTTCTGGATAATGATTACTGACTTGTAATGAATTATCATGCTGACTTTGTTAATGTTTTCTTATGGGGTGTACTCCACTCTCCTGTATACTGTACTAACTGTAGTCTGCAGGAATCAAAGACAGGAAGAGATAACAGTATTCTGGGGTTTTCTGCTAGTATACCACAGAAAACAATGATTGTGACAATGAACAAATAGAAATGACTGAATTATTCTTTTTTTTAGCAGAATTGATGTATACAGAAGAAAAAGGGAATTCAGTGTTTAACGTCTCTGCTTTGTTTGGACTACATTTTTCTCCCAGGAGACATTTTGATTTGTCAAACACTGATGGAACTCATAACATTAATAATCGTCGTATTGCATTCAGGTTTGTCAGCAGCATGTGCATAATGGCTCAATGGCATGACTTCCTGGGATATGTGGAAAAAATGTTTTTAGTTACACCTATGCTGTTCACCATGAGACAATAGCAGTTAGAATGAGAACACAGAAAATGCACAGAGAAAAGAAAGTCAAACTTCAATAACAGAAAATCTAGAAAAAGAAATATAACCACATTAGCGCCCACTGTTTGATTGACAGGTAATCTGTGGGTAGTGCGGTGCAGAAACACCAGTCGTGAGTGCTCAGTAACAAACAGGTTAGGGGAGATGGAAATATCATTTATAGGAAGAATATGGAGGATTAACATTTTAACAATCACTGTTGTGGAAACAGTAGAAAATACCTCAGAAGCAGTCAGATATTAATCAGCGTTAAAGGTACTTCTAGCATTCTCACTTTGCTCTAGGTTGACCATTTTCACTCCACTTTCCATATTTCCACTCTGTTTTCAATAGTCATCATTATCTTTCTGACAGTATTTCTTATGTATGAATTCTGTATTTCAGTCAGAAACTGTTTAAGCACGCCACGCTGCTACACGTGCTTGCACGCAGCAATATATTTGTTACTTGGAGCTAGAGTAAACACCAACGCTTGGGTAGGGTGAAGTGAGGGACTTGCGATCTGCAACTACACCGCTAGATGCCACTATAAATCCTACACACTGGACGTTTAACTACTGGTTAAGCTATGCATTTTCCATAATGAACGCAAATAGTTCTTATTACTTCTAGTCTTGCTCTTCACATCTTTGCAGTGGCACTGAGCTGCTCCCAGTTGTGTGGAGCTGAATGAGTGAAACCAGGGCAATGAAACACGCATAAAGGATTAGCAAACTTTTCCTGGATAAATACAGGGAGGTTGAAAAGCAACTCCAGGAAATATGTGCTGCTTTGTGAAACACTCACGTTTTACATATGACCTGTCAATCTAAGTCACAGTTGGACCTGATTAGGCTGATGAAACCAACAGAGAGCCACTTGAAACTGACAAAGACGCATTCCACTTTGTACGTGTCAGACGGTGTTGTTCCAGCAGCAACAGGCTGACAGTTGCATAAAGGCAGATGTTAAAGGCAGCTCCAAAAATAAACTATCTCAACAGGTCTTTGATACTCACTCTTTACAAAATCTGCCAGATAAGTTCACTTGTTTCCAGTGAAAATGAAACTGAATCAAGAATCATGTTGCATCATGTGGCGTCACCTTGACACCTGAGCAGTGATCTGCATATTTCTAACACATTAGTGGTATGGTAAAACTTTTTTTATAACTAACATGATATATGTGATTCTTTCAAAAGTGCTGTGTTGATTTGATTAACCTTATTATATTCACCATGTACAGCCCTGTATAGCAACAGCAACTATTTTGCTATAAATTGATAGTATTTATTACAAATTATTACTAAATCGATACAATAACACATCAATACCATTAGGACATTAATTTCTACATATTTATAGATATAAAGTAAGTCCAACTCCTTTTGTATATATCAGGTAAAACAGAAACAGTAACTCACTCTATAGGAAACAGGAACAGGAATATGGTAAAGCAGCATCAGTTCAGTCTTACTTGTACTTGCAGGTTACCTAGCATTAGCAGCTGTGGAAGGACAACTAAAGAATTAGTGGCTGTGTCAATGTTTTACGATGTGTTCATGTTTGTGAATGTAGTTGCTCATTTCCAACAAGATGTAGATTCATTTTGGCATTACTGTGGAAAAGAGGACTTTAAAACTCATTGTAACAGTGCAGTACATTTTATTGCATCCTTAACTGAGGTGGCACAGCTTTCAACTCTGGATTCTCATAACTTTTGGTGATCTAGTCATTTTAAGCTTAAACCCTGCTGCAGCATTCATTGTAATGTGAATGGATACTTGTTGCCGTGTGTCTGAGTGAAGAGGCCCGGTCCTGGTCGACTTAGCTGTGTGACACGCGATAGGGTCCAAATCCAAAGTGGAATGGCTGCAGGCTTCAACCTGCGCTTAAGAGGGTCACTGCCAAACAAAGGGGGTTCAGTCAGTAGCTGAGAGGCTGCACACACTGAAAGGAACATGGGGCCAAGGCAGCGCTTGTGTGTTTGTGTGTGTGTGTGTGTGTGTGTGTGTGTGTGTGAGAGAGAGAGAGAGAGAGAGAGAGAGAGAGCATGTTGCAGATTGGAGTTTTAATTCAACAAATGTTTCTAGAAGAAAAAATCTGTCTCATCTGTCTTAAATGTCTTGCTTCCTTTACTTAAGCCTTTTCCCTCATGTCTTAGATCCTCCACTCTAAGACATTAGGGAGAGATGTGAAGAAAGAGGAATCCAGGAAATTTGTATTTAGTGAAACGAGCCACCCTTCCCTTTAAAGTGCCATCAGAGGAAACATGAGTTTCTGATGACTGCTGCAACTGCTGCAGTTACAATTGATGCGGCTACTTTTACATTGATGTCTTTGCACATGACAACATCTAAAATCTAAAGGTTCCTTTTTCATTCAGACACTAAAGGCTGGGGTACGCACGTATAAGCTGAGAAGGTACAATTTCTCTATTAGAGGTAGTGTGACAGTCCAATAAACCCCCACCCCCTGAAGAAATCATGTGCTGCAAGAGTTGTTGAGGCCGTTGAAAAAGATGTCTGGGCCATCCTCTCATCCTGCTGCAGTCCTGCAGCTGCCTGTGACGCCTGGGGAGCTCTGCCCCGGGGCCGAATACCGCTGGAGGGGCGTCTTTGCGAAGACAAGTCACCGTCGCAGTGAGAGGGACTGTAGTCTTAGCGAGAAATGGAAAGCGGGCCCTATAAAGCATGAGGTTTCGCAGGCCTACCTTCTACAGGCATTCAAACTTGTGGGTTTGGTATGAGGGGGCTTAGTAGAATGATATGAGGCAGAGAGAAAAAAACTTTATGTTCAAAATGCCTACTGCAGCTTTAACACACAGCATCTATAACAGAAGAGAACTGATTTCTGAGTTGCAGAAAAAGCTACACGCACTGGATGCATCACATAACATATCATTTGATTTGCAGAATTTGGAACCTGTAGAAAACAGTGCTGAGTTAAAGAAGCCATAATAGCAAGAAGGGAGAGTGTTTTCTGTCCTCTCACAGGCTGATGGTTGTTACATTGAAGCCGTAACAACCATCGTGATCCTGAGAGACGCTCGCCTCAGCTTCTAACAGTGCAACTGTACCATTGAACCTTATTTAATAATGAATTCTGCTGCCTGTTTTACAACATCTGACAGTGCACAAGTACTGAATGACGTGGGAATTCCTGTTCACATCCTGTATGTAAAGTTTTATAGTGAATATTATAATATATTTATTAACACTGGAAATACATGGAGAGACTGTTAGTCACGATAATTAGTTTTTTAACTTCTTTTGCCCTGCCCATACTGCAAAACCTGTTTTTATAGAGTGACAGACTGAATTAAAATAGTCTCTTTCACAGTGTTTCCTAGTTTATCAAACTAATCTTGACTATAATAGAGGATTATTGAGATAATACATTTATTAAAGTGATTGAATAAGGCGGTAAAACACATGCATTTATTCTCTCTATCTCCGCATGTAACCTTGTGTTGCTGCTGCCTTTACTTATATAAAGGTGTAATTGTGGTTGTGTGTGTGTGTTTGTGTGTGTGCGTGTGCAGGCCAAACATGCACTGACATTGTTGTCTGGTTGTTTAGCCAAGAGCAAGAAGTGTGACTGAGATTTTTATAGATTAAATTCTTGCTAAAAGACAACGATTGTCCAGTTTGTTCCTTCCAGACAGTCTGAGAATGTTGTGTGCAGTGCTTTCTGTCCACAAGTGCATCTTGAGAAAATCAATTCAGACATCTTTAAAGGCCTTTTATTTCCATGATCTATTCTTTTTTGTGTGTGTCAGGTCACACCTGCCGTCTCTCCTGCTGGGTGAGTATTGTTCTGCACAGTGAATTTAGCCAAGAATGCAGCATTTCTCAAGAGAACTGACTGACATGTGGTCTGTTCGGTCAGTGATATCTGTTGTTTCAGATATTCCTTGTCTGCGAACATCATAGCTTTTGCAAAAAACTCCCCTATCAATGCAAATGCTTCAAAATCCCCAGACATGACAGCTCAACTACTGTTCTAGAGGAATAATACAGTAAATGTTCCCATACAGTCAAGAGCTGTCTGCAAACTGTGCCTTTCTCGTCTTTTATTGCTGCTCCTTCTGAATCCAAACTCTTGTAGTCCCCGTTATATTGCTTCCCACACAGTTTTGGCAGAAAAGCTCCTCAAATCGAGGAATATTTCACCTCTTGAGCCAAACGTGAAGTGCCAAACCTACGAAACACAGTGTCTGTCCCGGCTTTTCACTCTGCCTGGCACACATCATTCAATGTCAGGCCATTTCCCACGCCAAATAGGCTTAGAATGCAAAAAAAAAAAAAAAAACAAGAAAAGAAGAAAGTCCTGTCAAGTTTTTCCACTTGGTTTTGTTCTCTTTTTTTGCCTCTGTGTTTTTTCACCTCAGTATCTATTTGTCCCCTCTTCTTTTCTCCTTTTCCCTCCCTCCTCCGCTACCTCCTCCTCCTCCGCACGTCTAACATGTCATTCTTCGTCTTTTGTAACTACAGCCCTTTTTCCCTATTGAACTCCCCGCCCTCTCCACTCCTTTGGCTCTCCCTTTCCCTCTCAGGGGCCTAATTATGAGCCGGCATTAAATAAAAACATTTATATTTCTCCAAAAAAAGGCTTCTCTCTGAGCTTTCTCTGGACAATGAGGGCTTGTGATTCTCCCCTCCCTCCTGCTCCCTCTTTCTGTCTCTTTTTCCGCTGAGTGGCCATTCACTGGGGGTCTTTGTCTCTCTTTGTGATTGGCTCGCTGTAGGACTCCTAGGGGGCAGTAATTGTGTCTCATTAAGTCTTACAGTAGTCGTGAGGGGAGTGTAGCGGGGTGGGAAGTGAGGGGGAGTTCGCCGCACAAGGCCTCGCAATTAGAAATCCCAGAGAGCTTGAATGGGAGCCCTAATCAGGCCACAATGGCTGGGGCTCCCTGCCTATTAGGCCAAAAAGGAAGTGTTGCCATTGTCCAAACACACACACACATGCAAAGACACACACACACACACACACACAACCACCAGGAATGCATGCAGCACAGCGGGGATGGATGTAGTTGTGTGGTGGCGTCATCCCAGAGGCCAATTTGGAAAGATTGGGGGACTTAAGAGAGCTTTTCACTGCCTCAGTCACGGCACACACAAAGTCACACACACACACACACACACACACACACACACACACACACACACACACACACACACACACACACACACACACAGGTGCAGCCACACACTTTTCTATCCACATTGAAACTAAAAGGGTTCTCATTAGTGATGTTGAGGACGAGCAGGGAGTTTGCTTTCTGTTTGCTCATTTGTCGCCCTGTGATTCCTCCTGCTGCAGAGTTTTTCAGTTTTTGTGTGAAAAACATTTTCTGCAAGAAACATATTTCAGTGTCTCGGTGAAGCAGCAGCGGGGTAATAAAATCAGCATGCTGCGTCTGTGGCGGATACATAAATAACCCATGCACCTCTTCTCTGAGGAAATTCAGTAAATTTCAGTGTCTGTGAAATAAAAAAACCCCAGACAAATAATGATATTCCACCACCATCTGTCTCTAAAAGGGAAATGCATTGGAAAGTGAAAACTTTGCAAAGCCTTCCTCTTTTTTTTATCTCATAATAGGAGCAGAAAGTGGGTCTCTTTTTCTCCGTTTATCTGTGTAGCGTTCCCAGGAGAAACAGTGGCTACCCCTCCTTATCTTTGTTACCGCCGAGTGCTGCAGTGGATTATGAAGTGGATTATGCAAATGTCTCACAATATATTCATATTAACAAAGGTTGAGGTTCATGCGCCCGTGCCCGGAATTTATGAATACGCAAATAAAAAAACCTGAATTGGCTGGAATGTGTTATCATTTAATGAAAATTAACTCGGTTCACAGTATTGTGCCGTGTTTGGGCTCATTTGTTAATTTGTTGAATTAGCTGCATCGGTACAATGGAGTGATATCCAATTTAGCCCATTGTTTTAATTATTTTTGGTTTTTTTTAGTGTAGCTCAATAACTGATATGCCTGTAGGTATTATGCATGTATAATTGTATGGATTTCCCTTCCACTTTTTACTCTATTATCACACAGAAGAATGGATTCTGTATTGCATTGTTAGAGGTTTTTGGATATTAATCCAAATGTTGAATCATCTATAGTTCATTGTTTTTAATGTTCAACCAACTGCTAGGATCAAAGTAAACATGGCCATAAACTCATGCCTTTATGCAAAATGTGCAAAATCTTATCTGTCCTGCTGAAAGAACCTTCAAACGTTTTGGCTAAGAGCTGCCTTGCTCACTAAGAGGAAGCTTAGCACTGGGTGGTTCCTCGACTGCGGAAGAAGATGAAGGTCATACAACAAGTAATCTGTTTTAAATTCAGCATATGCAAACTAAATTTACAGCTCATGTTCTGGATGGACTATCTTGTCCTGATTTAGTGACTCACAGGTCTAAAGATGTTGATGAAGATGAAAAATGTGCTAACATTTGTTGTTTGGAGACAGAGAGCGTTATTTAGATGTTCAGGTTACATATGACTGTTGATTAACAACATTCAATTGACGATATTTTAACATGTAATAGGATGTACTTCAAATAATGATAATAATCATATGTAACTTTAATGTGCATAGTATGGTCTTTTGACCTGAAAATGATCAAATCAATATTCACTTGGATTGAGGTTTTGGAAACTTGAAACTTGTTTTCTTGACACAAAACCTTAATTTTTTATGATGTATTCAGGGAAGGTTCACTGAGAGGAAGCCTCTCTTTTGCAGAAATGCGCTGATTCCATTTACAGTTACAAACATTCATACCTGGAAGCTGCCCAGTACAACCACAGTCTAATCTGCACTCAAGTAATTTGGGTTAAGGGCCTTGCTTAGGGGTACCTGGTGGTAATGAGGCAGGGGCAAGCGCTGCTTCTTTACTTCCCCCATCCAAATTTATCCTGCCAGTCTGGGGATTGAACTGAGGACCTCTTGGTCATAAGCATCAACTCTGCTGGCTAGTGATATGAAAAAAAAAAAGAGTTGGACAAAGTTTCATCATAGATTTCATCAAGAAATCTGACTCATACATATGATGCAATTAGGAAAATTACAGTTATCAAAGTTATGATTCACCTGAGGTACTTAGCTTTAACTCATCAGTGTGTTTAAGAAAACTAGCCAGTTTCACCAGAAGTAAAGAACAGTATGAAATAAAATAGTCATAGAACATGCAGTATGCTGATATAACTAGTTTGAAATGAAAAAAATCAAGTAATTTGTGCTTGGGAAGCAAAGCAGTAAATAAAACTGACATTCATAACGATAAAGGTTACAGGTTCAAGTCACAAGTTCAAACTTGCAGACTGGTTGGGAAAATCTGGGTGTAGAAAGTCAGCAGGAAAAACTGTCTCCTCCTTCAGGTCTGATTGTTGCAGTGTCTTTCAGCAAGGCATTCCAATGTTAGCCCAGCAAAGAAAAAGGTTAAAGCTGCGCTTTACATGATGACTTTAAAGCTGCTGGTCAATATTTTTACACTAACAATGGATATAATGACTATGTGCATTATGGAATTACCCCCCAAACCAGCTCAGCTTGTTAGCTTTTCTCAACTCATTTTTTCTGTTTTGGTTTTAACTGGGCTAGTTCTCTCGCAGCAACTTGGGCTGAAAGTTGTTTAGATCAGCCGGGTTTACTGTATGTTACACTGCGGGCATTTCACTGGCAGTCCCATCGGAGCATGATGAATCAGGGAGAGTCTGCACGCTCTTATCTGCTGCCAAGGTGTGCAAGTTTATTAGCACCTAAACACTGGGGGTGCTTTGAGTGAACTGCCCTTTCTTCCTCATGGTTAGGATCTTAATCTGCACCTGTTGTTGTTGAGATCAATGTATGTGTGTGTGTGTGTGTGTGTGTGTGTGTGTGTACTTTTTTCTCCTTTCTACCATCTTATCTGAGCAGCATTCACTGACTGAGCAGCTACAATGTTGCCTGTCTTGCTCAAGGACACTTCAGCAGGGCCTTTGGCTACTTAAGAACACACACTGGCTTTCCAAATGCTACTTCATTTGCACTCTCAGTGGTCATGTGCTTATTCTGTTTTCTCACAGGCTTACAATCAGCGTCAGTCCCTCTGTATCATTTTCCACACTGAGAACGATTTGCCCACAAATTTCATGACCTCACGTCAGATTATATTACAGCCCTGTGTGTTTCTGTGTGCTGGAGCTGAATGGCCGACTAGCTGAACCAGTATGACTGGGCACTGTGTGTATTGGAGGGAGCGTAATGAGTTTCATCTGCACAACAGGGACAGCGGTCTTTGGGCGGCAGCAGGGACGAATCTAGCAGCTAATTGGTGTTGTCAGCACTTTAAACACAATTAATGACAGTTCCTTCTCCTCTTCACCTGACCTAATTCTAGGTGATAATTATTGTTTGGGACCTAATTTACACAAATAATTAACAGATGTATGCTGACAAATAGGCAGACTTGATTCTTTGCAAATCCCTGCACCATTGTTTTGTTAATTGGGCCGAATGTAAGCAGATACTGTGACGTGTTTTTCCCCCTCCTCGCAGCTCCTCGCTGAATACAATTCTAAGCTTCTGAATAAACAGCCTTGGCTTCAGGAGGTGTTCCTCCTAAAGCCTGGATTGAGTTTCACATTGTTAGTCCTCTTAGGTGAAGTTAACAAAAAAATAGATGAGCAGTGTGTTTGTTAGAGCTTTTACGACAAAGCTATAACGATCCTGCCCTGACCATTTGAATAGAAAGAGACAGTTTGAAAGTATGGATGTTAGGTCAATGAGAGTGAAGGTATTTTGTGCAGCATTTAAAGATACTAAACTGTGTTTGTCCAAAGACATTTAAATCTGTATGTTGAAAAACAATCGTGAATGCCATTTCTATATTGTTCTCTCATCGGTGCTCTTAAGGGAAGTTACCAAAATATGGTTAAAAGAATTCTTGATTGCTAATATTCTTATACTGAGCAGCTGAATATGATATTTCTTTGTAGGAAAGGTTTAATTTTCTATCCTGGGTCATTAATAACTTTTCTATATTTCTGTATTTGTTGACATAAATGTTCTCAGCACACTCTTCTGCATCCTTCTCAAACTATTTCCCCTATAAACTAAGTCGATGACCTCCATTTAAAACATCCACAAACCCCTTCTACGCAGTGAAAAGAGCAATTCATAGAAGTCATAATATCTTGTTTTAGGAGGATAAAATCTATAATAATCTCACGTCAAGCACTTTAATTTAAGGTTTTATTGCTTTTTTCACTAGTCCCAGATAGTGATTTCTAGCAGCACAGTGATTTTTATGCTAGTTTAAAAAAAACAGAACTTTCCCTTGACAGATTTTATTCTTTAATACAAGCAAACATCTGTAAATTACAGAATGCTGCTTTTGTTTCGTAGAAGGGGATTTTTTTTCGGCCTGTACTTTTTTCTCTGCAACACTGCTGGAAGCTTCAACATCCTCCTTAGTACTTGTGACAGAGCACAACAATATGACATACCCGACCAAGCCATGTTTTCACCGAGCATATTCCCAAGTCATGATAAAGGCATGAATCATGCTAGTGATGGCTATTTGTAAGGGGTTTCCCACCCTGCCACACAAAGGGGGCTTAGCTGAGAGGCAGCGTGTTCTCAGGCATTGTCTCTGGGCTGGGACCACCCGTTCCCCCTCGCTGTCCCACTGTCAGTCAAACAATACAATGCTACAACTCCTGCTTTGCCCCCAACCCCCATCCTATTTACTCAGCCAGCCCCTCCCTGCACCCACCACCCACACTCTGGACACAGGGAGTGGTGACATGGTGTTTTTTTAGTGGTGAATGTGGACTATTAGTCAACAGCTGGGCCACGATTCATTCGGAGGGTAAGTCAAGTCAAGTCAAGACACGGTGGCTTTGCTCAAGCACGCTGCAACAGAGGGCAAAGGACATGAATAAAGAACAGACCAAGCCAGAGGTTTTTCAAAAGTCCAGACTCAAAAGCAGCATGAGAGGACTGTTCTGCACTTAAATGTCCTCCAAATATAAACTTTCTTGGTCATGTATCAGCTTTCTCTCACTGTCAGTTAAGACAACACTTTGCAAGTTAATTTCAACCTTTTAAATTTAAGTTTCGCCCTCACCCTGTACTTACAATAAAAACACAAGAGTCCATGTTTTTTGATGCTTACACAATTCTATGAAATGAAAATTTCATTTCATTCTTCAATTGATAAAACTTAAACTGTGTATTGATGTGGTACTCCTTCCTTCTGTAGCTCAACTTTCTGATTTAAGATGTTTCTGTGTGTCTTGTTATGAACAGTATGCATTTGTATGACTAGAGTCATTGGCAGGCTGATATTACTTCCCATATTGGATTAAAATGTAATATAATTTTGTTCTGTGCATTGAGTTGTAGTATCCACAGTAAAAGCTTGACATATATCCCTTCGATAGCTCAGTTGGTAGAGCGGAGGACTGTAGGTGACTAGTGCTGACATCCTTAGGTCGCTGGTTCAATTCCGGCTCGAAGGAGGAAGGTTTTGTCTAATACATTTCCATAGTGTCAGTCACTGCGTTACCAAAAATACATAATTAAAACTAGACCGACTGTGTTGGTGTTGTATTATTGTCCTCAGTTTAGTTTGAATTGTGTATTTTCCTTAATGCAGTCACTGACAAAACCTTCCTCCTTCGAGCCGGAGTTGAACCAGCGACCTAAGGATGTCAGCACTAGTCTCCTACAGTCCTCCGCTCTACCAACTGAGCTATCGAAGGGATGTACAGTTAGCTTTTACTGTGGATACTAGAACTCAATAGTCAATATTAAACAATAACAATGAAAAGGACCTATGGTAAATGATGAGATAAGAGAAGAATGTATGTATGAATATCAGAAGGATGAGCTGGTACATGAATATAATATTATTTACAAGGTCTTTTTGTATCTTTCTGGAAAAGCGAGTTAACATCGTCTTTTTTCTTAACTAAAGAAAAGGAAATCTCGAGATTAAACTGTCCCAGCGCTGCAGGAACAGCACTTCAACAACTGCTTTACGCACACACCATCGGAGACAGGTGCATCTTCTCTCAGCACAGTGCGACTGTTGACTCAACTCAAGTAAACCTCGTCAGTAGTTCAGTTGGTAGACTGTAGAAGAGCAGCGTTGGGATCTCTAGGATGCTGGTTCGATGCAGGAGAGATGGAGGAAGCTTTATTGGGTGTCGCTCTGACATCACAGAGGCGGTGTAAAACAAATAAGACATGCTGATTCATTCGTATTGGCAGGCATCCACCTGACAGAGCATTTCCACACTGTCGATGTGACATTGCGTCATTACTACAGCCAGGCATGTAAGTAGTTAAGGTCCAGTGTGTAACATTTAGGCAGATCTACTGGAAAAAAAGGAATAAATATTCATATGTATGTTTTTATCAGTGTATAATCACTTGAATATAGGAATCGTTGTGTTTTAGAATGAGCCATTTTTATCCACAGACAACATGGTGGACCGCCATGTTTCTACAGAATGAAACAGAATAGACAAACTAAACACTGGGCCTTTTGCATTTTCCACTAGTTCCGAGGCCACCGGAGTTTCTCCTACACCCTTCACAGCCCATTCTCATACCCAGGTTGGCACATACAGACGCCAGCGGTTCAGACAGTTGCAATCTGAAACTTCACTGCTAGTTGCCACTAAATCCCACACACTGGTCCTTCAAGGAACTATGTTTAAATACAGAACTGAACTAGACCCTGCTGGATAATACTGCTGTATATCAGGGGATCACCTGTATATTGGGTATAAAAGTGTTATTGGCAGCATTTTCATGTATATAATATATAATATTATGTTTCTCAGTTCAAGTTTAAGAATTAAATTCCAATTTTACTGTCATCTCATAATTACTATCACTAACTTTACCCAGGTTTATTCTCTACACACAGGATTATTGTTGTTTTGTGCTGTCCACAATAAAGAGTGTGTGAATCCATTTGATGGTGGAGTTGGTAGAGCAGACGACTGTAGAAGTAATAGAGCAGTGCCAAATACGTAGGTCGCTGGTTCGACTCCTGCTCAACGGAGTAATGTTTTGCGGTTTCAGCTGTGTGATGTACGGGGATAGTCAAACTAATGGATTCATGTTGACAAGCGTCCTCCTCGCACAGAATTGGCACTAGCCTCAGTCAAGCGTCCCAACAATTACTTTCAATTAAGTGAATAATTTACTTTGTATGGTATACTTCACAGTCTGTTTCTCCACTTTATTTGTTTATGAATGTGCAAATCTGTAATGTCTCAGGTATATTTTTGTATGTTACATGTACATTGCTTTAAGGCCAAACTGTCACAGTCATCTAGGGCTGCAGCTGTGGAATTGAATCAATCAATATGAAATCAGTATTCAGAAACAGCAGTAGATAGGGTTATTGAGAGCATGAGTAAGGCACTACAACATAGCCTTGTGGGTCCCTGGGGACCTCGTCTGAGTTTCTGGCCCTGGTCTCATCCAATCAGAAGTGAGCCTGACTTTGTAGTCTGATGTCTCTGTGCAGGCTCAGGCATGAGCTGGCGTGAATAGTGCCTGCGGCCATGCTGACCGGTAGTCAGGCAGGAGTCAATATGGCTCCAGGCTAAAGCATCTGAGCTAGGTAGCCAAGCCTACATTTTGCATTGCATGTGAGGAATCAAGCTGATGCTCTTTTCCAGAGCAACTTAATAATGAGTGACACAGAACTTAAAATGCCAGATCATTCACTGGACATGCAGCAAAAGAGTCCAAGTACACAGTCAAAGCATCAAGTCATAAATGATCACAGATGACAGATAAGTGCCACAACAGGAAACAGGAGCTGAGGTAGAAAGATTTGCATGAAGCCAACATTAATTTTGTGTGACTGGACTTGGCTTCTCGTACTTGACGAACTCAACAAGGGAATAATTGTCCCGACAGTGACCTGGTATGCAGAACTACTGTGCATAGTATTTATTTGGCATTTATTCTGATTGACAAGGCTGTCGCAGTGTTAACAGCGAGCACCTTTTGGCGAGCAGCGGGAAGAGGTCATGAGGAGGATGTCTGTGTCTCTGCTGGGAGTTTGTGTTGCAACCTCTGTCAGTGCTGGATGTCTGTCTGCGCAGCAGGAAGAGACTGACATTGTATTCTCATCACCTGAACTGTGATCCATCCTGGTAGGTGAATAAGTAGGGAAACATCCACTTCTCAATCCAGCATAAACATATCCCAAACCTGACAGGATGTAAGCTTGTAAAATAGCAAATTGATTGCATGTGTCTCCATCACAGTTGTACTTAGTGGCTGAACTGAGCAACAAATGTATGAGGCTCTCCTCCCAGTGTGCACTTGCTGGGATAACTACATCTAGCTGGCTTAATTTCAACAGCATTTAAATTACTATAATTCAGTGTGTAGTAAAGACCTGCAACATACCTGCAAGTCAATGAAAGAGTTATCTGTAACATGATTTAACCCCTTCTTAAAGCTCCAGTGTAGGATCAAGTGATCAGTGTAGTTGCAGATTGCAACTCCCTCGCTTCACCCTCCTCTTCCAAACACAAATGAGGAAACACAGTGGCCACGAAATGTGTGAAAAATGCTTCTATCAAGAGTCAGTGTTTGGTTTGTCCGTTCTGGGCCATTGTAGAAACATGGTGGCCTCCATGGAAGGCGACCCGTTGCGTCTGTATATAGAAAGGGCTGATTCTAATTTAACAAAAACATAACAATTCTTATTTTTTTAGGTTATTATACTTTAATGAAAACATAGTCATGCATGTTATATTCCATTTCTGTCAATAAGATCCTCCTGAATGTTACACACCAGACCTTTAACATAGGTGCGTAGACACTGTAAATTAGAAAGACCAATTTTCTGACTTCATGGGTAAACACAACATTAAAAACTATTTATCAGGTCCACTTTCACCAAAATCCAAATGTTTGATTTCTTCTGAATTCTTGGTATGTTTCCAACAAATCCAAACCATGCTGTGAATCCTATAATCTCTTTTACGCAAGATAATTCCATAAAGTCCTATTAAAAAGTAAACAACCCAAATGAAACTGATGACCTCGTTATAATCATATTAAACAGTTAATTTTGGGGTCAGACATGGAGACGTTGTGGCTGCTCCTCTCTCACATCCTGATAGTTTTTTGTGTGGTGGAATGCTAATGACGGTGAATCACAGGTCTCCGGTCGATGTGCTGGAGGGAGTGAGGAAGTAAAGAGACCACCCAGATCTCCTCCCCTGTCTCCCTCTGAAACACTTAGTAGTGTAATTATATGGGAGTGACATGTGAAAAGCGCTCTCTGTGCAAATATGGATTAAGTCCCAGACAGACGCTTGTGTCTGTGTGCTACGCAGTGTGCGTTTCCAAAACACCACCTTACTTTCCTTTAATCATCACCTAAAGTTACGTAAAAACATAGAGGGTAAAGTTTGTATGAGTGGTATAATTCTGTCTACTTGAGTCATTTGTTATATTTTTGAGGTCAGTCACTCTGGAAAAGAATGGACAACAGTTTTGAAATGAAATGAAACTAAATCCATCAGTACTGGATTGCAGATGTTGAGTCATTAATTCTCGGTATTTTCATGACATTCTGCTGAGTAACATCCTCCTCTGCTTAAATAAATGTATTCCTTTCAGATAAATCCTGTCCAGCTCTCAGGTTTTGTTGGTTTTCACAACATTTCTCTCTTACAATGACCCTGCCCATTTACAGGAAGGTAATCAAGCCCCGCTTGTGATCTAAGAAGGAGTCACCTTGTTCCACCTCCACCTTGTTTAATTGGTGTGTCAAAACCAGCAGGTGTAGTCATTTCCTAACAGAAGCAAACCTGTTTGCACTCAACAAGTACAGTCTTTAAATATTTTCTTGAATTTATTATTTGCTTTGTTAATGATTCACAATGCAGAAGAGCAACATGTGATTGAAACTAATCAAAGACTGATAAGCAAGGTGTTGCAGTCCATCCACTCAAAATGCAGTCATATTTCGCAAGGCAAAATTACCTAATTATCAGCACAATTGATACAATGAAAACACTTACCACTACCAAAGGCCTGTGATCAGATGTCATTATCCAGATAATGTATGTTTTACGGAGAATGCCCCAATATGATAAGTGGCACACCCCCCTGGTGGCCATGGTAATTATGACTGAAGCAAAAGAGGAAGTCAGGTGAGCAACCAAGATGCACTGCTAGAAACGCAACACCTGCAAAACCTTTGTCTACAAAGCTTCTTCTTTCTTGCGCTGTGTGTTGCGGAGTCACACCGTCAATGTCACAATTGACCCAAACAGCCAATCAACTCAAGCAAAAGGCCGGTTTTACCTGATCACTTTCTTCCTGATTTGATGTCTTGGTAATAAATGAATAATATACAATCGCCCAGTAGGGCATTCAGGTCCCATGCACAGGCGAACCAGCTGTCTTTTCCCCAACGCTCTTCGCAAGACGTTTTTTTAAGCGGCCACGACTGTAGCAGTGCGTCTCTGTGTGATCGGCCCCTAAGGAGCCAGCCGGGGTTGGATTTTAACACTGGAGACTGCTATTCATTCACAGGTCAAAGTTGTTTAAGCGTGACCACGATCTTTCCATAACCTTAAGTATATCTTTATTATTGCAACCATGATGACGAAGGTACCCTAACCATAACATAGTACTTGCAAACCATGATCTTTCCCATTTTTCCTGTCAATAGGTGTGTAAAACGCTGTCTGCTGGGGCATGGACAAAATAATGTATTTCATTATGTTATTTAGAGAACTTGTTGGCTAAATCTTAATAATGCCATTACAATGCACTGTGACAGATTATAGAGTTTTTCCTTGCCAATTCAGTATAGTTCTTGCAACCGAAGTTCATTCACTTTTTGGTAATGATACATTTCCTGAATATAAGGTTTACCTACTTTTTTATTGAGCACTAAATCACTGCAGGTGCATGTGGTTTTCTTCCAGGATGTTATATAAATGAAATTGAGCTGTCAGTATTTTTTTAAAAAAACCATGTGATTTAAAATCATGATGACTACATGAAAACATGAAGATACTATGATGGCTCATAACTTTAATACTATTCAGTTTTAAGAAATTATTTTGTGTGGGGTATTATGGGATGTTGTACTTTAGAATTAAACATTTAGAATGAAGCTCGCAACCCTTCTGTGCAGTTCACCTCACTGCTGACGATGTGTCTTCCTCCCTCTCCCTTCCCTGAAACCTTATATCTGTGTTTAGTTGATCGGATAAACATCTGTATCTGCAGCAGCAGAGATCCCACAGCCTGCTGTGGCCATTCCTCTTCTTCCTTGAGAAGCTCCAGTGTTTTTGGTTTAGAGAAAATACAATTGAAAACAAACACGGCGTTCACAAGTATAGACAATGCTGGGGTGGCCGTGCGAGAGTGCTCCAGATTCCTCTCCATTTCAGCTAATATTCTGGGAGAGTCTGTGCTTAATGTAATTACAGGGCAAATAACGGTCTCCCATGCGCAGAAGGGAGTTGGTGACTGACTGCAGGGATGGACTCTAATACTCAGAAATTCACTCTGTTACTGTGGGAGTAGTGCTAAATGCATTTCCCAGAATTCCAAGGCTCAGGTTTGACATGGACCAAATTTCCAGAGACGTTTCACCTCCGAGGGATTCAGCTAACCAGCCGGACTGCTTTCTGCTAAACAGAACAAACTCGATCTCTGCTGCAAAGATATTAATTTATGAATTTTCCAGTGACAAACTATTAAAGAGGGAGCTCAGTGGCTGCAAAGGGGCGAGCTCAGCTGTAAAACAGATGTGGGGAAAGCCATTTTGTGCAGTAATGAAGAAGTTTCCAATCTGCAATCGGCTTCTGAGGGAGTTCAACAATGATACGTGATATGGATCAATGAAAGCTACATGATTTTGTAATGTAAGTAAGTATTTGAATATTCATACAGGATCTGTTGACAAAACAAATATATAAGAATATAAGTATGGATATAGAATAAATATCTCTACAAAGAGTTTATTGGTGTTGACCACATGGAGTTTAAAGCATAATGTCAGAATTATATTTAACCCTTAGTCAGAGTGATGAACCTCCATTGTCAGCGTGATTCATCAACACTGAAATGTAGCAAAACATTGGTAAAACCAAAAGTTCCCTTTGAGTGAAAGAAATAAGAACCCAGCAGTAGAATTTATTGGAAAACCCCCACACACAAACCAAACAATAAAGTCCCATTATTATATCTCGAAAGAATAGCTTATTTGCTTTCTGAGAGTTAGATGAGAAAATGAATACCAGTTTAATCTCTGTGAATTTGATACAGAGATACAGATGGGTGACAAGTTAAAAGAGAATATCCACACCAACGGTCTTGGTAATGTATCACAAAGTCCATCCAGCCAAAGCTGAACATTTGTTGCCGACTTTACTATCAGCAGGACAACATGTTTTGCCGCTGCCTTCCAAAAGCGTTACAAATGACCGTTACAAAAAGCTTCCTTGTTTCTGGAACTCCGGAGGAGGTAAATGTGAAGGCCATAGCGGGTGATTCACATAATGACAAGTGGACCCAAATAATGCTTTGGATAGGAAATGAGAAACCTGCTACCTGCGCTGTCCATCCTTGTGACAGTAATAATGGACAAGAATGACGGACATGCAACATTTGCATTTGTTATGCTGCTCTTAGCTCAAACACCAAACACTTCCAACAGCACGGAAATTATGTTACTTTCACCTTGTATCTTGTTAGCAACACTGATATAAACAGGAATAAAATGAGTGAATAGAGTGAATCCTACATTCTGAATTAAATCCTTGTACTGCATAATCATATTTTGCTTTAAAATTTTCTTGAAAATGTGTAACAATTACTGCACAAAGAACATCTTTGTTACACTCTTGGTATTTTGCAAATGCAACATTAGAGGCTGTTCTGGAACTGGAAGTTCTGAGCTTCATTTTTATCAGCCATCTGTCTTGACAAAGTGTCCTTCACCAACACACACACACACACACACACACACACACACACACACACACACACACACACACACACACACACACACACACCCACCCTCCTCCCTGCTCAGCAGTGGCTCTGGATGAGAACATCAGATAAAAGCGTTGCCATTAACTGTTAAGTTGCTTTTTTGCCGCTACAAATGTTTGCTCTCTTGAGGCGTGATGGAGGAAGACAGCTTTTATGTGTAGCTGTGATGGCCGAGTGGTTAAGGCGTTGGATTTGAAATCCAATGGGGACTCCCCACGTAGGTTCAAATCCTGCTCACAGCGATGGTCTTTGCCTCTTCGCCATTTGTATGATTGACCCCAAAGCCTGTAGGGGTACATTGAAGCAAGCATCTATACAAATGGCCCCTTGGCAATATATATATATAGTGGAACCATGAATATTTCTGTATTTTATTGGTTTTATAATGTCTTCACAAACATAACAATTGTCTTGCCAATGACTCAGTTGTGCAATTGGTCAGTGATATATTTTATTTTCTTAATGGTAAATGGTTTTGGTGAAGTCTCTTTTTTTCAGTTTCAATGGATGTTTACTGTTACAATCTTGGACAGGCATGACTCGGTAAATACTATGAACATTTCTCAAAAGAGTGCAGAAAACATTAATGTTTAACACGGTACTGTACAGATGGTTATATTCACAATATCTCAATTTACAAAAAATACCTTTAAAAAAAGGGAAGAAGTTCCTGTTTTAACCAGACCTTATGTCAGGCATCTAACCAAAAGCCATTCAAGAACCCATTGACTTTGAGGCAAGGGAACTGGAGATGCTAAAATGTTCATCTATACCCGAACAAGCTCAGTGCGAGAAGATGATGATTTTGTGAAAATTAAACCCTTATCCCCCTGTGATTCTACAATGTCAGCCAGTTGACTGACCGAAACTTAATAACCAGATCAGTCACACTGTAAACTAAACAATATGCGGAAGGGTAATATATTTGGTTTTGGCTACCTTGGCCTGTCAGGGGAGGCCAAGTGGAGTCTTCTCACACTGAGAGTGGAGGAGGAAGGAAGTAGGAGACATTTGATCTGGAGTCTCCACATGTGTCTTTCTGCTCCACCTGCACACTCCGGGTACAGGAGAGACTGGATGACATACTGTATTCATCTTGGATGTGCATTTGTTCTGGTTTGCTCCAGAGCTGTAGACCAGAGACTTGGTCAGTTATATGAACAAATGAAGACCACCAAATCCACTATCAAGAGCCAGCCATCATCTTATCTTAATCAGCTTTTGTCCATGTTTTTTTAACATCAACGTGTATTTTCCAACAGAATCATGACTAATGGCAGTCCCATTCAATAACTCAGTTAGCAGAGTGAAGGATTGTAGGAAAAAGGGCCAAAATAAAAAATATTTGCATCGCTGCTTCAACTCCAGCTCAGAAGAGGTGGCTTTTGTGATGGAGACTGTGCTCGAAATTAGAAAATTGGCAGTTGTTAGACGTACATTGACAATGATGCTAAAACAAAGCCAAACACTCTCAGAGCACGATGTCTGTTTGTACTGGCAGAATAGCGGATGTGATAAAACCCATAAATAGATGGTTCACTGCTAATATTAGATACCAAACCTCCTTTAATCCAGCCAGGAGGAAGTAAGAATCACTTTCTGTGTACAGTACTTAAAGGATTCAATCTTAATATTCATTCTATGTCTGCCTTAAAAGAAATGCTAAAAGACTGATAGTCAAACTGATACTTAAACTGTGATTAAACGGCAGTGTTTTTTTTTCCCACTGCACTACCCAGAGATCACCTGTCAGTCAGATAGTGTGTGCTATACTGTATGCTGGGTTTTTCTCTGGATTATGAAGAATAATTGGGCACTCTGTTTAGCCTTTGCTAAGTCAAAATCAGCCTCAGCTTTGGTCTTCTCCTTCGCCACATAGTTTGCTATCTGAATCTGAAAGCTATCTGAATAATAACTTTCCACATGCATCACTTTGCTATTTTACTTTACTGCAGCATTTTAAGAATAAACACGATTTCTTTACAAGGTCTCTTCAAAACTCTGTGATTGTGGTATTGCATGTGTGTTTGATCCAAAGTTGCATGCAACGTTGTTTTTATTGCGTTTGACCTTTTCAAACAGCATTTTCTGTTCTTTCTTCTATCATAGTGACAACACCCTAAGGATCCTTGGCTCAGTCTACCCAAGATAACCTGCGTTAGCCAACAACCGTTACCCAACAAGCCTTAGATGAAGCTGAACCACAGGGTCATAAACTTTAGGGAAATTGCACCTTTCGAACAGCTTAGCCACCAATGTTAAACACAATAGTGTTCCCTGTACTGCTTGTCATTGTAATGCACAATTAGTTGATTTTTAAATATCCAAATTCAGACTTCTGACATTGGAACTGTAAAGTCTACAAATTCTTTTTCAATTCTGTTTGTAATTCTACATTAACCTGATGTAATGTCATCATCAAATGAGAATGTATGTCTTGCCTTGACAGGTAAAGTTTTAGCACCTCCAATGACTGCCACAGCTTTGGCATTCAAGACAGCTTGGGCTGATCCATCTGTGGCATGCAGGACAACAAGTCACAGCAATGGAAGAAAGCCAACAGCTGACTGGATTATCTGAGGCTTAAAGGAAGATGCTGTACCCAGAATATACTAATACTTTGATATTTCTTGGTATGGTTATGGTTGAGCTCTGACCAAAATTGTTGCATTGTTCCACTGCATTGGCCAACCGAATACAAGCAGGCACATATTTCTGATGGATTATAACATGACCTTGGTATTTCTACTGTTGTAGCTGGCAATCATCACAACAAAAGATAAAATGACTGTTACCATGAAAACTTTCCAGAGTTGTAAAATCACAGTCATCTGATGAGTGTTCAAACTTGTGGATCTATCACTCTAACAGGATTTTCTAGACCATATTCTTTCAGTGGTGCATATGATAACATGCCCCAACCAATTCAGCTCCTCACTCTTAGTCTTAAATTAGCTCAATTGTAAAATATTGAATCCACAATATCTCAACTTCAGCAGTAAACTCTGTCCCTAACCTTCAGCCAGATTATCATCCCACATATCAGCATGGTTTACATTTGGTAGCAAATCGAGAGGTGGATGATAAGCAATGAAATAAAATGCATATATATAGATTTACAATCACTTACATTATTTTGTAGATTGTATAGTTACTGCAGAAGTTACGTATGTGAGATGGTACATTTTCTATTATTTATTATTAATCCATTATTAGTCCTCCAAATAAAATGCCAAAATACGTTGTTTGTTCATGTCTTCAAGAACGCTACTATGTGTCTGTTCATTAAAAAAAATAATTAATTACAAATTACAGTTGAAAAATAATTTTATGATGTGACAATACTATGGTTATGGTTTACACAAAAACAACCTGGTTACGGTTAGGGACAGATCGTGGTTTGGGTTGAAATAAGCACTTTGTTATAAGGTTAGGGGAGCTTCATTGTCATGGTCATGGTAATGTCCACGTGGTTAAGGTTAGGGATCGATCGTGGTCATTTCACCGATACATTCACTCTAAATTCTCCTTTACCACCCTATAATAACGTTACATGTTTAGGTGACCACTAGAGGGGTTTGTCACTTAACATAAATGTATAGTTCTATTGAGGAGGTCAGTTAACACATCCATAAATGATCAAAATGTGGGTACACACCAAATAGCAGAGTTCCTAAAGCACATAACACAGTGCTCTATGGATGCAACATTCACACACACAAGCACAAAGCCCTGCTCCAGGCTATGTTATGTAGCCAACAGAGCTGCCAGGAGAGAATGTGGAACCTGTCTGTCTTTCTGCCTGTCTGTATTCCTGCTTGTCTGTCTGTCTGTCTGTCTGTCTGTCTGTCTGTCTGTCTGTCTGTCTGTGTTCCTGCTTGTCTTTCTGGCTGCCTGCCTGACTGTATCTGTCTGCCCGCCTGTCTATCACAGGTTGCCATTAATTGCTTGGTTAAATTAATGTTTGCAAGTCTGGAGTTGATGCCTTACAATCTCTCTCAAAAGAAACCTGTCAGTGGTGGAAATGTTTTACATTACATGTGAGACAGTTAGCTGACACTTATCCTGAGTGATGTTCACCGAGTTCAGAGTAAAATCAGCTTCGACTTGTAGATGACCAATAAATAAATAAATAAGTAAACAAACAGGTAAAAGCCAAGTACAGAGATCAGAGAAATAATAGCTATGTATAAAATGTATATTCAAACTGATATTTGGGTCAATACATGCGTCTTACAACTGAAGGAAAAGAAGAAATGACACAAGTGTATTGCATGTGTGAAATACACTATATCTAATCTACTTTTTAGTTTGTTTTCAATGTGTTCTTTCAAGGATGTGTGTGAGTCTCCCCCTGCGGCTGGGCTCAGTGGTTGTGTTATAAGCCTGGGGTGAAGGGAAGTGTCTGGGCAGGTTAACATCTCAGAGTGCCACTGTCAGCCAGCTGTCTGCTGCTGTCCTGCTGCCAAAAATATGACTCGCTAGCCCTGGCATCTGGCTACCTTGCAAGACAAACCGAGCCAAAGTGTTGCTGTCAGAGTGGAAACTGCAGACCTGCAACACGGACTTAGTTCCAAAATATAGAATAGAGATTTAATGACTCATACCAACTTCCCATGTCATAATTCACGGTATATTTTGGGAGGTTAGCTTTGATTCACATTTGGTTCTCTCAGGGTTGAGATATTGGAGAAGTATTCCAAATCACAGAATAAATCCCCAGGTAACACTAATCTTGTTTATGGTTTAGTTTTTGAAACAGTTTTATGTGAGAATCCTCATATACTGAGCAGTAACTATTTGTGGTACAGGCTTTCAGAGTTACACTCTTTTAAAAGCGTTTTTTAAAGAACTAAATTAAATTCCTTTGAATTGTCACATGCTAGTTACAGAAATGTTTTCTCCCAAACCAGGCACACTTGTGTGCTGCAAAAAGTGTATCATTTTAAAAAGTGTAGGTGTGTTTCTAAATAATTAAGCTGCAAATTGCTACTGAGTCCTTTTAATCATATATTCCCAGACATGATGAATAGAGACTCTGTAGTATAGACAGACAGCATGCAGGCACCAGAGATTTGAGAGAATGTGGGTAAATATGAGGGTTTATGATCATTTGAAGGGGGTCTGAATAAACCAGACAGACACACAAAAACCCACTATACCTGTTCATACACAGGGATGGGGTTTTGGTCGAATGGGTCTTCAGCATCTCACTGAATATTCATCTACAATATGACAAATACAAGTGACCGGCACAACTTCTGTCATTGTTTTACTTTATTTTTTAACCCAAGTGGTCATTCCTCAAATCCTGGCCTGTAAAAACAAGACAAAACATGGGCACCACCGTGGTCCTAGAAAAAAAAAAACAAGAAAAAGTCCAGTGTTACTCAATTTATGTTTCTCAGTAACACAGGAACACAGGATCATTTGTCCATGACTTTATCACAGTGAGGTTTTTGAACGCTGCAATTGTTTTCTGTGTTTATAAATGTCTCGTGGCAACCGTCACCTTTCTTCAGCCAAGGTTTTCAGAGAAAGAAAGATCCTGCCTCTTTGTTGTATATGAAAACAAACATGAAATTCAATGAAAGGTCAAATTTAGAGGATTGCAAAAAAGCTTTCACGGTGTTATTACTTTTTTTCCTATCTTGTATTTTGTTTAAGGATAATTGTGCGTTGAAATAAAACGTGTTTGCCAAATTGCCACAAACCAGAATGACAAATTCTACGTGTGTGGCTCGCCTGAATAATTACATATCTTTTTTTGGCCAACACTGTAAAGATAAACAGTGATGCAATTTCCCTACCTGTCTTTGTGTAAATCGTGGCTCAATATGTGCTTTGCAAACAGGCTTATAACATGCATTTTCTTTGCAGTGTGTGTTACTTTTATGAAATGCATTTAGAGCAAATCTTATTTTTATTGCATTGTTTATTATTTATTAACTTTTTGCACAAAAATGTTAAAGGTTGACAAAAAAATCCAATCTAGTACATGTTTTATCTGTGACATAGTTGCAAGTCACTAAAAGTTCAAGGCATCTCAACAGCAGTGAAAGTTAGAGAGAGGCAGTTTACTTTGGAAACAGAGACAAATTTCTGTTTACAGAATGGAGGGGAAGCCAAAGGCTCACTGGCCACATTTCTGGCCCCGCTCAGCTGTGATGTTGTGTGGTCTTCCACTGTGGGTCACCTGGTCGGTCAGCACCTGAGGCAGAAAATGACTTGATTTGTGGGTCTAGAAGCAGTTTCATATATTCTCTGGTAGCCTACATGCAGAGATTTCCTGTTTAAGCATATTTGTAATCAGCTGAGCTATAAAACAACATTTTACATCCCCCTAAATTACACAAATGTCCATGTGTTTCACTTTATCACAAAAATGTTATCACTAAATTACTCTTATCCTCTAAAATACAATATACAAGATGCATGAATACATGTATCAGAAACATAGAAATGTATTTAGTATAGTTGGACAGTTTCACAAATAATAAAGACAGCAAGACACCTAGGGTCTGTCCTCACAAATAATCCGGATAAATACTTTATCGTATCAGCCTCGCGTCCAGACGGATACAGCATATTTTTTGGAAACAGGTCCCAGAGTGGGAAAATCCGAAAACGGCAGATTGCCCGGAGTCATCTGGACGCCGAAAACGGATTTTTCCCGAAACGATGATGTATTAGCCCCTTTAGCCCCTTTATGCCTTTAGCCTTTAACCTCAGCCGCCGCCACTAGACGCGTCATAACAACAACAACAATGGCGGACTACTACTATTTGTTTGTAAAAAGCGCATGCTCCATGGATTCTCTTCCAGTTTTAGTGTATTGGTGTGGCGGTGTCACAGCGCCACATACAGGCCTGGCATATGTACTACAACGTTTTGGGACTGTTTCAGTGAATCCGTGTGGACGCAGATATTTCTGGAAACGACACCGTGTTTACGGAGATTTTTTTCGAAAAGACATCGTATTGGGTGAGGCTGCGTATTTGTGAGGACACTCCCCTAGTTTTGTGTGTCCAAACAGTGGAATGCTGTGGCTGCACTAAGCAGACACCTGCAGGACTATATTATAAAGCATAATAAAGTGAAAATCTTTTTAGCAATAAATAAAAATAATCAATGCAATTTTGCACAAGATCAGGTGCTCAATTACTTACTGTAGATCACACTTTATTGAAGGTTTTTCTGGTTGAAAACACCTTTAAAGAAATCCCAAAGTTTGATATAAAGAATTTGCGATGCAGAATTTACTTTGTCACACATAAAAAAAAACCCCACATTATTCTGAAATCCAAAACAGATTCAAACGTTTTCCAAAAATTATCACAGAAGGAATATTTTAAATATATAACATTTAAAAAAAGACAGAGACCATCAAAAACTACAAAAGGCTTTGCATCATCTCAGGCTGTTGTGCCTACTACCCTTCCTTAAATATCCCTCCTTTCCAGCCCACACACACTCACACACTTCTCTCACAAACACACACACAACAAGATGCTGCAGTAGTAAGCATTATATGAACGTAAATTAAAAAATTAAATGCATGAAAACAAATAAAATAATAACAATCTGTCTTAAGTGGACCTCTGTCTGTAGTAACAGTTTGTGCATGCAATAACTCTGAATGCACCAGTGTCTCATTTTAAAATCAAACCTAAATTAAACTAAAAACAGACATCACTGTCTGGAAAACCTTATTCCAGCCAAAGCTCAATTCATGGCCACCCAGTTACAGAAATGAAATCCACCACATTACAAAACCACGCCAGTCACAGACTGCCATTTACACATACAGAATAAACCACAGCTTCTCCTGTAACAGAATTAATGAATTAGCTGGTTTGGGTTGAACACTCTGTGGAGGTCCAATTCACCTACAATGCACTGTTCTGGCAGTGGAGAGGATGGAAAAGAAAGGGGCAAAGGAAGGAGAAATGGAGGCTAAAATGAGAGGTGAAAACAGGAACAAGACGGGATGAAGTGAGAAAGGAGAGAAGTTATGAAGTGTACAGAGAAAAGGAGAGGTGAAGGGATGAGGGCAGAGGAGAAAGGAGGAAGTGAGTGAGGTCAGTGCAGAGAAGAAGAGAGGAAAAGGAGAAAAGATGACAAAAAGATAAAACAAGATATGAGAAGGTAAATGGGTACAAGAAGTGGTGGAGGAGAAAGGCAGAAGGTGGGGAGGTGAGGAGGGGAAGAAGGAGTGAAGGAGAAGTGGGCTGCTGAGAGGGCAACACCATGAGGTCAGGGAGAGCCAATCAGGATCTCCAGCCTCCTGCTTCCAGCCTCACTCCATGTGTATGATGGGAAATCCCACAGAGAAGCCACTGACCTTGAACAAAGAGGAGAGAAGAGAGATGGGAGGAGGAAGAAAAAGAAAAGCTAGAATTGGAGGGGTGTACAGAGGGATGAAGGTGAGTGAAAAACTGGAAAAGCAGAGAAATAGACAGAGGTGAAGGAGGCAAAGGGCAAAAGGTGCTTATAGCCTATATGACATAACCTGCAAATGATGAATGATGAATGATGAATGGAAATGAAGAGTGAAGGTGAGGAGTGTAGGCAATTAATCGGACAGAAAACATAAGGAAAGGGTTAGGGGGAAAGAAGAAAGGGACAGAGAGAGAGAGAGAGAAAGGAAAACTGAATTTGGAAAGAGGGAGGTAGACAAACACTGATGGTAAAGATATGGCCTTCATTTGTCACGATAAACTGAAACAACCTTTAAATAGATTTGACTTGGCAGGTGGAGCTGGTTAGAGGTCGGAAGTGACACAGGGAACGCGGGAAAACAAAGCCATTCAATAATAATAATCATTCTCAGCCGTGACAAAAAGACAAACTTGGCAAGAATTCTTATCTCGTATCCCGACTTATCTGCCTCGCTGCATGATATTTTTAGTCAAATTGTCTCACTGCACCGTAAGACACTTCCAATAATCAGCTTTTTGCTCAGGTTGAAGGTTTGTCTTACAGCTGGCTGTCCGGCCAAATGAGAGCAATTTCATGCTAACTTATTTTATAGGATTTAATAAAAGTATAGATACACCTGAGAGTGTCTCTGCATGCTCTGTTCCAAGTTAACCACAGAAAAAGTGAGTGAAACATGATTGAAACAGGTAGCCGCTGTTCCTCCTGTCACCTTTTCCCCTCATTTCTGTTTTCTTTTCCCCAATACTGTACCAAAAAAACCACCACAGAGGAAGAAGATGAACCCATAGGGCGTCACAGCACAAAGCGTCGGGCTGTTGTTGATTCAGCAAACACTCTTTTTCTTTGGTTGAAGAAGTACTCAGATCCCTTACTAAAGTAAAAGTACTAATACCACAGTGTAGAAAAACATTCTTGCACATACTTAAAAACAAAGTGGCTTTTGGGGGAGCTTGCTGTTTTTATGGTGGGTGGGGGGCTGAAATAAATAATGTTAATAATGAGTTAAAGTGAGTGAAGTCAGTGATATTGCGCCATCAGACTTCAATGGTGATGGCAAGAATAAATATATTTACTAAAGTGAATTAGTAATAAATCACCCTAATGCATGAATCATACATCAATAATAGGCTAATTTTACACATGATCCATCATGATGAAGATATAGAAAAATTTAAATGCATGGCAACAAAAGCATATTGTTGATATTCTAGAAATTCCCCCAAATTTCACAAATCATCTTTTCATGTCTTATTAAGAGCAGCCAAACTCCCCCTGGCTTGCCTGTAGTTTGCACCCAAACAGGTTATGTTACAGTCTGAATTTAATACTGAGGCCTCTCTATGAACAACATAAGCAAATGAGACCAGAAGACTGGCTATTTCTATGTACTTATTCTTAATGCCTGCCACCTGCTCGGATTCCACTTGAAATCAATGAAACAAGGCTGTAAAAACACTACCTCTTTTGTCCACAGGGGCCGCCAGAGTCAACAAAAAAACTGAAGCTCCTTTTTGATGCTTTAAAGTACCAAAAGTAAAAGTGCCCATTATGCAGAATGGCATCATTTCAAAATTATATATATTGTGTTATTGGATTATAATCATGGATGCATGATGTGTTCATCACTTCAGTGTTGCAGCATTTGAATATATGAAATATAAAACGTTTGATCTGTATCTATAATAATACATCATTACTTATTTGTTGACTATATTTTGTAATATTAATCTGAATACGCAAAGTGATATAAGTTATCAAATACATGTAGTTCAATAAGAAGCACAGTGTCACACACGCACACACACGCACACACGCACACACACATCCATCAATTTATGTATTTAAGTCCATCTAAATTATTGACAGGAAACACATAGTACTGTACACCGGTCTGAAAACCATCCTCCGAACTGTATGTCAAAGATCATCTTGTAATTTTACATTCACACAGAACAATTCCCCACACATACCTGCTGAAGTTGCCCATGAGTGCAAAGTTTAAAATGTGTGTCAGCAAAACAAGTTTTGTGTTTTCATTGCTTCTTTTGTAAACCTGTGATTCGTGTGGCTGAAGGCTGGATGTTTTCTTTAAAGAGAAGGATGCTAAATTGAATTATGGAATTTTCCCTCTTCAGGCTATACGTTGTCTCTGGAGTGGAAGAGTTTCAGTGTATTTGTTTGGCTATGAATAAATCAGAATGGCCTGTAAAAGCGCACCGTTAGTTGAGACTGAATGAGACTGTTGTTACAGTTTGCATTACAAATTTCATTAAGCAACCAGTTATCTAGCACACACACAGACATACACAGAACAGTGTATGTCTTTGTAATAACCATTACCACACATACAGAGGCAGTGTGTGCGTGTTTACATCTTTTGGTGTGTATTGTGCTGTCTGACTAATTCTCCTCTTTGTTTGCGCCTCGTTAGCATTGAAAGGGACTAAATGCAGCTGGGGTGGAACAGCAAATTGGGGATTATTAGTCCATTTGCTGATTAGGGAAGTTAGCTACAGCTTCACTGAAGGACTGAAGACAGACGAGGAGATTACGTGTTGGGTGAGGACGAGCCAGCTGCAGCAAACTACACAACCAACTCTGAACAGCACACACTCACATTGACCAGAGTATCTGCCTGTTTAAACGTTAGTGGCTACGGACAGCTACATATGAGATCTAGGGGCGGGTGTGGATGAAATCTGTTACATTTCAGGGTTGTACATTTACATCCCAATAACGGTATTGTACAGTATTGTATAGATTCTGGAATCCATCACAGATAGAATAAGCAAATGAGAATGCCTTTTTTTTGGCTAATCCAGGTAAAAAAAAACAGACCATCCAAGGTACTTTATCACATCGATGAAAGAAACCTGTTCATGCAATTATTGCCATAAAGCAGTTCTCATCACTGATTTGCAAAATCGCCGACAATGATCTCATAAGTCCAGAGATATTTATAAGCCTCATTAGCCTTGCTTATTGTTACTTGGATGTTTGACATTCACTGTGCAGGATAATGTATGTGCAGGAAGGGGGAACGTTTCTCTGTGATCACCTTACATTTCAGAATAATGCGGACATATGAGCATGACTTCAAGTCTGAAAGCCATTTGCGGCCCAATAGGAAACTTACACATGTGAAGTGTAGACTTGGAACCTCCAGTGCACATTCACTGATGGTGGAATTTTTCAATAAACTATACGAGACATCTTGTGTCCAGTTTTGAAACCAAAACGTATTTGCATATTCATGGATTCTGTCATCAACAAAACAAAAAACAAGTCCATGTAATTTTAAGAATTTTGAATGAGGTCATTGAAGTTTTTATGGGAATATCAGACACAAGTTACCATTCAAAGCACATATATGATCCTCAAACCAACCCGCTCTCACTCGCGAGTCGTCAAATATGGCAGCTTGATCTCTGCCTCAAAATATGACGCTGTAGGTGTAACTCGAGCATCATTAATTAACTAGCAGCAAAAGTCTGCATACAGAGGTGGTGCAGTGGACGGATGGCTCAAATAAACACAAGATTTTAACCCAGGAGACAGCTGTTCGGCCCCATGACCTACATCGTCACATTTTAAAGCAGAGGGACAGCTACGGTATCTAATGAGCTGGGAGTGTGTTGACCCTCTAAAGAGCAACCTATTTACAAAGGTTATAGAAAATTCTATAATCTAAAGAAAATCTACTTCTATAAATCTACCTCCACACACCAACTATAATCCGTCAGTTGACCAGGTCATTCTTATTGTTTGATTTAAGACCCTGAACAACTTACTTGCTCTCTGGAAGTCTGTATGATAAATGTGCTTGCCAAGCATGTCAGTCCCCCCCCCTTAGCTCAGAGTTTAAAAGTTGCCCCCGTGACACAGGATTACTTTGGCTTTACATAAGATATATTCAGTAAAACAGACACACAAATGAAGCCACACATTGTTCATACTGTAGAGATGTATATCCACCCACATATAATAGGACAAACATACAAATAAGCACACAATTTGACACGTTTACGTACCCTATCTAGTTCTATATTCATGCATATGCACACATAGTATGTAGACACACTCACATGCTCCTTTATTTCAGTCTTGCCCTGTCCTGTGGGAGGATTGTGGGAGGGGTTGTTGTGTGGGAACTTTCTCTCTGCTGAGACTGTGTGTGTGTGTGTGCTCTGTCCAGCCCCTTTCCTTTCTACATCTCTATTTCTCTCTCTCTTTCTCACTGTCTTCTTCAATGTCTCTCCCTTTGTTTGTCTCTCCATCTCTCCATCTCTCTCTCTCGCTCTCTCCACACACACACACACACACACACACACACACACACACACACCTCAGAGACTCAGTCCACATGTGGTTAAGTGTCTTTCCTCCGTCTCGTCTGAGAGGTGGAGCTGAGCCCTCGGGGCACTGCTGTCTAATGAGCCGCTGGATGCTCTGCGTTTGTCCTGTCAGAACAGAGGAACGACCTCGCTGCTTACGCTGAAGCCATGTCTTCTCTGTGGGGAAGCTAGCCGGAGCTGCAGCATCTTTAAAAGGATTTAGTGAAGCTGAGCATGAAATCCCAATCTCTCACGGTGGCTATCCTTGTTTAAACAGATGCTAAAGCCGCATCCACCTGGAGGCAGGGGTGTATGATCACCTGAGGGCTTATCCGTCTGTCTGTATATGTTTGTTGTTTTATTGAATGTTGATTCTCATAGATATAGCCTACATTATGCAGTATGTACACGCCATACCATGTGTTTCTCTGCCTGTATCAGTGATTGTCCCGGTGCCACATGCAGCAGCTGGATTGTTACATGTTTAAAGAATTGTGGAAAAAGTCAGGTGTTAAAAAATAAATGCAACCTAGTTTATACTCTGTTATATTTACACAAAAACTCTGAGACAGTCATGCATAACCAAAGGCTTTCAGAATAATCCAAATGTTCTGCATTATTTTGCAACTGTTTTGGGTTGTTTTTTAGGTCTCTGATAAAAGAAAACAAACAAAAAAACCCACATTTTGATACAGACACACCCTGTGCCACCACTGTATTTACATCCACAGCCAATCAAACTGAAGCCAGTTAATTCTAACTTTAGATTTCTTTCAGTCAGTGTGTTCTGCTAGCCTGGGAACCAGACGAATGATGTGTCATTTGCTCTTGCATTTGTGAATTATTCTGCCGATGCCAGACAAGCGCTCTGCAGCTTTCACGAGATAAACACACATCACAAGAAGTGACATGTTTTGTGGATTCACCAGCATTTTGCAGAATGCACAAGAACAAATTAGATGTTGGATAGTGTCCAAAAGAGGCACCGTTGCTGCAGTTGCCGTGATGAAATGGTTGTTTTGTGAGTGCACCTACTGTACCTGTGAGTACAGTATCTACAGTATGGAGAGGCTGTGCTTTTTGATGTGGGGGTCTGAAGGCTGCAAAGACTCCACATACAAAATGTTTTTCTGCAACTGACCACCTCTTCACTCTGAATATACAATGCTGCCAGCTTGTTTTGGAAGTAAGATTTGTTTCTCCACCCTCCCATTACACCATATGGAAGTGATCAGGAATTAGATACAACACTAAAGAGACAAAAAAAAAGGACCAATCCAAAAGATTTTCTAAAGATAACCTAAAGAGCATCCATTGTCACTGCTTTAGCATCATGCATTACATAAATCAAATGCATAACGGAAAAACAGAAGCAGAAGAACACATATTGATAAAGACCTGCAGCGTGTTGGAGGTCTGCTGCAGGCGGGATGAAGCAGGAAGCAGAAGGAAGGGAGCCGTGACACAGACATCAGCGTGTTGCTGTCAGCGCTCTGCGGCGTGTGTCGGCTCAGTGCCGAGGGAGAGGGGAACCCCGCTGAGAGGAAAGTCCACTGAACAGCTCATCACACACAAGTGTGGCTGTGTGTGTGTGTGTATGTGTGTGTGAGAGAGAGACAGAGAGGGAATTACAGAATTGCTGCTGCTATAATTCATCACAGCTAGTCATGATGAACTCCTACACACTGTCGCTCTCTGTGGGTATGATGTTCTAATGCAGTGTCCTTGTTACTGAGCGATTATATTAAAAGGCATCCGTTTTAATCCTGACATACATAAATACTTCTAATGGATAAGGTTACTGAAGTTCAACTTGTTTACAATGTAAATCAACTACTTTCAGGAATCTTCTTGTTTAAATGTTGTGGAACTCCTGGAATCATGCACCAACAGTCCACTGTGTGTCATTTTTATGCACTTGAATCCAGAGTAATGAGCACAATAACTTTAGTTAGTCTTTACTAACATGCCTATCTAAATTGTTCTTCACACATGCCATCAACTCACACTCAGTTGTTAATTTGATTTACAGTACCGTGCAATAATACAGAACGGTAATGTGGGGAAATGTGTGGCTTTCTAAAAAAATATTTGTTCACTTTATCCCAGAAGACAGAAACAGCTGATTCATATCTTAACATCCTCTTCCTCACTCTTCAATCCTTTCGCAGTTTCCTCCCTAACCCATCTTGCTCTCTCTTCCGGGCTTTGCTTTTCTGCTCTGTTCAGGGTCAATGGCTTCTCGGCAGGACTTCCCATCAGAGGGACGAACCGTGGGCGGACACGGGAGGTTTCTTGCACCTTGTAAGACGTCCCTGCAGGAAGCCAGCAGCGTGCCTTCCTCCTCCCCTCCCCTCTTTTATAGCTGAATAAGGACTGAACAGCACTTAGGAAGTGAACTGTGGAGTATTTCTTTGGTTAATTTGTGGTGTCTGAGCAAATAAGAACAATGACATCCAAACGTGGGTGGCATGCATCGGAATGCTTTGGAATTCATTGAGTCAGAACATAATCTGAATCAAGATAAAACCACTGGAGAGGTCAAGGAGACTGAGTACCCTCATGTGAGGAGGGTCCAAATATATACTAGAATGAATAGCTGTGGATGTTGGGAGGGATTCATAGAGCATGATGATGTACAGGGTCATTTTTGTGCTATGCCCCTGTTGGTTTTAACAGATTTTCAAATTTATTCTCTAGAAAGTTTTTGTATCCCTTTTGTAAAGAAGACATCAAGCATAACTTTACAGAAAAATCAGGTCCTCTTATGGTGATGAGAGCTGCAACTACGCTTCTGTCATAGAAAGTGAATACTTTTACAAGCCGATTTTTGCTGTTGTTTTTTGGTCAGCCAGCGATCGTCTTAGCGATCCTCCAGCACCTGTGGCAAAGGGCTGTCTCCCTAAAGGGGATCTCTGTTTGGCTGAGTTTGACAACACCACAGCGGTGTCCTTCCTTACAAAATACTGTTTAGTGTCTTTGCCCTAACATCTCTATTTGTGCAGCCAGAAACTTAACAAGCCTTCAGTGTCCCTGTTTTCCTTTTCATACTGCTGTTTTTCTTCTTCCTCCTCTCTTTTCACTTTGCAGTCTCCTCCCTGACTTCCCATGTCTTCCACATACTTCCTCTCAGAGATGAATGAAGGTTAAACGCATGCACACTTATCTGAGTTGTAAGGAGTAGCAGGACATTACATAATCTACTCCACCTTATCAAACTTTCCCATTTTTCTTATCTTGGCGTTCGATCAGGATTTCCACTTCGATGGTGCTACCGCTTCTCTGATGCAATTTAGATTGTTCCCCCCAGGTGGAGGAATGGTGTCTCAGCAGGTTAAGGCAAAAAACTGTACATCCCCATACCTGCGCTATCGTAGATTTGAATCGTGTATTTCCTTCTCCACACCTATCTCCTCTTCCTTCTGCGCTTCCTCACAATTCTCCTTCACCGCTCTTCTTCCACTCTGCAGCCCATGACCTTCAATCTCCCTCCATCCCATCATTCCTGTTGTTCTCCTACACAACACTGAGCCTGAGGTGTCACTGCAGGAGGAAAGTAACCCCTTATCTCTGATCAACTTGTTTAGTTTTACTTTAAACTCTTAATGAGCAGTTTTATCTCCACACCACCTATATCCACCACTATCTGTCATACATCAGCCATGTGAGGATGAGGCAGAAGCAGAGGAGACTTAAGTAACTCGTATTTATCTCTCTGTGTTGCAGCACTGAATTATTTGCCATAATCGAATGAGAAAATGACGAAGTCGTTTTGGGTTAATTAGGGACTTGACCCCGTGGAGAACAGGCTACCCGGTTTATCTCCTGCTCTAACAAGCGTGTGGCTAACAGATGTTTAAAACACCACTTATTTACATTTAGAGTGAATCTTATGGCCCCAGCAACCCTTGACGGGAACTTTACGACTCGCACTTACAAAGAAACAAATGTGTCTAAGTGCCAGCTTTTTAAAAAGTAATTAACCCATTTGTTCGAATGTCACGGTTCGTGAGTTTTTTCTTTTTTTACACTGAGTGAAGGTTTGATTAGACATGGCGTTGGTTTGTTATCCACTTAGGAATATCTGTCCATTTCATCTCACCGCCGTGTCCGGAGGCAAAGTCCCATTTCTGCTGCTAGATTGGTGGGTGTGAAATCAGAAAGTTAACGTTGAAATGCCGTGAGAGAGATGTATTTAACTTCGCTGTTCCTATTTAGAAATGAGTTAAATCAGCTCCTGGTATCTCTCCGGCTCACTAATCAAATTTTTCCTGCTTGACACTCAATTTTGTCATAACACTAACACACACATGGACTAAACTGCATGCTCTCCATGTGTCCCGCAAACACTATAGAAAATGACACATACTTGCAGATTTACACACACACCCCCACACACACACACACACACACACACACACACACACACACATCTCCACACACATGCACCACTGTATTCTCTTAAATTCATCAACCCACTGTAAATCTTTTGTATTTGGACATAAATTAGAGCAAGCTTCTGAGAGTCGAAGGTTTATGATGCAGTTGATGACTGAGACCTCCTTTAGGCTCCTGAGTCATCGTTTCAAAGGGCCCAGCTATGTAACACCTAACAGTGGCCACTGTCCACTCTTGCATGTAACAAAAGGTTTTTCCTCTACACAACTTATAAAATCTCCAGGTGCAAGAGTGACGTAAGGCGCTCCTGGGTGTGCAGCCAAAACCTCTTGTCCCTTAGACATGTACACTATGACACATTCGCATATAAAGAAAACTAAGGAGTGTCTCCTGCTCTCTGAACCGCTTTGCACACTCTGCAGAGTCATTAAAAAAGGTACAGTTCACCATTTCATTGGCTGTGCTTGGTAGTAGAATGGGCATTATCATACTGTCGGCGGTTTGATCCCCACCTACTGTACACCTGTCCACATCGTGAAGTGTCCTTTATCTAGACAGTTACAGTGTATAAATGTGGCGTCCATCCAGAAGTAATTTTGGACAAAAGCCAAACATCTAATCAATCTAACCAATTCAATCTTATTCTAAACTCTACCTAACTCATGTCTCATGGCCACACATGACCAGTGTGTGCAGCTTTTTCGGGGGAACCCACTTTTTTTCACAGAATGTGACAATGTGCAGAGTGATGCACTTGTTACAACCATGTCCAGCTTCTTCCTTCGGCTGTTCCTGTTCCTGGGGGGGGTTAGTGCTGACAGCAGTCCCAGCAAGTGTAGCGTCAGTGTCAATTGTCATAATTTGCGGGAGAAGACACCTCTGGTTTCTCAGAGTTGATTGGCTTTGCTGAGTTTTTGGTAATTCCAAAATTTGTAAGTAAGCTTCCTTGTTTTCTTATTATGTGTATGCTGACCACAAAACAATGAAATAAACAATGGCAATTTGGTTACAGACTGAGTGGGAAAGTTTGTATTGTTGTCAGCACACTTGGATGGTATTGCCAGGGATAACATGCATTATAGTATTAAAGTGAATTACTGGAGTGATGAATAACCTCCATGCATCAATCATACATCAATAATAGCCTAATTTTATGCCAGAGATGATAATAAAAAGTAATAAAGCACAAATACTTACCTTTTTACACACATATGTACTTTCTACTCCAAGCATTTTCAAAACTGACTTGTTACTTGTTAGTTGTAATGCATTTGAGAGGAATTATCAATATTTTAACAGATGAGAGAACAGCTGGCAGAAATGTCCTAATGAAGAGTGTGTACTTTTGCCCCCCCTGTTTAATGCATTCTCCCTGATAATGAAGAATATACATACAAAAATAGCATATTGTCAGTATTTTAGAGCCCCCCCAAAATTTCACAAATCATGTTTTCAGGGGAGCTGATATTAAGAGGAGTCAAACTCCCCCTGACACCCTGCACATAACAAGATGGAGAAGTCACAGCATATGCTTGTATGAAAATCAGGATACATGATTGTTATGTTGCAGCAGTGTTCTCTGTTATTCCATCCGCATGCACACATGCACAGAAAGAGGGAGAGATGGGGATGTTTGCCAGTTGCATTATTGATCTCAGTCAGTCTCAGTCAGGCGGCTGACATTTTGCTCACCAGGTTGTTTGAGGGCAGCAGCAATTTCTCTCCAACTCTGGACATTTCTTTGAAGCCATATTTTCCATGTGTGCAATAGCTGATGACGTGTGCTACAGTGCTGACATTTCATTGGCCAATATGACAAATCACTCCGTTGCGCTACCAAAACTACAAGGGCAATAATAAAAACATGGTACAACACATTTGAAAGAATCTGAATGGCAATATGATTTTATTTCCTGAAAAGTTCCCACCATACCCCGCTGTCATGTCAGTACCACTGTCAGTCCTAACTCTAGAACCCTCACTTTAAAGATTTCCCTTTATCATTGTAAAGAACATTTTGTCCAAATAAATAAAATTTCTGTCGAAAAATAGAAGAAAACATATACACAAATACACACCTCCGACCCACTCTCTCCCTGAAACCTGTTATTACACACAGAGTCCATCAGCTCTCTGCGGCACAGCTGTGCACCACTGACGCAATCCCAGGTCTCGAGGAAGGGCTTAAATGTTGCAAGCACAATTCTCCCACTCCGCTCCGAACACAAGCAAACCATTGTGGGTTCACTGAGTGCTGGTAACAGCTGGACCACGCGGCGGTTATCTTGGACCCCAACCCTATGGCGATGACAGGATCAGCTTTGGCCAAAAGCTGCCTTATCCACGGTCGGCACATGATAACATGATGGATGAATGTGCAGACAGACCAGAGGAGCGAGCTGGATACTTATACTGGGTGGCACTTTACAAGGACTTTTAACCCATGTGTTAATTATGCAGTGTGTTGAAAGTTAAAAGTAATACTTAAAAGGTATTTTATGCATGATTTATCTGTGAAAATCAAAGAGGGCTTGCAGACGACAAAAGTGTTCCACTGAATCAAAAGCTGCAGATTTATCCAATATGGTGTCCAGTGTGGACAATGTATTTTTATTTGACACAACATGATAATAATAATTTTCTATATAGACTTTAATAGGTGAAAAAAAACTCCAGAACAGGTGATATTACTATTTGCACCCACAGGTAGCAACACACACATTTGTAATCTCTTCTTTTATACATTTTTAACATACATTTTGGGCAATGTACCTCCACAGATACAGACCCCCTCCCAGTGACCCCACGCAGATGTCAGGATTGCGCTGAGGTATGCGTCCATCATCGGGTGTGTATATTTATGAGAGGATTATGATTGGACCTCTGCTTCCTGCAACCTTTGACCCTAGTTTATCCCCATGTGTTATTGGCTCTTGAGTGATGTTCAGGCTCTCCTTTGATATTCTCAGTGCACGTGCATCATGAAAAAGTTAGGGGGGGGTTTGTTTGTAACTACAAGGATCTGCATTTTACTTCCTATTTCTCACTATGTATCTGTCAGATCTGGAGGATGTTTCCTGCTTGAGCGACCACCAATGGACTCTAACAGACAAACATATATATATATATATATATATTATTATACACACACACACACACACACACACACACACACACACACACACACACACACACACACTGACAATGAAAGGTGCAGACAAGCACGCAAAAGCTATCACACAAGCCCCAAAACTAATTTTCCAGGAGGTCTGAGGAAGATATCCACCTTTTTATAGCAAAAGCAAAAAAAACATGAAAAATTCCTGCTTCTGTCCCACTTGTATTAATCATTACATTCAAAACATGATGCAACGCTTGCAGCTCTGAGTTGTAACTCAAATGTAACACCTGTCGGAGTGGGGCTGAAATATTTCTCATTCTGAGATTTTCCTGTCAAATATTTTGACACAAAATGGTCATTTTCTCTTTAGGTGACGGAGAAATATTAAAAACGAGATGCTAAGTACAGAACTAAGTAGCTTAAAGATGAATGTCTAGAATGGTGACAAATGAGTTACCTGTCTGACTTTGGGCTCACTTCATTTAAGCAAATGGCTGACACATCTGGAAGAAGTCACATCTACTTTCAACACTCAAATTACAAAAAAAAAGGGAAGGGAGGGAGAGGGGGAGAGATGTTTGTGTCTGAGAGAGCTGAGCGAGTCACCGAGGCTTTGGCTCTGAGTCAAATAATTCCCTGCACCAGCTGATGTTAACATGAGCAGCAAACAAATGAGGCCTGGGAATAAACCCTGTCATATCTCATACTGTCTCCATACTTTTCTTCCACTGCCTCAGTGAAGGAAGAAAAGCTGGAGGGAGTGGACTTCTACTTGTGCCACATTGGGCACATCTGTCAGATCTGTGTGTGTGTGTGTGTGTGAGAGAGAGAGAGAGAGAGAGAGAGAGAGAGAGAGAGAGAGTGTGTGTGTTTATTTTCGTTGCTCTCTGCTCATTGCGGTGACGTTTCTGCACCCACTTCCTTGAGGTCAGTGCGGGTGCTGTTGTGATGTCTTCTTTAGGTTTCCTTGATGATTGATGAATTTTGAGCCCCAGCTGCCTGTCTTTGTCTGTTATCCGTGGTGGCCTTATGGCTTTATACGATGCAGTCAATCAGTAATTTCACCAAGTCCTTGTGCCTAAATGGCAAATTAGGTTGTTTGTTGGTGTCTTGCCAGATAACCCATATGACTCCTCCAAAAACAACCTCTAATATGTCTTCTGATCCTCTGTGGCTACGGTTTGGTTGAAAGAGTATCACAGTAGTTTGACTTTTTGGGGAAATACGCTTATTCACTTTCCCACTGAGAGTTAGATAAGAGGATCAATACCACTCTCATATCTGTACCCCTTATTAAGAGCAAGCAGGGTTAGCTTAGCTTACCACAAAGACTGGAAGCAGGGAGAATCTTTGATTTAATTTGATACATTTTTCTGTTGAAGACATCTCCATTTTTCTTGAACTGACTCCAATATAAATCGTTATTGCTGCCGCTTTGGTGCCTTCCTGTGTGCCCGACCTGACACTGCCTTTTAAATGTACAACTCTAAATGTAGAAGCTTTCTTGAACTGTATAGGTTAAATTATTACTTTGTTATATATTTTACAGTTTGAGGGAAGGTCCAGTGTTTATTTACATAACATGTCCTGAGCATAAATTCTGGTGATTTTCTGGTCAGCAGTGTGTGATACATGCAGGGCAGATGCAGTAGGTATGGGTAGAAACAGTAATATGCACAAAGTGGAGGTGCATGGAGCAGCCATGTATAATGAATGAACAGCTGAGCCGCTGGAGGATGAGGCGAAGTAGATGGTGGTTTTTTTTGACATATCACATGCGTGTCATGCATATTTCATTGGGCATGTCTGGTTGGGCTGCTGCTTGCCTAGGGAGCCAGACAGATGTTGCATGTGCCTTTGTGTGTGTGTGTGTGTGTGTGTGTGTGTGTGTGTGTATGTGTGTCAGTGGATACAAATAAAGCATCAAAAATGTGTGTGTATCTGACTGTGAGGTTCAGGATTGATCTAAAATCTGTCTGCACAGGTGGATGGAGTGCAGTATGCTACCAAGGCTGTAAGTTGTAATACTACATTTGACTGCTGCAGGAGTTGCTGGTCTAACGGCACTGAGATAAACACAAATAATATGAGTCATCTAAATACATTTTTCTTTTTTCAATTGTACCTGTGAAAAGCAGACGTTGCTGTTCCAGATATATTTCCCATGCAAAGGCAATGACTGGGGGGAGAGCCAGATGGGGAGATCCACATTTTACTGTGCAATAAGATTTTGTATTTATTTCAAACATATGTTAAAAGTTTGGAAACTCCTATTTCAATTACTAGGTGATGTTTTTTTTTGTCATTTGAGTGTTTCTTCATGAAGTTGTTATCAGGTAAGGGTAAAGTAAGGGTAAATGGCTAGATCACCAGATTAGCACAAACTATTAAGTTTATTGAAGTAAATCTGCTCTTTGGCTAAGCCACAAACAATCATTTGGGTATTTCATAATACAATAAGTCATACCTTTAATCACTGGCCAAGTCTGGATGCAATGAGCATGTCAAGCCCATTTATTTTAACTTGTGGTGTGATTTCAAAATGAATAAAATAAAGAAAATAATCATCAATATCAGTCATGAAAAAGTTCTTCCACAGTGTTATTTTTCTCTTATAAAACCTGGCTGGGTTCAAACGGTTTCAGAAAACGCTGCCACGGGTTAAAGGGAGGGTTTTCTGTAGAGCGGTGGGTTGATTTGGCACATGAAGTCACTTTTGCATCAACTGATTGACACCACTTTTGTTGTCTATCAGCCAACTTTTCTAACAGCCTGTCACAAAACAGGTTTGGGTTTTTTATTTCAACTTCTCTGAGACAGGATGGCGCTATAGGTGACTTGGTGCATTTAGCCTTTCTGAACTTAATATTAGAGGTGCCTTAACATCACACCAGCATATTAAGCATTCAGACAAGAAAACAGAGGCACATAATTCAGCTGCTTGAGTTGAGATGGTCAATACTTTAATTTACATTTTGAGCATATTACTCTAGAATATTAGCATTAGCACATTACTTTAGAAGTCTAAAAAAAGCAACTAATAGAAGTTAAACCTTCTAAATTACCAACATTACAAGCAACCAGTGCTCAGTGCACAAAGGTGGCACACATTCCTCTATCAATACAATATTGATCAACACAAATACAAATAAATCTAAAAACTCCATCCACAACTAAAAGCCACAATAATTAATTTAACAATAATGAATTGACTTATATAGCATACGTAACTGATTTACAGAGCTGAGTACCACAAAGTAAAGCACTTTAATGACAGCAAGCAACTTGAAATTAGCTTCCTATGCAAGCAAATACTAGAAATAAAAAAATGACTTACTTGCAAAAGTAATTAGAAAATCCTTTGGAAGTTTAGCTTTGATTCCACTACAAAATAACCAAATGATGCTGATGCTTGTTTTCTTTTAGATTTCCAGTGACATTGCCTGTTGATTGTTGTTGTCTCACCAACCTAGCTTCAACTGTTAAACACAATGAATGCAGACTGTGTAGCTAACATAATGCAATGATGGGATCAAAGAGTGCAGAATATCAATTGCGGATTGGGTTTTTATGTTGCTTAAAATAATCATTGCATTTTATTCACAAGCACCTATAGATTTAGTTTCTTTGAATTGAGCTGTGATTCGGAAATAAATATGCTTAAATTATGTAAATAATCCCAGGAGATGATTTATTTTGATGCAGTTGGACCCTACCCTTTTCTTCAAACACTCTGCTTCGTCCCCATCCTTTTACTCCTCATGCATCATGCATGGACATTTTTTGATGCCAGTTTCAGTTCACCGAGTCCATTTGTTTGGCAGTACTGTTCATCAAAACTACACTAATCCTAAACCCTTCTGCATAATCAATATTATTCAACTCCTTCTGAGACTTTCAAGAAATGCTTGAGTGTCAGAGGTGACACTGTGTTCCTATGATAATCTTATTCTTCCTGTGGAAATGATGTTTCAAGAAGGACCTGTGATGTTTAAATTATACTGCATAGAGGCAATCAAACAAAGATGTGTGAAGTTTTCCATCAGCTAAACTGCTGAGTTGGGATATCGAGGGTATGCAAGGTTCTCTGTATCTGCTGCTACCTATGGCCCACATTGGGTTTTGTAACTATTGTGTCTTTTTAAAGATATATCACTCACTCTCCTTGAAAACCAACCGCATTGTCGTAAATTAATGGGACTTTGCCACTTCTTGTATGGTTTTAACACATTGCTCATTTTAATTGTTAGCTTTGGAGAGTGGCCAAAGTTTCCTTGTGGCCGTATTGCTTTTGGCTGTTTGCAGCTCTCTGGGAATTGTTTTTCCAGACTTGGAGAGTTCCCCCCTCCCCTTCTGGAGTCTGAGCCAGGCCCAGAACGGAGCCCTGGGGTACTCCTCGTTTCCTGTGAGCACACTCAGCCAACACTGGGACACGCCATCCACACCAGTCACATACACACGCAGAACTGTGCCCGCAAAGCAGCCCCCGCTCCAACCTTGTCTCATAAGAATTACGTTCATGTGCAGCTATCTGCATTAGTGAGTTACAGTAAGTTTAGTGTTGTGTTGGGAAGTGTTGTGTACATATGTCTATGTGTATGTGGATAGATCTAGTTATCTGGCTTAAGTGCTGGTGTCCTAGGTTCATATCCTGTCACAAACTATTGGAGAACGTTGACATTTTCATTATATTTACCACAAATATGATCTTTCTTGAATCTTAACCAAGTGATTTTTGTTCTTTACCCATACTTTAACCATTTAGTTATAGTAGCTTTATCTTGACTGTATCTCAACCATGCATCAATTGAATGGTCAGCTAACTGGCAACAGCTTACAGACGCCATGGGCCACAGCTAGTGAAAAGAATGAAAGTCTAGCATTGAGTCTTTGAACATGGATAGCCACTGATGTATTGTGAGAAATAGAAACCATTTTTCAAAGATCGCACCTAGTTAATTCCAGTCAACGTTGCTCACTCTTCATATGTCAAAAAAGTGAAGAATTTCAGATATTTGGGCCAATGAACTAAAAAAAATTAAAATAAATTATTATGGCTTTTTTAGACTCACAGAGAGGGATTTGTATTTAATTTTCTGTCATTGCTTTTCTTTCACTTCAGGTGACCTGCAATTCTGACTGTGGCCACTATGCCAGATTTGCTGCACAGTCCTGCACAGTTCTTGGGGGCTTTTTATTGGACAAGAATGCTAACTTTGGACTAACTTCCGTTTGGGGACCAACAGATTGGAAACCACAACCACTTTTTTAAATTGTTGTCCTGTACCTTCTGCTCTGGTTTATGTGTACCCGGCGCAACTCCATGTTTTTGTGTCTTAAATTCAAGAAATCACAGGTATACCATTCATTTGAATCTGGCATCAAATGACAATGTTTAAACAGACCCTTCAGGGCTGACTGGAGTCTGGCACCAAAGCAAACTAATATATCGAAGTCAATCACTGTAAAAATATGTTGGTTTTTATAGTAGCCATGCCAGCTCAATGAAATATTTCATTATTACAGCATTGCACGAGGCCACTGATGTAATCTGGCGCATGATAAAAACTCAGACACAAACTGTTGGTTATACGCTGTATGTCTGTCTTCGAACCTTTAAGAAATGGGCAATTGCGTTTTTTAAAATAACTCGAGAGAACTGTGGAAAAGATCATGAAATCATTAAATCAGTCTTCAAACTGACAGTATTACGATGTTGAACCTTTTTCATTTGGTGAAAACGATTATTAAAATTGTACTTTCCATTACAATGATGTTTTCTCTTGTCTGTTCTGGTAAAAATGAGCTGGCCTGTTGCGGTTCCTCTTTGACCTCCTGTGTGTGACTGATGTTTTTATTGGTGTCCTACTGACTCTGGAGTGATGCGCCTATTACAGAGGTCACAAAGGTCCATTATGTTACTCCCCCCCGCCACAGCTTGACAGCACAGCTCAGACTGCCTCCCGAAAGCATCTTGAGGCCATCGTTGTTCCATTACCTTGCAGTGGAACAAAAAGTAACTTAGCCTCTTAAAAACTCTTTAAGAAAACGTTCACAAGAAATAAGTCATCTCCACTCCCCTCTTCTCCCCCATTTCGCCACAATTTACATTCGTTCCACCTCATATTCAAACACTCACATGATCCCTTTGCACAAGTTCCAGATTACATGCATGTCAGTGAACGTCCAACCCTGGATGGTCCCGGGGGGAAGTGATGGGGGAGAACTGCAGAAATATGTTGCAGTAATTGAGTTAAGCAGCTCAGACAGTAGTGTTGCTGTAAGAAGGAACTTAGGGCTTATTATCTGCGGTTCGGAGTTATTTACTGTCTAAGCATTTTTGACATGGTCGCAACTCACAAATTAGCTGCGGCCAATATCTCAATAATCTGGTTTCACTAATAGCACACACATATTTCCACAAGATGAAAATGGGAGTGCATTTTTTTTGACAGGACCGGGAAGGCAAAACTTCACAGTGAAGAAGAATAAGTTACGATTTGAGAGCAATTACAAAAAGGTTCAGATCAAAACATAAGACACGTCCGGATGATAGCTAAAGCTAAAGCTCTTAGCGAGGGGTCTACTAAATTATTGACATCCTGCATACTTACCATATTTTCACTCTTGCCAAAGATGCCAAATGATGAGGGGAAAAACATATTCATCTATTCCCTAAGTGCTTCAAAGCACCCAAAGTGTAACCTAGACAAACTGAGCCAAATACAAACACTTGAAAAGAATATGATGATGTGGAAGCCAAATGGTGCCGAGCGGAGTCTGTAACAGGAGGCAGCGAGGGGAGTTTTGAAGAGCCATGCTGGGTTGTTGGCGGTGATGACATTCAAGCCGCGACACAGCTCACCGGGATGCGATTTAGAGCGTGTTCTTCCACCTTCCAAATGATGGCACTTCTAAGAGGTGAAAATAGATCCTTCTGCCTTCTCGCAGAGTTCACAGACACTTTATTTCTGCTACTGAATCATGAAAAAGGTCTTTTTGGCTTTTGGAGCTATGAGGCACATTAAGCTTAGTTTCTGCTTGGTAACAAACCTTCCTCAACTCATTAAAACTAAAAGTTATAATAATGTTTGTTATATAAAAGAACAGTTTACTGAAATTTTTGGTATGTTTACTTAAACTTTGTTTGCGGCTAAACTCATTTTTCATTACAAATGTGTTATGATTTTGACCTAGTTGAGGCAAGAAGAGAATAAATGAACAAAATCAGTCATGTCGCCCATCGGAGATCAAATCTCTTTCATAAACTGAAGTTGTACATCACTTTTAACATCCTGTCACGTCTGATTTTGTGACAGCAGGGAAGCTGGGTCGCTTTATGATGTACAGGTTCAGGTTCAACTCACAGAGCAGCTGACGTGGTTTTGAATCCCGATCCGCTGCTGGCCGTGAGAGCTGACCTCTCTTTTGAAATGTACACATAGTATGCATCTCAGAAGAATACAGCAATAAGTGAATTCCTGATTACGCTGTGAGTACGAAGGCCACTGACTGCTCTAGACATTTTTTTCATTGATTATGTTGTATGTTGACCTCATCTTGGGGGGCTCAGCGAGGACTTCATCCAAACTTTGAAAGGAAAACAAACTGGGCTACAGCCATGCACTGTAATGGATCCTTGGGAAAACTCTGGTTTCCAAGGATAACTTAGACACTGAAATTAAACTACTCTGAAGAAACAATGACAGAAAGTGTTGACACAGACCTTAATATAACTAAGCAAACAAATCTGTATCCATTTAGGTATATAAAGTATACAGTATAGCCATTACGACCCTGCAGTGGTGGTAGGTTATTTCTTCATTTATTCTAAGTTTTATGAAATATGTGAATTTGTTCCCATTATTTTGGAAATGTTGGGCCTTGTGACACAGCAGCATGTATCACCATGAAACAAAAGACTACAAGCTCTGTGGCGTCCCAAATTTTGCTCGCCGTTCCTCTTTAACACCATCTGCACTCAAAACTGGCATCATGACACACTGCATCAATCTCAGACCAAAACAGTACAAGTTGATCAATTATTTTGTGATAATGGCTGCACTATACTCACATTTTATTTTCTGAAGATTCAATGGGGGATCTTGTAGCTGAAATGCCATAATTAGTATTTTGGATGAAAATGATATGTATGTTAAAGCTCTTTAAAAACTCCAATGAGCAGTGTTTAATATTATTTGTGAAATTGGGATTTTACCACTATCATAAAGCTCATTGCCACCTGCTTTTGTTTTGGCTCTCCTCACTGAAGTTTGATGGAATTCAGAAACATTTCTGTAGATTTGAAGCCAGACCTTGAATGTTCAACCAAATTCAGATGGTGAAAACCAGAGTTGATAAAGGTCTAAATGGGAGCTTGTGGTCAAATATACATAGTTTATCATTAAACGTTCACATGTCCTAAAATGTGTCTCTTCCTTCTGGCTTAATTGAACTTTTTTTTTTTTCTTCTAGAAGTGCAAGCTGGCGGACACTAAACTTAACAATTTATTCATCTGTATGTGCAACCACTTCTTTGTGTCTCTGAGAACCTGAAAGGATTTAGAATTCCATGGAGGAGGAACATTTAGGCTTTCGCTCATTCCCAGTTTGTCCTTATTTGCGTTTCAGTGGACAAGTTATGTGAAAGGCCTTTTCTCTCCCCTCCACAGTGCCACGGCCACCAGTTACAGCAGGCCTGGCTTTGTTATTTATCTATTTATTTAGCTGCCGGAGTTAAATGGCTTAGTGACAAATTAGAGTGTAACGATAATGACCGCGATAGTTAACAACGCTCGCTTCTCATCGAACAGAGGAGGGAATTTCCAATGCTCCTTTCTCTCATTCTTATCCTGACGTATTTCACACCATCTCAATGTGAATGACAATTACTGCCCCCGATGTGAAAGGGAGCTCTGAACTTTGTTTTCTTTTTTTCTCCTTGGAATCGAATGTGGCAATCCAGAAGCGGAGCGCGGGTTGTGACTGCAGCACACAATAAGGGGGGAGGGTTTTTCTTTTTTTTTGAGGAGCAGGCCGAGTTTGGAAAAAAGGGGGTCAAGAATCAAAATGGGAATGACATTTGCCATCAGCGGAGGCCTGCTTTATGCCAACCATTGATGCGCCTTTTCCCAAAGTGAGCCTGCAAGGAGGGAGATCTGCATTGCAAATTGGCAGCGCACTGGCCCTTTTCACAAGTGGACAGGCGGGCCGGGGCATGGTTCCCACACACACCCCATCCGTCATCCCGCCCCCCCGACAAACGCCGAACCCCTCACCCCCCCACCTCCCTCCTAACCTCAGCTTGCCCAAGTGGCCTCAATCGTAGCCCTGGTGGAGGCGGCCTAGCGTTCTCCCAGGCTGACTCCCCAGAGCAGGCACACACAGTGGGGGCTTTGTTCCAGCAGCAAGGCCTGGGGAGGGTCCGGGTCAAGGGGAGGAGACCGACAGCTTTGACAGGCTGTAAGTAAAGGTGTAGTCTACGCGGTGAGGGTTCCCCCATGCTGAACTGCATGTTTGTTTGTTTGTCTTCCCTCAGCTTTGCCATCTGAAGCACTTTTGTGTGCAGGGTGTGTACAGAGTTTCCATTATTTGAGGCATTAAGGTGCATGAATGTGGCTTGTTTGAGCTGTCAGACCTTAGAAGTGGTCACACAAACAGGAGCAAAGTAGTTAATTCTAAAGAAATGACACAAACAGGATTTTATTGCATTTGATCAACCCCAAAATTGAAGAAAAACATTGTTGAATCTACACAGGTTATACAAAATGATAAGACATCCCAAAGACTCAAAGTGAAATAAGTCAGTAAATAAATGGAGAAGCTCATTGTGAGATCAATGAAAGGCCTCACTTGGCCTTCGTCACTCACACAGGTGTTTTCACTTGTGATGCCCGATCATCAGACCTCTCCTTCTTCAGTGTGGGCGTGTTCTTGATTGATCTTGATTCTCTTCTGTTAGATATTCATTTTAGAGGAAGTTTTACATTTATTCTAAAACTAGTTAACAAACTGGCAAAGTGTAATGGCATTAAACATTGAGAAATATGAGTTCAATGTTTGAGCTTATTGAAGAGATATGTGAGTAAAAACTGCATTACAATAATCCAACCTGGAAATTAGATACAGCTTGGATGTCTTTCTTGATGTCATAAAGGGACAGATCATTTTGTGACATCTCCGAGCTAACATGAAAAAGAAACACGACTAGCCCGCTTTTGTTAAATTGTATAAAAACAAGTAAAAGTGATTACAGTCCAGCCCAGTCTACAGGCTCACATGCTCCTGAGGAAAGGTCTAATCGGGCGCCATAAATGAAAGCACCTGTGTGGGTGGATCACAGCTGTGCCAGACCTTTGAATTACTTTAAGGAAATGTTAGAAGAATAATTTAAAGGTGTATTTGAAATGAATGGATTAGCTGAAAGTCAGTTAATGAAACTAACCTTTTTTTTATTGAAAAGTGAGATATGCAAGTAAGTCACAATAAAGTTACAAAAGCTTTTATGACTTTCTCATTGTTGTAACAGAATAGGTCTAAATGTAGTCATTTCTGAGCTGAAGGACACATGACAGGGCCACTGAGAATAATACACACACACACACACACACACACACACACACACACACACACATTAGCAAAAGAAAACATGGTCGTTGGTGACCTCAAGTAACTTCAACCTGAGCAGAGGTCTACACAATAACTCAAAACACCTGTAAAGGAGGACAATCACAAAGTTACAAAGGCAGGTCATTTTAGGTTGGCTCTCCTTTGGCAGCAGGTATCAGCACAGCAGGCTGCGCCTTTATGTTTGAGGTTTTAAAGAAACAAACGATAAGTAGCAGAGCAAAGATTCCAACATTTGTTGAATCGTTTATTTCTAAGCTGATAAAGAGCAACAGCAGTCACACAAATCCTTGTGGTTGACTGGAAAACTTGTGCAAATTTGGACATTGCATATTTTGGGTGACATCACATGCAAAGTCTCTTTTACAAGCATATTATTTGCTTGTGTTTTTTCCATCATAGACACAATCCAGGATAAAAATGTAAACAAAAGGGAAACTTCATAACTCACAAGCATTTCGAATTTTTCCTCTCTCGTCCTAATCGAATGTGCAGTTTACTGATTACATAACTTTTTGGAATTGAGACACAGTTTATCTTTTCTTAAATCTGGGGGCTTCAAAAACGTTTCCTAGACAAATGTTAATTTCGCAGACATTTTTTTTTTCTTTTCATGCATACTTGCATCCCATTTGTGCATAAAATTGAAATAATTCTTCTGAGTCACATACACCATTCCGTGTTAGCCCCTGCTCAAAATAAGAGCAAACCTTTTTCAAAAAAAAGGGGAGAAAGAATTGAAATTGTTAAAACACTTCCTCATGGTGCATGACGGAAAAGTGCAGCATTAGCACAGTAGGAGGCATGAAATATGAAGTAGGAGCTCTACACTGGCTACAGTACTCTCACCTCCTGTTTCAGAGTTATGACAGATCAGTATTTCTTTCACATTTCCTCCTCTACGTAGCTGAAATTGAACATCTGCTGGGGAAATTAGCGCAGGGAAGCACAGCCAAAGTAAGCGAGCGAGTCGACACTGGAAAAATATGGTAAAATAGCTGTTAAATGTGTTTTGAAGACAGGGGAGACGAGAAAGGATGCCACACTTCAAACCTCATATTTCTGCATTACACTGCATTTCTACAGTCTTCATGCCTGCAGACGTCTGCCTTTCACTGTTCCAAACCAATAACTACTGAGCAAACTGCTGATGTGAGACTACAGTATGTTTGGTAGGTTTGGAACACTTACTGGCAATGAATCAAAATGTATTCTTGTGTAGTGATCAAGCCTTTCAAGCTTATTTTAATGTTGACTGCCTGAAAGATGCATTTAGAAACGGCACCAGCAGAAAGCCAAAAAATTAATAAAATAATTCATGAATTTATCAAATCTTGGTATTAACTTTCTTAATCCTGGGTGAGGAACTACAAATGTTTTATCTACTGTTTACCAGATGCTACATGTGTTTTTCCCCTTGGACTACTATTAAAACACTCATTGAAATGACAAATGTGTCTTTTGCAAAGTTTTTTTTTTTCCACTTCAAGTGATGAAAGCACCCGCCCTTCACAAGTAACAACAGCGTCTGAGAGCTCACTTCAAAAATGACCATAAATTGCAACCCCGTAAAGTCCCCTTTGTCCAAGCTTTTAATATCAAGAGTTTTATTGCTGACCTTGGCATTGTGAACGGGGTCGGTGGAGTGTTACTGATGGTGAATGGGCTCTGGCTGTTGTGAATTCTCAAGGTCGCCTCAAGGCATCTCTCCCCCATCCCCACCACGCTTTGTTATCCTATTTGTGGTATTTAAAGGACACATAACCAGAGCTGTTGAATAAGTTTAACAGAAAGTAAGTAAGAAATAACTTTGTGAATCATCAAGCGGCGATTGAGACATTCACACGATTCACACAAAGTAGGCTAATGCTTTTTTTTTTTCCTGTGGAGGAATAGTTAACTTAAAATTTTAAAAAGTTATGTGGAAATGGGCCAAGATGGAGTAGCTCTTAGTGTCAGTTCATAACTGTATAATAAAAAAAATGGACATAGTCTCTGTGATGGTTTCTGAGGAGCTGTGAAGCTCAAAGTGTGGTCGGCTATGGCCGTTGCCGTCTCGGCTGTCCATAATCTGCCGGCTCAAATGGGCAAAGACGTGGATCATGGGTGGAGCTGAGGCGGGCTGAATGTATCCTGGTTACTGAAAACAGCCACCTGTGACGACTCCCACCTTTCATTCAGAGCGTCCATGCCCTTGTGTGCATAACTTTAAGCCTTGTTAAGTTGCCATGAACGGAGAATTTAGCTGTAGAGACCAAAATCGTTTTATGTACCAGGCTGTAAACACGTGTATTTCTGCTGTTAAGTTGGGCATTTTAATATGGGACCTTTATGGAAATTGACTCACTTCTGTAGCCAGCCTCAAGTGGCCGTTTGAGGAACTAGAAGAACAGCTAAAACCGCAACATTTTGCAATTAATTTAAGAGTCAAACTACTTGGATGAAGTTTGTACTTGCAGGGCTAGAACACCAACAAGCTACTACGTCACCAAGCCTCTAGCCCATGTTCATGAGGACGCGCCAATGGACTTGGCTACTGTACCACATTCTGGTGACTGCACATTAAAGCAGCATAAAATATAGCATGTGGAAGTGAAATGTAATTAAAAAATTGTTGCAAGAACAAAACCCCACCCCAAAAAATTGAGGTTGAAAGATAAGGACATGGCACCATGTATATCTGTTTGGCCTGCTACCAATTTCCAGTGAAGTTGTTGAAAAAACCTGCTTAAATTGAAGATTATAGATAATGTAAATATACATTGTGCTGTAATAGTTGATTAAAATTGCCAAAAAATGTATACATTTGTGTAAGGAGCAAATAAATAATAATAATAAATAATAGACTTTATTTGCGAGTTTACCATTCACTTCAGCTTTAATTGAAGGAAGAACAGATGCAAGAACATATTGCTATCGCCCTGGGATGATTATGTAGATAATAAGCAATTGAAACAAAATATGGGCTGAGGTGAGGAGGTGGAGAGGGTATTTATTTATTTTCTCTTCTTGGACTGGGAACCTGGTGGTTTTATATTGGCCTGTGTGAAAGGCGAGGCTTCTCAGGGGCCCTTTGTTAGTGCTGCCCCGTCTCTCTGTCTCCGCCTTTATGTTTGGATGCCTTTGAGACGGGACGTGAAGGTATGTGGCTCTGAGAGTGCAAGCTCAAGGATGAATGGCTTCACGTTTTTGAGTTGTTTTTAAAGTACAGGGTTGTTTTCACCCCAGGGTGTCCTGCCCTCCTCAGAGCAGAGCAGCAGCACTGCTCTGTGGCTGAGTAGATTCATTATAAAAGCATCCTGTTGGTCTGTTTAATTAGGACTGAGGTACATGAAGAACTGTACATACATTGTCAGGTAGATACATTAATCTAGTCTTATACTATTAGTGGACTGACAATTAATGGACAGTAGGGTTAGTTTAAGTTGTGCAAAAATGCCTAATATGTGTTGGTTCCAGTTTATCAAACGAGAACATTTCCTGCTTTTTACAGTTTTTATCTTATTAAATGGAATCTTTAGGTTTTTGCTGTTAGTCAGATAAAATTAGCAATTTGAAGATGTAACTTTGGGCACAAGGGAGACTGGGCATTGGGCATCTTTCACTATTAATTACAGAATGATGATGATTAATTGAAAAATCAACAAAATAATCAGACAATCATTAGTTGCAGTCCTAGATGGCCCTAATACCAGTATCATGTGTTCACTAAAATACTAAAACATCCATTCTATTGTGAGCAAACAGGACACATCAGGAGAAAATGCTAAATTTGATTTATCATGTCCTAAACATAAAGTTTTATGATACACAATTGGATTACCAGTTGTTCATCATTACATTTTACACTAACTAAATGAAAGACACAACGGAACAGTACACATTATCATACTTGGAACAGAAAGATAATAAATCTGTGTGCTTTCTTAAAACTGCATCATAAGTCAAACATGGAACATTTAATTTGTAGTGCAACAGACTGTGTTTCTCATCAGCGACTGAAGATACGCTCACTCCATCTTGACTTGACTTGAATTTGCAACATAAACTAAAGGGCGGATGGAGGGGGGCACTGGCAAGGAAATGCAGCAGGAAACAGTTATTTATGCTACGGTGAGAAGGTGAAAATGAGAATTTCAGTAGGCTACTTGACAAAAGTGAGCTTTGGTGTCTCCATTCAGATTCTGTCAAGCGTTCCTCTCTCGGAACCTCCATGAGACAACTATTAACGAGCAAGCTGATTTCAAAGGCCCTCTGGGTTGGAGAGACTGCATGTCCGGGCATCTGTGGAAGGAAAAAAAAAAAAGTCCCATATTGCTCTCGCTCGCTCTCTCTCTGTCTCCTCTCTTCCTTTGAGAACTGACAGAAGTTTCGACAGTGGCAGTAAATTCACTTCGCAGACCTGCTGGGAGGCAGGGGAGCGCAGCGATGGGAAGGCCTTTCTGCACTTCAAGGACCCCGAGCGTCTGCCGGATAGCCTGTCAGAAATACTAAGGCTGATAATAAATTTGCTTTTGCACAGCTGTGGCTGTGAAACGAGCGCTGAGGCACCGGGGTGGAGGCAAGAGCTAGAGGAGACAGATCTATGTGAGGCAATTGGTTGGCCTAACTTTTAAAGAGGGAGCGATTTGTTGAAACAGTGGAAGCAAGGCGAAGAGTGAAATTTATCACCACTGCATACTACTTCGCAAATATAGAGTGCCTTTTCGGTGTCATCTGGGGTTTCATTCATAATGAAAGACATGTTAAACTGATCATTTTTCAGCCTGTTTTATCAGCCTAATGACAAATTTGGACTTTAAATAAAAGGAAAAAAAACATTCTGTTTCACAGTGTGCTACAAACAATGGGACTGAGAAATGTTAGATCTTCACCTCTTTCGTCCCATTTTTATGAGTTTTTTTATCAGCTGGGTAGATCGACAAGTGTACTGTTGAAGCTGTTGAGTTTAAGAGAATAAGAAATAAAACTTTATAATTAAATGGTAAATATTTCTCTTTTACTCCATTATACAATTCACACACAAACTCAGACATGCAGAGATGTTAGAGTGATGGGGCTGGCACCCCCTGAGCAGTTAGGGGTTTGCTTTGCTCAAGGGCACCTCGACAGTGCCCAGGAGGAGAACTAGCACCTCGCCATCTCCATACTGTGGCCCATGCTGGACTTGAACCGGCCACCCCCCAGTTCTCAAGCACTGCACTTTTGTAACATTGTCAGACTCACAATGGAGTGTTTAAAACTTAAAAGTATTAAAATTGATGCAACAAACCAGAGAGATTTTTAAATTTTTTTTATTCCATGCATTCAAAGCCGGTCTCCTACATTAAACACAATGCAACTTGCCGAGATTTGAGTCAGAAATTCTGTTGTGTTATGTAGTCTCCAGCCTCAAGAACAGATGAGGAGTGGGCTACAGTAAAATCAGACATTGCTTCACTTCCCCTGTTCACTGAATTCAATAAAACTGGAATGTGAAGCTGTAACTTGTTGTGTTGAACCCGCTGAGAATTTACACCAGCTCTGCAGCTCTACGCAACTTTTGGCCTCCTAAAGCTTCTGCACTGTATGGTTGAATCTCATGGCTCTCATCAACAACAACCAAAGTAAACGAGTGACAGGTGAAACCTCATCCTTTAACATTGATTCCATTTTTTAGTGCGTTTCTGATAACAGTGCATGGGCACAGTGTTGATTCTCAAAAGTTTGATTTTGATTCCATTATCAAGGACAGTTGCTTCACACAGCGTTACCATGACATAAATATGACTGAGTTAGATTCAGTTGCTTGAGACCTTAGAGACATTCAGAACATTCAGTCATGTTCTGAATAACTCAAACTAATTTTAAGTTGATTTGAATATTCATGGCACACTGAATTCAAAAACATTTTCTACATTGAAGTAAAAACATTCTAAAACTTGAGATAGGCTTAGATTTGCAGCACTGTAAACCACAAGGCAACAGGCTAAAAATATGCAAACCCACTGGTATTGTCCTGAGGAATGATGAGCGCACATGACGATTGCAGGGATCAAGCCTGTTAACTCGCAGTCGCAGGGTGGTCTTTCTACACACTTCCTCTGCCTCAGGGCCTGTTTGCTCTGTAGCATGTATGTCAGAATTTACTTGGAAACTCCATGAACTGTCAGTTTGTGTCTGCATCAGTGTCACCTTCCTGCAGTTATCTCACCCGGTAAATAAAATTGATTCACAATGTAGAAACAAGTGTTGATGTTAACTTAAATTTGTTCTCTTCAAGTATGAAAAAAGTGTTAATGTTCAATAGGATTTTATACAAATACACTTCTGAGGCAGGTTATCCGGAGTACATTTCAAGACGTCTCCTCACATCCTTGCGAGAACTGCCTCTCATTCCTTTTGCTCTGTGCTTCCTGTGATCCGCCTCTCACAATGTAAAGGGAAGGTGATACGTGTCCCTTTGCAATTTCCCTCATCTGAAGCCGTTATTTCCTTTCTTATCACACAAATGTAGTGAGATCTGTGAGAAATGTGCTCTCCTGGTATCTGCCCCTCTCCCTTTTCCCCGTCTTTCCTTCGCCCACTCGCTGTCCCTGGCTCCCCCAGCACTCCCCCTCACGCTGCGTTCCATTTGCTTTGAGCCACTCTGTGCATTAAGGCTGGAATCTGAGTTATGTATAAATCCATTTGGTCCGTTCTTTTGCACATGCCCCACCCTGCCGTTCAGGCAGGCCTGGAGTGTCCAGGACCTCCTCGTGAGGCTCCCATGGGGGATACCTGGTGTTTGAAGCCATCTGCCTGGGCATAAAAAACCTCCAGTCTTGGGGGGGTAGAGAGGCAGGGAGAGTGATAGAAAGTCAAAAGGAAAGAGCGAGGCAGAGTGGCAAATATTGAGATTTTCATTTTTGGGTTTTTATACTTTGACATACTTTTTATTTCTAATGCATAACAATGCAAATTGTTAAACATCTACTAATGTATCTTCTGTGATCCAGCATTAGTCTGAACAACATTATAGAACCAAGACCCAATTTACATCTTGTCACTTTATGCGTCTTAGACACAATCAACCAGGCAGATTTTGCTTGTAAGAAAGTGCTATACAAATAAAGTCTGATTGGACAGCCAATACGCAACAAAGAACTATTTCAAAAAAGGCTCAAAGCTAATGCATTTTAGCTGGAAGTCAAAAAAGTGGAAATGCATCGTTCGCTCTAAGACACATTCATAATCTTTATTCCTTTGAAATGTAACTATTATTCAGCTGTCCTAGAAATTACCCCTCACAGGGTCTCTCTCTTGCAATATTTCAAGCTTAAGGGACACTGAAATGAAGGTAAAATCAGCTGTCATTGGGTTTCAAGCTGTAAGGTTGAAAGAAAGCGGTTCCAGCGTTTCCAAAACATATGTTCATGCAAAGCGCGCATCAAGCTGTTGTAGCACTAATCTGATCCCTGATCAGCGCAACAATTGAACTGGTCCTTTAAACGACAAGCGTGACTGGGACATAAGATGCCACTAAGACATCAAATCTGGATAAGGGTGCTTTAAATAGGAAGGTGCATATTATGCTTCAACAATGACAAAATCACAGAATCTAGTTCACTAAACTGCAATAACAAATATCTAGTTCTCATCTAAGGAACACTTCCAGATAGTCAAGAAATATACTATATATATAGGAATATAAATTTACGAGTGATAATGTCAGTCTGTGGCTTCGATGGATCATTGCTTGTGCTAATTCTAACAGTATCACTATTCTTGCAAAAATCAATTAACACAACTTTCAATGACCAAAAAATTATGTTTCATAAGCAATAGAGCTGCTAATACATATAAAAAGTCACAGCTTTTGTCAGGTTTTTAAGTTTTCAATAGCAGACTGACTTTTGTAAAAATGCCCCTCGATGTAAAATAAAAACCAGCTAAAATCCTGTGTAGAATTCTGGCATGTGTTCGATATCACAGTCTGACTCTGAAACATCAATAAAGCGATTGAGGGGGTACATGGGTACTCACATCTCTTTAATGCAATCTGAAATGTCTTTACTTGAAGTGGTTTGGGAGCTTTGAGGTAAGATCAAATAGCTTCACGCACCAAGATAAGAAGCCACCTATCCGTTTTCAGCCACCAGCCTCACGCTGCCGTTGTGGCATTTTCCTGTTCATTCTGTGGTCTCACTATCTGCATACATACATTTCTGCTATTCAACTCCTCTGCAGCCTGTAAAATTCAAAGAAAAGAGCATGTTTTGAATTAGGCTCATCATTTCAAGAGGTTGCAACATAGATTTTTATTACTTTTAACCACAAAACATCACTACTGTTGAAAATCTCCAAAATGTCAGGAGGCAAAGCAGTTTTTCAACATCACTGGGGTTTGGGAGGACTATATTTTAAATTAAAAGGATCGTACGATCCAACTGTGGTGAATATAACAGTCATTGAGTTGTCTACCACTGTAAAGTTTCTCCATTAATCATGGAGAAAGAGAACTGTAGCAAATTCACAATTCTTGTTGCATTTGGAAACAGAACACTGCACCAGATTTGCTGAATTCATCGAAAACTGAACCAGAATATGAAAATGAACTGACATAAACAGCTGAATGTTTTATTATGGGTTTTATAGGCGGCAATCTCCAAACTCTTTAAACATTATTGCTGGGATGAAAAGCATTATTACAAAAGATTTTCCCTCATTTGGTGTTTTGATGATGATGGAAAGCGCTGTCTAACATCTATCACTCCAAAGTCTCCAATGGATGTTCAGTTGGGTTGAGGTGACTGTGAAGGCCAGTGCATGTAAATCACATCATTTGCTTTCTTAAACCATTCAGTGGTCCCTGATGTCTTATATGGAAGTTTTTTCATTATGTTTCTCAAATGAAGCTATCTGACACTTGAAACAGTTGCAAAGTATAAGCATTGAAGTCTTGGAAATACTGTGTGTAGAAAATAAAGACTCACTCATGGAATCCTGGACACCCAGTTCTCTCATTTTGCTATAGGAAAATAACCTGAAACAAAAAATTGTAGGAGATTTCAGGGCATCATGAACAGTTGCTACAATTGTGCTGTTTTTCAGCACAGCATACCGTAACATGTGGTACCCAAAATGAGTCACACAGAAAAAAGTGGATTCATACTCCATTTGTTCTGTTTGTTGAATAATAGGGTTTGGACAAATGGGATATGATTTATTATTTTTTTTTTGGTCATTTCATACTTAAACTCACCCATATGCTGTGCCATCTGTGCTCCACATAGCTGTTCTGTTTTCTATTGGACCAGCACACAAGCTGGCAACCTTACAGCTTGAAACCCAAATAATGGGCCGTGTGTTTGCACAGGAAATCAACCCATTTCAAGTTCACATATGTCTTATTCTTAGACCTAAATGGCGACAGTTTCTCTTGGCTGCACATGCTAAAGCTAAGGATGCTAGCAGGAGGGCAGCATGCAGCCAGAGCATGAACGCCTTCTGCTGAGGGCCAATTTGCTAAGGAGGGTCTGGGAGGAAAGAGCCTGCTTATGTTGGCTCAGAACAGCGCTCTAGTTCAACAGACTTGACCCTTTTGCAGACCAGTCAACCAACAAACTCTGTGGACACCCAGGGAGAAGGCAAATGAAGGGGAAAAAATGATTAGAGAGGAACTAGTGATATTCTGTCTGCTGTTTGAAAGAGGTATGACTCATCAGTTTATGCACTTGGGTTTTGGATTGAATGTGGAGTTTTGACACAAGGCAACTTAGTAAAGAACAAGCAAGTGATGGTGGTGAATTATGTAATTACTTAACATTAGGGGGGTGTATATGTCCTGGTCAGATGATTAAAATACTGCAATTCAGTTTAGACTCAAAACTCATTTGGAAACAATACAATAATACAACAACACTACAGGTAAAAATATCTGAAGTGTATTAGTCTCAATATTATATCAAACGTTTTGGTTCAAACCTGTGGCCATGTGTGATGTAGCTGTAGCCTAACTCAGATTTTTATACCAGTTTTTCAATGGTATAATCATGTGGGCTAAGTATGGAACTTCGGTGACAGGGTGTGCAGTATCATGTATTCCCATGGTTAAAATTTGGTACTATAGATATGTAGTAGGTGTTATTACAAATTAGCACTTTCTACGCAAACTTTTCTGGATAAACATATAGGTTAAATGGATGTATATGGACAAAGCCATAGCAACTACTTTGCATATAAAACATACATGCTGATGGATATTTTGAGTTTTGTTTGGGCTGGACAAAGAGCCAGAATAGTTTTTAAACAGATGCAGTTAAAATTGGAGACTATAAAAAAAAAAAATTCCTATTTGTCTAAAGTGGTCCCAGCTATTTTTATTCATTCAGACATGCACAGTGCTGTACATTCCCCAGCGTCATACCATGTGTGAGTGTGGTGTGAAATGGAGGCCTCTGTAACTGTAATCTGAATGTCAAACCCATGACGACAGTTGCAGTCGCGGGGACACCACTGTTAATGAGTTTAATTTAACCTTTTGTTTATCCAGGTCTTTCTCAGCATGAAATGTGTGCTTATTTTCAGCAGCACTTAGCCTCAGCTCAGTGCAGTTGCGTACTTTCCACACCTGAGCTGCCCAAACCAGCTGCAGTCTAATACTGATCATTGTGAAACTCAACAGAAAGTTTAACAGCTATATGCTCTGTTCAAGGGCAGCTGTTGAGGAAGTGGGAAACATGGATTGTTCACTCAATTAGTTTATTAAAGGGGAACTGATTTTACAGATCAGAGTCAGAGGAGTAGTCAGCCTATGGAAACAGTTGCATGGCTTCTTTGGTTCTGGAGGAGGTTTGTCGAGCCTAAGAAAATAACCTTGGTGATATCAGGGACGAGTTTTTAATGGAAATCCTTACAAACTCAGATCCTCTGTGCCTGGTAAATGCAGATGTCTTTCAAACTCCATGGTCTAACAAAAAAAATTCTAAATGCGCAGCGTTTTAGGAGATTTACCTTGACCGCATAATGATAATAAAAATAAATTCTGTAGAATTCATAATGTGACTGCAGCGATTTTCAAACTATCCTCATGACTTAAATTTTTGGTTTGCTTTACCAAAAACAAATCAATTGTTCCCTGGCTTAAGGCTTAACTTTTCATCAAATGTCCATAAGATCTGTTCCTGGTCTTGATTTCATTTTTTAGGTCTGAAATGTGCTACTTATGCACTATAAGAGCCAATCTTTAGCCGCTATAGTTAGCCAGCCCCCGGTAGCCGGTGCGGTCCGACCGAAGGTAGCTTCTGTTAGCTCTGTAGATCCCCCGGTAGTTCCCGAGCAGCCGGGAAGACAGGGAGGCTGGGTGACTGAGCGAAGGAAGACTAGAACGGCGAAGCCCACAGGTCACCACCAACCGCTTCACGTTTCTAATACATTTTCCCTCTCAGCGACACACCCGCTGAGGAACCAACTCTGGTTATTGGCAGCTCCATAGTCAGAAACGTGAAGTTAGCGAAGCCAGCGGCCATAGTTAAATGCATCCCTGGGGCCAGAGCGGGCGACATTGAATCAAATTTAAAACTGCTGGCTAAAGATAAACGTAAATACAGTAAGATTGTTATCCACGTCGGCGGTAACGACACCCGTTTACGCCAATCGGAGGTCACTAAGATTAATGTGGAGTCGGTGTGTAACTATGCTAAGACAATGTCGGACACCGTAGTTTTCTCTGGACCCCTCCCCAATGTGACCAGTGATGACATGTATAGCCGCATGTCGTCATTCCACCGCTGGCTGTCGAGGTGGTGTCCAGCAAACGATGTGGGCTTCATTGATAACTGGAAGCCTTTTGGGGAAAACCTGGTCTGATTAGGAGAGACGGCATCCATCCCACTTTGGATGGAGCGGCTCTCTTATCTAGAAATATGGCGAAGTTTATTTCTAAAACCTGACAGTCCAGAGTTAGGACCAGGAAGCAGAGCTGCTGTCTTCACACTCCTCTGCGCTTTCTTTAGAACAGTCACCCACCCAAAACCCCATAGAGACTGTGTCTGTCCCCCGACCACCTAAACTATTTAAAGAAATAAAAACAAGAGGAGTTCAACATAAAAATCTAATAAAAATTAAAACCAACTCCTCAGTAGCACAAAATAAGAGAATGAAATGTGGGCTGTTAAATATCAGGTCTCTGTCCTCTAAAGCTGTTCTAGTGAATGAATTAATATCAGATTATGATATTGATTTACTTTGTCTTACTGAGACCTGGTTGTCCCACGAGGAGTATGTTAGCCTAAATGAATCCACCCCCCAGTCATATTAATACTCACATTCCTCGAGGCACAGGCCGAGGAGGTGGAGTAGCAGCTATATATGATTCGAGCGTTTTAATGGACCCTAAACCTAAACTAAATTATAATTCATTTGAAAGCCTTGTTCTTAGTCTTTCTCACCCAAACTGGAAAACACTGCAGCCAGTTCTATTTGTTATAGTGTACCGCGCTCCTGGACCGTACTCTGACTTTATATCTGAATTTTCAGAGTTTCTATCAAGCTTAGTCCTTAAATCAGATAAAGTAATTATTGTAGGTGATTTTAATATTCATGTGGATGTTGACAATGACAGCCTTAGTAATGCATTTATATCATTAATAGACTCAATTGGCTTCTGTCAGAGTGTAAATAAACCAACTCATTGTTTTAATCACACTCTTGACCTTGTTTTATCATATGGCATTGATATTGAACATTTAATAGTCTTCCCACATAATCCTTTCCTATCTGACCATTATTTAGTAACTTTTGAATTCATACTATTAGATTATAAGCCATTAGGCAAAACTTCCTACAGCAGATGTTTATCTGACAGTGCTGTAGCTAAATTTAAGGAGGAGATTCCTTCAGTGTTTAATTCAATGCCATGTCTGAATTTAACAGAGTCCTATAACAACTTTAGTCCCTCTGAAATTGATAATCTTGTCGATAGTGCTACAGGCTCACTACGATCAACATTAGACTCTATCGCTCCTATAAAAGGAAATTATTAAAACATAGGAGACTAGCACCTTGGTATAACCACCAAACCCGCCAGTTAAAGCAAATAGCTAGGAAATCTGAAAGGAAATGGCGCTCTTCCAAATTATCAGAATATCGCTCAAATTGGCAAGATGATCTTAAGATTTATAGAAAGGCCCTCCGTAATGCCAGAGGAGCCTATTACTCAGCACTAATAGAAGAAAATAAGAACAACCCTAGGTTCCTCTTCAGCACTGTAGCCAGGCTGACAGAGAGTCACAGCTCTATCGAGCCACATATCCCCATAAACTTAAGTAGCAATGACTTCATGAGCTTCTTCTATAATAAAATTATTACTATTAGAGAAAAATTAATCACCAACTGCCATCAACAGTTATCAGTGGCTCTCCAAGTTCAGGGACTTCTGTCAATGTAAACTTAGATGTATATTTAGACTGTTTTTCTGCTATCGATCTTCATCAGTTAACTTCAATCATTTCTTCATCGAAGCCATCAACCTGTCTGTTAGACCCGATCCCAACTAGGCTGCTTAAAGAAGTTGTTCCCTTAATTGGCACTTCTTTACTGGATATGATTAATCTTTCTTTATTATCAGGATATGTACCACAGTCCTTTAAAGTAGCTGTAATTAAACCCCTTCTTAAAAAGTCTACTCTTGACCCAGGGGTTTTAGCCAACTATAGACCGATTTCTAACCTCCCGTTCCTCTCTAAGATTCTGGAGAAAGTAGTCGCCAAAGAGTTGTGTGACTTTCTACATAACAATAGTTTATTTGAGGATTTTCAGTCAGGATTTAGAGTTCATCATAGCACAGAGACAGCTCTGGTTAAAGTTAATAATGACCTTCTGACTGCTTCTGACAATGGACTTGTCTCTGTACTTGTATTATTAGATCTTAGTGCTGCATTTGACACCATTGACCATGATATTCTTTTACAGAGACTTGAGCATCAAATTGGCATTAAAGGAACTGCCCTAACCTGGTTTAAGTCATACTTATCAGATCGTACTCAGTTTGTACATGTTAACGATGAATCCTCCATAAATACTAAAGTTAGTCATGGAGTTCCACAAGGTTCTGTACTTGGACCAATACTATTTACTTTATATATGCTCCCTTTAGGCAACATTATTAGGAATCACTCCATTAACTTTCACTGTTATGCAGATGATACGCAGTTATATCTATCAATCAAACCCAATGAAATTAATCAATTATCTAAATTACAAACATGTCTTAAGGACATAAAATCCTGGATGACCTGCAATTTTCTGATGTTAAACTCAGAAAAACCGAAATTCTTGTTCTTGGCCCCAAAAACCTTAGAGACTCATTGTCTAAAGATATAGTCACTCTAGATGGCATTAACTTGGCCTCTAGCACCACTGTCAGGAATCTTGGAGTTCTCTTTGATCAGGATTTGTCATTTAACTCCCACATAAAGCAGACCTCTAGGACTGCCTTCTTTCATTTACGTAATATTAGAAAAATTAGACACATACTATCACAGACAGATGCAGAAAAACTAATCCATGCATTTGTTACTTCAAGGCTGGATTACTGCAACTCTTTATTATCAGGTTGCCCCAATAAGTCCATTAAAACGCTCCAATTAATTCAGAACGCTGCAGCACGAGTACTGACAGGAACTAGAAAAAGAGATCACATCTCTCCTGTACTAGCTACTCTGCATTGGCTCCCTATAAAATGTAGAATTGAATTTAAAATACTCCTCCTCACCTATAAAGCTCTTGTGGTCAGGCCCCTTCATATCTTAAAGAGCTCATAGTACCCTATTACCCCACTAGAACACTACGTTCTCTGAATGCTGGGCTACTTGTGGTTCCTATAGTCTCTAAAAGTAGAACAGGAGCCAGAGCCTTCAGTTACCAAGCTCCTCTCCTGTGGAACCGGCTTCCAGTTGTGGTTCGGGAGGCAGACACCCTCACCACTTTCAAGAGTAGGCTTAAGACATTCCTCTTTGATAAAGCTTATAGTTAGGGCTGGATCAGGTGAGTCCTGAACCATCCCTTAGTTATGCTGCTATAGGCCTAGACTATCGGGGGATTTCCCATGGTGCACTGAGCTACTCTCTTCCTCTCTCTTTCTGCACTCATTCATGTCCCTTTAATGCATGTTACTAACTCCACTTCTTCCCGGAGTTCTTGTGCTTTCTCGTCTCGCAGGTTCTCATGGATCCTGGTGGAGCCTCCTGCCATGGTCCTGCTTGACTGCCATTGCCAATACTGTTGTTGCTGTGCACCTGTCTGTCTGTCGTCCTCTCTCTCTCTCTCTCTCTCTCTCTCTCTCTCTCTCTCTCTCTCTCTCTCTCACCCCAACTGGTCGAGACAGACGACCACCCACCTAGAGCCGGAGGATCTGTCCTAGGTTTCTGCCTTTTAACAGGCAGTTTTCCTTGCCCTTGTCGCCAAGTGCTTGCTCATGGTGGTACTGTTGGGTCTCTGTAATTAATGTTAAAGAGTTCGGTCTAGACCTGCTCTATTTGAAAAGTGTCCTGAGATAACTTCTGTTATGAATTGGCGCTATACAAATAAAATTGAATTGAATTGAATTGAATGTACATAGTAGATACTGATTTAATTAGACAGTTACTTGAGTTTTGTTTCTTGTGAAGAGTTTATAACAATATTTACATTTTTAGATCAATTTCCTTCAAAGAGCTTCTCCATTTAAGTAAATATGAATTTCTGTTCAGTTTGAGGAACTGTAGGAAAATATAGAACCTGTAAAATACTGCATTGCCAGGGCACCACTGTGTCAAAGGGGTTAAGACAGAGATAACGAACCATAAGAGTTCAAATAAAGAGATAAATGCATAAAATGCCAAAATTAAATAAAGCATTATCTTTAAATTCTAAAGAAATCCTGCTAGTGAAACGAAACACATTACTTTCTTGGTACAAAGTGGTAGAAGGTGACAAAGGTGACATGTCTTTATACCCAAACTGTGTTGCAATAAAAAATAAAGTGCTTGGAAAGTCTCAACAAAGCCAAAAGTGGCTCCATCTATGGTGGCTCAAGCCCGTGAAACCTGAGATGACGATGTCTTAAGCATAGAGCAGTACAATGAAAACTTCCTGCAGGTACCTGCAACACATTCATACACAAAGTCCAACCAGGCATCTGCAGCCCCTCTGTGTGGCTTGGCAGAGGTCTTACCTGACAGTGACTAATGCTCCTGTTATAGAAACGGAGTGTGTTTGTGATTGTACAGACATCTACTGCTGCGTTGCTGTGGGCTGCACCCTGCGGAGTGGATGTGGTTGAGTGAATGATAGCTGTCACAGCTCAGGTGACAGTAAAAAAAGATGCAGAAGTTGTCTTTTTCAAGATTTGTTTTGTCTGTTTCTTTCCTTTCTTCACCGACTTTGGCTCCATGTGCAAGATTTACTGCAGCATTATCTGATGTTAGGGAATTAGACAATGTGCTCAAAATAGACAGAAGACCAAATTAACTTCCATTAACTACATTTCGAACATGAAATTGAGTCTACATTTTACTTTAACCATAGATAAATGAAACATGCAAATCGTGTCATGTGACTGTACAGTTATGGTATCGGTCCTGAATCGGCCTCATTCATCATCACTGAAAGGAAGAGCTTCACCAGAATTATTTACAGCGTCTGTCTGATGACATCTTTATGTGGTGCAGAGAATCTGCTGGGAGGCAGCCGTGTTCACTTTCCTTATGGAGATGTCAAGGGGAAAACACACACACAAACATGTACTGTACACACAGGGTTTCAGTGTACTGCTGACAGCTGTTGTGTGTATGTATGTGTGTGTGTGTGTGTGTGTGTGTTTGTCTGTGTATGTGTTTGTGTGAACCCCCCATGTCATGTTTTAAAGCATAATCTGTCATACATACTGTACAGTAATTGTGCTGCTGTCTGCATTCATTCCTGCAGGCATATTTATTTTTGCCATCACGACAGACAATGTGTGCAATTGTGTGCTGGGAGGGAGTCAACTGTGTGTATCTGTGTGTCAGTTACAATGTACAGTATGTCTGTCCAAGTTGTGGTCACTTCACAGCTGTTTTGAATTTCTGAAGTGCATTGTCTCAGCTTTCAAAATGTCTTTCCAGGATTTTTATTACACCCATTTTCTATAGAAACCATTGTTATACATTTTATAATCACACAAGGAAATAACATTATAGTTTCAAATGTCTTGAACTGTGGTTGCTTAGAGTTCAACGGGGTAGGGTTTTTACCAGAAACCACAGTGCGATCATGCACAGTATTTGTATCTCATTCACAGCATTTCCTGTTCATATGTCCATTATTATTCTTGCTACTGCAGATTCACATCATATAGCTGTTATTTGGCCTACAGTATAGCTCAATTGATTATCATCTACTGTATAAATATACTGCATATCGGTTTACTAGAAATTCTTAAAGCTCAAGAATCTCTTTGGTACTAGACGAGCGAACATTATTTGGAACATTTATTCAGCATCAACAAGAGAACTGTGTAAGTTGATATGGTGAACATATAGCAGGGACTTTAAAATGCTTATCATACACAGAGCAACAATAGCATTGATTTTTTGTTGTGTGTCTTGCAATCCATCAAATATAAGCCCAATATTCAATCTATTTTGGTCTCCACCAACTTCTGAGGGAAATAGCTGACTCTTCATCTGCTAAATGATCCGCTGTGTTCAACCAGGTAGTTACTAACTTTGTCTGTCTGTCATTTGCAGCTGGGCAGTTAGCCTGGAAGGAGTTTATCTTAGCTTTTTCACTGAAAACTGCTTTTGGCTGCTGCTCAAAATGAGCTGAGAGCGATAAAAACTGTTTTGGTTTTATGGTCTGCAACTTTACAATGAGCTTAAGGAGGTTAAATGCATTGCTGAGGGAAATGCAAAGTTGGGGGATGGTTCTTTGTGGTTGTGTTCCTGGGAGTGACGTTTTTTACGTTTGACCCATTGTTAATACAGCCCAGTCTCACTCCAAAGCATGTCACAAACCCACCAATCCACTAGATACCTAGATACCATATCAGCATCATGTTTTGCCTTGCCTAAGTCTGAGTCTGATATGAAACCAAAGTAAACGTTGAGTTGACAGGTACAAACACAAACACCAGTCTCCTGGGTGAATGTCCAGTGTTTATTTGGATAGATGTATGGCTCAAACTTTTCCGAAAACTTAACCAAGTAGTTTTTGGTAAAACTAAGCAAACTGGAACTTCAGCCAGCTTTATTTTGAAAATGTAACCAGACGTTGCATATTTATTGCTAACTTGACTGCAGAATGACCACATGTTGAAACACTGCCATGCCTAGATGAAGCAACACGTGAAACTGCCACAGTGTGTTGGCGTGTGTATTAAACGCTTTGCTGTAATACTGGGTTTATATTGGTACGGGTAGATACTGATTAGTGCAGCTTTTAAATTTTGGATTGGTAGCTTCCATTATCAATATTATTAATTTGTGTATGTACCTATGTATTTATGTAGACAATGCTTAAATATGGTAAATAAGTGTGTGCATTCATTCGTAGCGTCTATTCATGAGAGAAAGCTCAGTCTCATCTGCCAAATCTATGTGAGAGCCGCATAACCTTTAGGGGGCCTGGAGTGTTTTCCAATGGTGGTGATGAGGGGGCTCAGGGCCACGGGGGAGGAGAAAAGGGGTGAGGGTGAAGTAGGAATGAGACTGAAGTTGGGTGGGGATGGGGGGGTGCAGGATGTCAGGGAGGTCCTCTTGGCCATGAAATTAAAAAGAAAATGCAACACGATACAAGGAAAATAAACAGAGAAAAGGGCCTCCCTGGTTTGGTTTAAACAGCCGGGGTGATTATTGAATTGTGTTGATTGTTTCCTGGCTCCCCATCTTAAAACAGAAGACTGTCCATTGTGAGCAGCTGAGTTTTCTGTCAATCAGAAATCACTTTGTCCTTACAAATGATATATGACGTTACTGTTGTGTATATCTTAAGTTTGGTAAAGTGGTGGTACTGTTGGGTCTCTGTAATTAATGTTTTAAAGAGTTCGGTCTAGACCTGCTCTATTTGAAAAGTGTCCTGAGATAACTTCTGTTATGAATTGGCGCTATACAAATAAAATTGAATTGAAATTTAATTGAAAATTGAATTAAAGTAAGGCAAGAGGGTTTTTTGGTTTTTTCAAAACACATATATCCAATGTAGGACAAGACTCCTTTAGTTTCCTTTTTAAATACATGTAAATACATACATCAGCTGCATGTAGAATAGCAACTTGGTTTTACGTATTATGTGCCACAGCAGCTTCAACTTACTAGCTTGTCTTCCTGAATCTACAGTGACAGCTTTCATCCATCAAGTTGGAGGAAACACGACTAAAACTGCAAGTAGCAATGACAAACAACTTTGTAATTGACCAGAACAGGGTAACGATGTTCACCCTATTGGGTATTTCCTGTTCAACTCATTGGCTGACCTCTGACCCAGCCGCAGTCATTCCCATGCTCCCTGTGTGGCGCTGCACCCGTTGTTCCAAGGTGCCACAGTGTAGTTATTTGTATCATTCATACATGCTTCAAGTCACCCTTTTAAAAATAAAAATCAAGATCTTTTTATTTTATTTAATATAATTGTTTAAACAATGTGTTAGGATGTAAATATACACATTCAGTTAAATCACCCAATTAAGTTTATCATCCCAATTGTCAGATAAATGTTCCATTTTATAAATAATTTTTGGAAAATATTCCTCATTTGTTTGTGTTTTAAGAAGATATTTAGGATGATGTGTGAGCAGTTTACTATGAAGGGTCAGGCTGCTCTCGTATCAAATTTAAGTTTATAGTTCCAAGAACAAATGCGTCATAATTTTGTTTGACACTGTGCAAACTGAACAAAAAGAGTCGGCTCTCATGTAACTAAAACAGCATAGTTTGACCCTGAAACAATACTGGAAAGTTGACTCACGCACAGAACTGTAGGAAAAACTAAATTGTGGGCATGTTTTCATTTTTGAAAGTAGTATTTCCTTGTGCCAAAAAAACCAAAACACTTACTCTGATTCAGGCTTTGATACAAGTAGCAGGTGACCATGGATAGATCCGTTACGAAATGACACTTACACAGCCAGTGTGGAGGATTTTGTTGCATGTAGCGGTGCAGTTTCAGATTGCAACTAACTGAACATCTCTGGCATCTATATTAGACAACCTGGGAATGAGAATGAGAAACTATGGAGGCTGCAAAACTCACAAAAAAATGCAAAGGCCCTATCTATATCCAGTATTTGGTTTGTCTGTTTTGGGCTACTGTAGAAACATGGTGGTTCAACATGGCGTGCTCTGTATAAGCTCTGTAGATAAAAATATTAGAGATATTTTCAGGTGATTATACGCTAATGAAAACATAGCTATGCATATTATGTTGCATTTCTTGTTATACACTGGACCTTTAACGGTTCTCTGACTTAACTGCTACTTGCAGCTGAAAAATAACAGCAGAGGATAAGTAGGACACATTTTTAATGTGACAAGCCATTCACAGCCCACGGCTACCCCCAGCATGCTTGAGCTGTGTAGGAAGAGTTATGAAATGTTACTGTACCCAGATTGCTTGGGTGGCTTTACAAAAAAAAAAATCAGGGTTCTTTTTAAACATGACACGGATGTGTAAAATTACCAGTACATTTACAGACCAATCAGTCCAAACAGCGCAGTGCATGTTGGCACTCCCTTGAGCTGGAGCAGGATATTCTCCCACCATGCATCAGCTCCCCCCTGATGGTTAAACTATATTTATTCAGCATTTATGCAGTTACAAGCCTGTTACATTCCTGGGCAAGCCAGACTGTAGGTAAGGAAACAGGTGGTTGTTGTTAAATTGCAGCCATCAGTTATGAATTGAAAAGCCTTTCCAATATTAGATAGGGCAGTTGCAACAGCAGAAAAGCAGAATTTTGATGGAAAGGTTGCTATTTCAAAAATGAGCATTGCAATTGGAAAGGAGCTGGTTTGACCAGTAAACCCTCTATTGGAAAAAATAAGCTCAAATCCAGGAACATGAAAAATGACTTTACTGAAGCAGTGTGCTCTACGCATACTGACAACATCAATATGAATGTATTTGCAGCCAGCAAATATGAAGCAGTCGAGTTATGCAGTATTAAAATCCCAATAAACTCCCCGCCCCTCAACATGCTCTCATGGCTCTACTGTTCATGTCTCACTTGTCTGCAGCTCTTTTTCTTTTTTTTTTTTCCTTTTTGGACATTTCTAATTCTAAGGGGGTGTAATTTATGTGCTGACCTGCATGTGTGCCTCTACACAGCACCTTGAGAGTTGGGGATTTGACAGCTCTTTACTGTGCCTGGGCTGTGATTGACTGATGTCATTTTCACAGTCTGGCCCTTTGGGTTGTGTAGCTCAACTGCAACCAGGGATCGGAGAAATCCAAGTCAGCGTCCTGGCAGAGAATCCAGCAGCTACAGCGTGAATGTCTGGAAACTGTAAAGTCACAAAGAGGAGACATTTTGAGAGCATTTTTGTTTCTTCATTACATTTTTCTTTATTACATGTATCTAGGGGCACAAAGGGATCTCAGGGGTGTGACATAATGTAGGAAAGGAGTGTTAAAAAGGAACTTAACGCAATTTTAAAAGCAGCTTCAATTAAAAAATGGGAATTATGAAAAACTGGCAACTGGGTGTACCCCACCTCTCATCCATTGCCAGTTGTGAAAGCCCCCCCTGTCCTCTCCATCCATGGTCCTGCAAAGGCTAAGCGAGTAAGATGGATGGATGGATGGATGGATGGTGGAAGGATGGGTGGATGGAGGAATAAGGCCTGTCCTCTCAGATGTTATTTAATTGGTGTTAAATCATAAAGCTGGTACTTAAAGGTAGTGGGCAGGATCAGCAATATTTTCAAGAAAATACAGTATTAGTTTAATGGGGCTCAAGGGCTAGCAGAGTCAGTCAGTCAGTCTACCCACCACTTTAGTCTAGACTGAAATATCTCAACAAAAACTGGTGAAACTGACGTTTTGAGTAAGTAAGTAAATCTCTCAACTGTTGGGTGGATTGCCATGCAATTTGGTAAGACATTACAGTTCACGCTAACATTAGCTTTTAGCTCAGTACAAGTACAGCCAGTCCTGCTGGAATTGCAAACCAAATAAATTGGTGAAACTGGTGTTGTAAATTTCACTAATATGCTTCATAGACATAATCAGCATTTGAATGTTCTGATTTCAACTATTTAAAACACTTTTGGATAAATACTCTATAGCAGTTGTTATAGTACCAACACAATGCATCATATTTTATAAACATGTAAGCTGGCAGATGAATATAGAATAAATAGTACAATATATTCCTCTGAAATGTAGTCTAGAAGCATAATAGAAACGTACCTATACGTTGGTAAATGTACGTAATTACTTTAGACCACTTGTAGACAGACTTATATGTACATAAAGTCACATTGAAAACATTGAACACAATGCATTTATGTCATAAATGCTTGCATTTGTTCGCACATGTGCGTGAGAAGGCTCCATGGGGCTTTCTCTACAGACTCTTACTAAAACACACAGTACAGTCCGGTGCTGATGGCTGGCATATGTGGCCAGAGTTCCCCGCTTGCACCATGACATAAGAATTCACACTCCGCTTCCACCGAGCTCTGCCATCGACAGCTGCACTTTTAACAAGAGCGCAGAGATTCAATTACTGGCCCATTTCTACTCTGAAACCTCATCAGCTGAGCCACACAGGAAATTGCCTCTCGCAGTGTAAAGGTGGTAACTGGATTGCTGGACTCTGAGGGAAAATGTACACACATTGTTCCTGTGTGCGTTTGATTATGTTGTGAATTGTTGGCAGATTGCATAATGGCAAGCTGGAAGCATATGCAAGCTCCGCTGGGTACTGTTTCCACAAAAATAAGTTTCTGATAGAGGTGGTGTGTTTTAGATACAGTCTTTGAGTTTTTCATCAGGCAGTGAGGGAAGGTTTACAGTCACTGGGGCAATGAGCAAAACATTTTTGGCAGTTTTTACTGTAAAAAGTGAGCACAGGAGAGTTTAAATCATATTCTGTAATTTTCTGGCCCATCTGTCTCTTTTTTCTCTTTCTCCCTCCTTCCCTCTCTCCCTGCTTGGTTGTAAGTCAGGCTAAAGTGGTCCAGCTCCCACTCCTGTCACTCCTTTACCCCTAACATAATAATTGTCCGACAGCTTGAATATACGTACCACCACAGCCTTGGCAAGTGACTGGGACGCTGAATCACAGTGAAAATCCTGCAATAACATTTTCATGGAAATTAAGTTGTTAGGTTCTCTCTTTATCCTCAATAGATGGCTGTAAAAATATTTTCTTATGCTGGCGTGTCAACGTTATACGTAAGTGGCATGGGAATATTTCCTGCTCTGGCCTTATTTTTATTTATTATATTTGGAGATGGAGGAATTGACTTGCAGAGTTATTTTTAAGTCTTTTGAGGTAAATCCAAGTCAAGTCTAAAGTCTTTCAGAGTAAGTCCAAGTAAGGTCTCACACAGCTTGTATTTGGTCCCAGCCATTTAGAAAACACTTAAACCACTGAAGGAAAGTCCAAGTTTTTTTTTTTTATGCATAGGGCTTCTAATGAAATATGCAATGTGTGAAGGTATACGAGGCCTCACTGACACTGTCTTTTTTATTGTTCTGGGCTTTTATTAGGTCTAAATGTGAGACTTACTTGCTTTTTTCTCAAGTGCTAAATTTGTGATTTATACAGAGATTCAGTTACACTATCAGCCCGATAATGGTCCAACATGGCATGCTTGCTTAAAAATTGTTGAGCATAACAATTATGTCCTTTTTGTGTGCCACAGTGAAAGACAACCAACGCAGTGTCTGTGAAGCAATGGAAACCTCCCAACATAAAGTCCCAAACAAAAATGATGTCAGTTTTAGGTTCTCTCCAAATTTTACACCTTCTACGACTTGTTCCGTGAGGTTGAGCGCTCTTCCACGCACAACTGTAACACCAGCGATAGTAGAATATTTGATTTAAACTAGTGAACAATCTAATAATCACTCATGGGTCAGGAGTCTTATTTATTGCAATATTACCAAATGAATCACACCTCTATTGTAAAGTTCATGATGGGTTTGGATTTCAATGCAACATAGATAAATCATACCAACCAATACTACTTAAGAATGGCTGTACAGGGTGGTCAGTTTAGTGATTTTGTTGAGATGTTTCTCTGCTCAGGTTTCATTTTTTGCACTCTTATTGCCTTTTGGCTTCGTATGGCAGCACTCATTGTAAATCACTCCGGAGGAGGTTGTCATCTGTAGAGCCTAAAATGTAAATATAAAAAATGTGATGGTAATTCATAGGTATAAGACTTTGCCTGGGAAAATGGAACAAGTTGGGAGCTCAGTATGCAAGCGTCTGCGTTTTAGCTACCTTTGACATTTTGTTGGCAATCAGCGGCTGTGTGAGTGAATGAAACTCTTTGGGCAAATGCCTCCGTTTTCCGTGAGAGGGAAGTGCATCAAGTTATTGGCTTCCTTTTCCACTTTCACCTCACACACAGTTTGGCTGTGTCACTCACAGGATAAGTGAAGAAGTGGATGTTTTATTCATTCTTAATAGCTTCAACAATATGTATTTTGTTCGGTCAGTGAGGGAGGTACACTTAAGTTAAAGAAAAGTTGGTAACTTTGCAGATCAGATGTTCTTTCAGACCACAGAACATGGAAGAATAAATGGTTATGAACCGATAATGAATAGTTCCAAAACCTTTAAAGGCCGAACCACAAGTGACTCTCAGACTTCAGAGGTTTGAACCACTTCAGCACTCAAAAAGAGCCATTTCAAAATGTGTTGCTACTATTTTCAAATCATAAAAATCCGACATAGAACATGGACTTTTTCTGCAGACGTGTCTGTAATAATCATCAGTGACCACTGCTGGGAAGACACGGGCGATGTGCTGACAGTGGAGTCGAAGCTTTCGTCTCCAGCACACATTTCATGGTGTCAACACATAAAGTCAGAGGAAAACCCTTCCCGGAACCATCCAGAAAAACAGAAGTGCCTTCACTCTCTCTCCAGACCAAAATAAATAACCAAAGAACCTAGCCGAAGCACATTCCTTTCCCTGAAAACGGCCTTAATTTTCCCCTGGATGCAGGGCTGCTGCAGAGCATTTTCTGCCATTTGGGAGCCATTGAGTGGTGTGATTGAGTGTTGGATGGGCTAATTGTGATTACTGAGGTTAGACCTTCCTCTGGGATCAGGACGCTTCCCAGCCATCAATCTTCGTCCATCATCGTCCTCTCATCAGACTGGCTGCTTCCACTTCTTTCTTGTTTGGTAGCACTGCATCAAGAAAATGCCTTTGTGATCCAGATGTTATTTTGGATGCATTTTATTTGATAAATAGGATTTGACAATATGGTTTTCATGTTTCAACTTAAACTGAACGACTACTTGGTTTTAGAGGAGAATCCTTTGGGATTACAACACTCTTCCAGTCCTACTGTGTAAACCCAAAAACACAAACACATAATGACCACTTTTAAGGCTGAAATATTGTTTTTTTTACCCAAATAGGGTAACCAGACATCCCAGTTTTCAGGCATTTGTCCCAGCATCCCCATAGGGACACTCTTTGTAGAAAATATTTGAATGAGAGTAATTTTTCGTCTTCTAAAAATAAATGATTGGTATTAGTCACCAAGGCAATATTAAAGGCATATTAGATTGAGGATATATGGCTATAAGGACCATGGACAAATTAGATAACTGTTATGCAAGTCTCCCACACTAAATGCATTGATGCATATGATTTTTCTTTACCTAATTGTAGTCTCAGTAGGCTTTACAGGGGTCCAGTTACAGCTTAAGGATGTATCTGGTGAAAATACATACAAATACAATCATTAATGACACAAATACCTCCAAACAAGACTGGCTTTTTGCCACTTATTTTTTGGAATGTTGTGTTTTGGCCCTCTTTTGTCTCATCTTCTTTACTCCGCACATAAAAACTGAACAAGGCAACTTTCCATGTTGACAGATCACAATATGTAATAAATTGCAGGGTTGGCTGGAGGAACTGGTGTTATTGTTTAAGAGGCTGGTCTGTGCAAGCCTAAGGGCTGAGTATGAATACGGGGGTTTTCTGAATGACCTTGCTGTATTTTAGAAGGTTTGCAGAACAGGCAACACTAAGAATTGTTTCACAGATGTGCTGAGTACCTAAAAAGTTTTTTTTTAATTAATTTTTTATTAAAACATGAATGTAATTGATAATTCGTGTCACTCTTAGATAGGCCAAAAGTGCATTTTTTCAATGCTGATATCTTTAAAACCACCACAACATGATGATATCACACTGGGATAAAAAGACGAATGCGATCTTTGTTGCTAGACAAGTTTTCTAAAACATTGTGAATGTTTAAATATTAAAGATATTTGAAATGAAAACTATAAGTGTAGAATATAGTGGCTGCATTCAGCTTCTTTTGCTTTCAACTTGGTTTCCATGTTGCTTCGTATCGATTACATGTTGGGTCCATGAAAGCCGTCAGTGAGTGGTGGTCTTGTTTCAGATCAATGGCGTCAAAGAGTCAAGGTTACTATGTCTTTGGGGTGTTTTTTTGTCTGTCTCAGTGCATTTGTGCCAGTGAGATAATTGATCACACAGCATCAGCTAGCATTAGCTTCAGTCCCAGAGAGGAAAAATAACCAAATCCCACAGAGGGATGGACTGATGCCACAAGCAGGGTGAAGACAGAGCTCTTATTTTCACTCCTAACTATTCCAAAGTACAGTAAATGAATGCTCCAAATGCACTTATACTCAATGAATGGACATTATGTGAATAGCACAGTGTGTGTAGCTTTCTGTCTGTGTGTGTGAGGTCTAGTAACCATGTATGAGGAGGCTGCTATAATATTTGCCCATATGTCTCTCACCAACAGCACCATATAGACGTATTCCTGTACATTTATTGTACTTGTCTGTGTTGATTGCAGCGTTTACAGAAAATTGAGACCATCTTTTACATTGTAGACCTTGGCGTCGTACTGAGCCTCCTTACCCATAAACCTGTCTCCATCCTCCCCTCGGGCTCTCTGTGCAGTGGAAAGTGATATTTTTTGCTCAACTTGTGGCAGCAAGCAATCAGGGTAGTAACCTTAAATTCTCGGAGTGGTGTGTAGTTAATATCTGTCCACGATGTAGACGGAGGGATTGATCCCTAACTAGGTTATTAAACATGAGCTGAAACTGGAGACAAAATCAAGCTGTAACACCTCAGAAGCTACAGTTTACATTGATATAAACATCCTTCAGGCATTGTGAAGCACACTGTGAAGGAAAATCACCCGGGGGTTGATTTAGTACGTACACTATATATTTATGTTGATGTAGTACAGAATATACAGTATATAGCAGATATAGCAATATCAGATTGATAAAGATCCATTGACTTACTATTATTTGAGTGTCAGAGTTCAAGGAAAAGTAAAAAAGAAATTGACAATTATATAAGCTTAATTAGCTCCTCGAGCTGTCAACCACATCTCATGGTCTTCATCAGTTTGTTCAGCTGAGCAATGTTGAAATGTGATTTGAGCTGAATTAAACTCAGCAAACTTTCTTCACTGTTGAAGACTGTGAGATGTAGTTGAATGCTGAGTTAGGTAAAAAATTTCATGATGCTAACAGTCACAGTGGTGAGCGATGCCCCTGACCTCCTCACAGAAATGGCTCTGAGAGTCACAACACCAAAGCCTCAAGGGAAAGGGACAGTGACACAACATTGTGATTGTTAAAGAAGACAAAGTCATAAAACTGCTTATTTTTATTGAGTAATTAAAATAAATGTTGTATAAACTCGACTACTAGGGGCTCCTGAGTGACAAGCAATTAATGGTAACATTTTCTGAGGTCTGAGGAGAGTTTTAACAAGGTATTTCAATAAGGACACTTTAAAATGTAACTGGTACAAATGTGAGGACCACAGCTGTCTGTTTTATAAATCTCAAGAACTCCTGAGCCACAATATTGCTTAAGCTTTAAACGCTGGAAAAACTAAATTTACTGAGTAAAAATGTCAGAAGTCACCACTTTTTCTAAACAGGAGTCAACATACACTAGTATGTATGTCACATCTATTATCATTGGTGAGGTCAAGGGTCACTTACCAACACCCCCAAGTTTCTTTTAATATTGATGAAGGCTCATTACACGCTTTCAGTCACCCTTTGGAAGCGAAGATCAGCCAAATGTCTGAGATTTAATGTAGTAGTCTTAAATACATTTATCAATAATTGTTTGAGTTTCTAAGGCTTGATTTGCTTGAATAGTAGGCACTTGTACAACACCACATTGGACATTAGCCGGACCTACAGCCTGCATACAGCCTAGAGGTTGTTCCAAGGTTGAAAAAAGAAGAAAATTCAATATATCGGCTCCTTCCTCTCTCTCCCAATAAATGTCAGAGCAGCAATGGGAGCTGTGAGACGGACGGTGGGGAGAACAGTCTCAGCCTGTTAATTTAGAAAGCCTCATGGTTAATTTACAGAGTGCAATATCTGTGTTCTTTACACATCCAAAGTAAACAGGCTATGAATTTTTTATTGGAGCATTACCTCAGGTTTTCGCACTGGATGCTTTTTAAAGCACGGCTGCAGTGGCTTAAGGGGGAAAAAAAATAAGCGGTCTTTTCCATTAAAACTACAACAGATTCCCTATTATTGGCTGGAAATGAATTGGGCACTATGGGCCGGGGGAATGAATGGAGCTTTGATTGGTTTAACTGAATACATGAGGTCCTGGTCAAGCCAACGATGAGTCCCTTGGAGCGCGACCAAGAATGAAGTTATGGGCTCCCGGTGTGAGAATGAGAAGTATGTGTGAGAGAGGGGAGAGAGAGAGACCAATAAAGCTCACTGGATAAATATGTGCTTCAATAAAATTACTGTATGGCCATAGAGAATCCTTAATTCTGATTACACAGACTGTACATTATCTTCAGATAACAGTATAACTCAGATGTAGCCGGCTCCAGTTTTCGCTGTTGCTGTTTTTGCTTCTTCACTTACTTATAGAGTTCCTAATCAGCAAGGTTTTGATCCTTGGCAACACCAAATGCATTACTTACACAAGAGTTTGATTTAAAATGACATGTATCAACCACTGAGGTGTTAAACACACCTGCAGTAGCTACTCTGTCAGAAATGCAACAAAAGAAGAGAAACTCCTGTATCTGTTTGAATCCCATATGGGAAAGACAGACTCAAGGAACTATATAGAGAGATGTTTATACATGAACATGTCTGTGTGAATTTTGGCTCCTTGTGTTCTGTGGCTGACCCATGCTTTGTATGAACAAACTGCATGTGCATGTATGATTTGTTTTCCTTTGTTTCAACACATTTAATGACAGGATTTCAAAATCATTTTTAACTGAGACTCCATTTGACCTGCAAATCACAAAACCAGTGCTTGCTGGGTTGTGTATAAGGCCAGAGTTTTGTTTAGTTATGTGATTACAGATACAGTAGTTAAATTTAGATTTGGGATTGGTGTGGTTAAGGTCAGGGTGAAGACGTAGGAGGAACGTAGTCTGTAACCTTTCCCCTACAGCTACATATTTTTTCCTCCCCAACCGTTTTAAAACATAAACAGTAAGCTGGGCTGCTGATGGAGCAGCTATAATGCAGTTGAGGAATGTATCTTGTATTTAACATGTTTACCACAGAATGGTTTTCAGCGGTGTCTTTATAGAGATTTATGATGATAAAACAAAGCCTCTGTATGCTGCAGTGACAGGAACATCTAACCATCAAGCAGCTCTCACTCTATATCTTGGGTTGGAGTGCAGTATTGTAAGATGCCAGACTTTTAAGACGGTTAAGCCTTACCACGGGCTATGAGAAATGGCAGGCCTAACCACAGTGTCCATTGCAGGTCCACCCAGGATAAAGACGTGTAATTAGTGGATGCTCCTGACAGCATAAGGTCAATTTAAGGGCCACCTGGGATCTCTCACAGACTGGGAACAGCAGTGATTGTGGCTCATCTTAATTTAGCCTTAGAGGACAGAGGAGAGCAGGGATAACTTTTACTGCCGTCATCAAAATTATGTATTTTTCTGCAATTTTCAGCTCTATTCGGACAATTTTATCAATGACCACAGATTTAACTTGTTGATGAGCTAACCAGCAGTTCAGCGGGAGGACCGGCCTTTGCTGTGGCTGTCTCAACCTCTGATAAATGCAGGTCAGGGATGGGTGACACAGACCACCCCCACACGATGACAATTACAAACAAGCATGAATACACACACAGACACACGAACATGAATTGGAATGTGTCGTACAAAAGTACAAACATGTATCTGCATACAGTAAATCTACGCTTTATATGTTTTTTTTCTCTGCAATATGGAAAGCATGAAGCAAGCGTGCCAGAGGCTGATGTCAATGATGGAGTGGCGACCACCGCTCCCTCCATCCAATGGCCACTGCAGGCCCAGATGGTGTGTGACCTGACAAATGGGGGTCACTGAAAGTCAGAAGGGTGGCTGCAGGGTAGCTGGTCAGTGTGGGTGGTATAAGTATCCACTGCAGGCCAATATTACAAGAGATGTTGCTCTTTTTATTCTTGCATATCAACAATTCAGGCAAAAGCCTTGATCAGGTTGAAAACAGTGCACATTTCTATGTATCACTACAATAATGAGTGTCCAAAAGTCTGGTTTAAAAAGTACCAAGACAAGAGGGTCTGTTTTTGTTTGTTTTTATTTATGTATAAAATTTGGTTCTCCATTTTTATCAGCATGCTCAGTGTTGTCTCTGGATGGACAGGGAGCCAATTTAATTGGTTTGCAACTTAGTTTGTTATTCTATTGATGCATAACCCATAAACTTGATGAAAATAAACAGACAAAATCAAACTGGAGCCAGATTGAAATATTGAAATAAAGAAATGTTACATAAGCAAATACTTTTGTGATTAGTAAATACCTAAAATAGTGCACTGAGTTTGTCCCACAGTAAGCCTAAATGTAACCCATTTCCATACACAACATTTAGATAAATATACTTGGAAATTTCCAATGAGATCTACCAAACATTGAAAACCACTTCAATTTAAATAAACTTAATTCCTTAATGTCCCAAGAGAAAGTTCATTGAGAGTGAATGTTTTTTCGTCTCAGCTGTCTTAAACAACAGCCATAATCCCAATAAGACACGTTCACATTATTTAATGATCAGGTTCAGTTATTGTAAAGGAAGGTTACAGGTTAATATCCTCTTTAAATTCAACTATCAACTAGAGAAAGAAACATTGATCATGGTGCAACACAGCATCACTACTTGAATGTTGCTAGGAACAGTTGATCACATTTAAAACACACACATACTCTCTCTCTCACACACACACACACACACACACATACACATACAGTAAAGACACAGTAAATATAAATTATTATTCGGCAGCTGGATACTGCAGTAAAATATTATAATCAGACCTCTGACCTGTGGAAGGAGACAACAGGAGAGAAAAGTACTACGGGGTTAAGCAAGTCACACAAAATTAATAAATTAAATCAATTTCCCAGCTCAAACTGGTGAGGAAAGGTTTGAGTTCATACAGAAACTTGTTAATCGTGGGCAGAATATTGAAATTTCTACACTTTCTAAACTTCTCCAGTTAAGTAGAACTGGGTGTTCCCCTCACTGACACTGTTCTCCTCGTTGACCTTTCACCATTTCTCACACTTAATCCAAATAATCCATGTTGCATTATCAGGCGGCCACTGTGCATTAGCTTAAGCTAAAAGTTTTTAGGTATGAATACAACCTTTTATCATCCTCTTCATATGGTTTGCATTAGATGCTTTTAGGGAAGGCTTCCAACCTCAGACACCAGCACTTATTTTCCATTTACACTCTGTCTCAAGCATGTCCTGTTCTCCTCTGGTCTCTTGACACCCATTTAGGTCGGCTTGTGCAAACAGACGCTATCAGCCGTACGAAATGTTTTGTCTTGGTTCCATTAGCTGGCGCACATGGCGGCTTCAAGATGCAGCATGTCACAGGCTGAAAAACACTGGAGCATACTGGAGGAGTCAGCTCGGATGTCGTTTTGATCGACCGTAGATGTGCCAACCAAATGCTAACAGTTGAGACTGAACGCATACTGTAGGTCCATCGACTTCTGTGAAGGCTGCAAGAATATTTTTTCGAAACCCCCAAAATTTAAAAAAAAAAGGGGGCAATGCCACTTTCTGTACTCTTTCATCCAACGCCATAAGTGTAGACATACATTTCATCAAGATGGGCTGCAGCTGTTACAGGGCTGTCAGTGCCATACTAACACCCAGAGAGCTACCACCTAACACTGTTCAACAACCTCAAACTCCACATTTGTGTTAAATTGGTAATGTTTCCATTAATGTTTCTAATAAACTCTTTAGCTTGCAAAAAAGAGTCTTTCCTTTACTGTGGCTAAATTATCTTTTAAATTGTCTTATAACTCAATATTCAAAGTTTCTATTTAAAAAAGAAAAAAGCTTATTAAAACATTTTTTTAAATCACACACAATTTCAAGGATCCATAACAAATAAGTCCAGGTCCGGATTTTAAACATACCACTGTTTTAATTATGTTCTGTTATTTTACTCACTTAGTGTGACTCATAATCATCAGTTAATTGGAACCTTTCTCTTAATTTTCTTTTAATTGTCAACTCCCAGAATATTTTTTTTTTAGTTGTAAACTTAACAGGAAACCTAATTTATTGTAAACTGTGGTGAACTGCATGCTTGTAAAGCAGGAAACAGGACTAATGATCAGCTGCTTAATGGTATGCTTATGGTATTTTTGATTAGGAAAAATTAAAATGTCAAATCTTTGGGTGCCCTGGCGGCCTCAGGGGGTTAATGCACTGACCATGAAGCTTAACATTCCTGAGTCAAGTCCTGTCAAGGGCCTCATTGCATGTTCACCATCTCTTCCCTCATTTTCTGTCATTGCGAATCAAAAAAAGTAAAAAATGACCAAAATGTAGAACAATTTCCACTTGAGTGTCGGGAGAATCTCTACTTGACTCTCTTCTTTGGACTCTCAAACTGTAATCTTTAAATCACCCCAAAGAGGAAAGAATGATGGAAGATCAACAGAAGTATAATGCTGTGTTTATTATTATATTTTCCTTTACCCATTACCATGGACTTTTTATATTGACTACATTTTAAAAAAATATCTGTCATGACGAAAAAACCCTGCTGTACACCCTATTATTCTCTCCACTCAGTTCTAGCTACAGCACCGAATCAGTAATAAATAAATGCATTACTGTCACAGTAAGCTCCATATGCCCACATGACAGGAGTTCAATCTAAGTGAGTGTAGTTTTGTAAACTTTCAGCACTTGAAGAATGATGAAGCCCGCAAATGGTCATTCAGCTCCCATCCATCTTCATGAAATGATTTGTTAAACCTCTCTGGCCAACAGGGGTGTTGGGCGGAATGTTTTCCCAGCTGTTTATGTGTTCCCTCATTTTTTTCATAACTGCACAAGTAGGGGATTAATCTCATAAAGAAACAATCAACAATCTTCTCTTTGTCAGCAGTAAAACAGCTGGGATGACCCGGGCTGGGCGGCCAGTGGCCTCTGTATTTGTTAGTCATTTGGTGAGGATGGATTAACTTGGAAATGGCATTTGACTTACTGTAAACTCAGGGCCCCCTTATTAGGTCAGCACGTTTTCCGCTGCTGAGACGGATGAGGTTGAGTTTGCAGTGGATGTATGGGTGAGAGGAGAGGAAGAGAGTGGAAGGGTCAAGTGGGTAGGTGGTCATCAGCTTTATGAATGACCAATAATAGACTGCATCTGTTCCACTGAAAGTTTAAAGTGTTTTTATACTGCAAAAGCTGTTAATGTGAAACTGGTTCCAATGGGAGTCAACGTTGTCTTGAATCCAAACAACTCTGTGTGGGTTTCTTTTTAATATGTCCTCAGAGAAAAAAAAGAAAAAACTGACTGTGATGAATTTTTAAAAAACAAAGTTGCACAGACATTTGCACTATAAAAATAAACACACCTCTCAATTAGTGCTGATTCTGTCATTTCTGAAAGACGTGCAGGTGATGGAGAATTTCACAAGGTGATGCTGGAGCTACAGAGTCGTTTTAAGCTCTACTTTGTGATGGAAATAAGAATTAATCAATTGTCGGAAGGTCTAAAGAAAACTTACCACAGAGACACTGCATTTCAGCTTGTTGGAACAAACAATTATCATGTTTCATGCGCCAAAAGTTAATTCATTTACAAGTACAGAGTTCAAATGATTTGGACATTTTTTCACCAGTTTTTAGCTCATATTTAGGTCATATATATACGTTTTTTAGAATGGAATAAAAGGAATACATTTGTGTGTTTGTGTATGCTATTTAATAATAGATAATAATAATATTAGAATAGCTAATAAATTATTTTCAGAAACCTTTCTACAGGCAGACAGGCTACAAGCTAATTTTCTTCTCTGGTGATGAAGGTTGACAGCAGCTTCTGACAATGTGTTGCTCATACTAATACCACAGAGCTGAACGCCAACTGAAACTGAAGACATCTGCAAATTTAAACTCTTTCCCAACTGCTTTCTCTAGCACTTTCCAAAATCAAATGATACTGTGGTAAATCTCTCTGCGTAAATCCTTTAATAGCCACTCAGAACATCACAGGAGGAACTCCCTGCAGCGTCAATACCAGTAGTTAGCAACTCAGTGTTTTCAGTTGGCCAGTTTAGAAAACTGCCATGTGATGCTCAGCAGTTTGGAGTATTAACCACTAACTGGCTGCCTCGGCTGGCCGGATCACTTTACCCAGCTGTCCACTGGGGATCAGAGGAGAATTCACTTGTTCGACACATGGCCAAGGCTTTGTTGTGCGCACCACCATGGTAGAATCCTCAACTAGCTTACCCATGTAGAAATCCACCCTTGGACACACTGTGAGCCAATCCAGCTAACGGTTGAAATTATATTGATATGCCTGGGATGATGCACCAAACTAAGTGTTGACATGTCTGCAGTTGTTCATGCTAATTGATTATGACAGGATATTATACTGGGGGAAATCTTGTGATGGTTTGTGTTCCTATTAAACTTTCCCCAGTTCACCAGTTTATTTTGGTATACTCAGGTTTTTGTTGCATGTCACGGGGGGGGTTTTCTGCATCACAATGAGACAATGTTACTTTCTCTTGCACCTTAAAAGTTCCCTCTCGCTCAATTTTGTCCTTTTTGGGCTAGATGATGAACTGTTGCTGTTGTAAATGTGTAACGTTTCAAAAGCTCAGTTTTTATTTACAGGTTATGGATATGTTGTTCCATTACAACACTATTATAATTATATGACCTGGTTTACGATGTGAGGTTAATAGGTTTGTGAACAAACCAGATTTGGGTCACATTAAGCTAATGAGTCAAAGTCATTACCAGTAACCTGTGGTTCACAGTGAAGTGTTCCCAGGTGTAACAGTAAATTCTGTAGCTGTTTTCATTGGCTGGTACCCGACCTGAACCTGAGATTCCGTCTGTGTTTACTTTGGGACTTTTTTTCTACTGTGGATCCTGAAAACACACACCCACAAACTACAAGCTATCCACATACACACAAACTCACACAGACGGGCCAAACATATCTGATTTATGTCTCTCACACTGGCCATAATCTCAATGTTTTTGTCCAACAGTAGAAGAAATTAGTGCTGACATTTGTTTTTGCATCAACATTCCAAAGTTGACAAGTTGCTTCCCTCAGACTGAAAATGCAATGGCCATGTGTGTTTGTGCTGCCGTTTCCCACGCTATTTGCTTTCGAGGTTGCCTGTGACATTTAAAATCTATCAATGTGCGCACCTTTCGCACATATGTTCGACAGTTTGTGTTGTGTCCAGAAGGATGCAAACTGAAAAACACATGGTTGCTATGCGGCGGGCTGTGGCGTGGCGAAGTAGCAGCTTCTCTTTCTGACTCTGCAACATGCACTGAAATGTGGCACACAACTGCAAACTGTCTGCACCCACCAGGTCCTCACGCATCAGCAGTTAGTCTGAAGCTTTCTGCACACAAGCTGACACATGCTGAACGAAAAAGAAAAACATCCATCACATTTCAAAACTCTTATCCATTTCTCTTGTCACATTTGAAAGCAAAGAGTACTCTGTACGCTAAACCTGCTATTTCAGAATAAACAGTACAAAAACTTCACTGATTCGAGCTTTATATATACTTATTATGTGCATAACCTCAAATTCTTGGTGGCTGATTTAATCAGACTTAATTTCTAAATCTTTCCACATTTCCTGACCTAGATTTTGTTAGAGCAAGATGTGATGGCAGTATGTGTCGGGAGAACAGTCTGCAGACTTTTATACAACACATTCTCTTAAATTAAAAGTTACAAGTGCTTAAATAGGCAGAAGAACTAAGATCCTAAAGCTCCCAAAGAGTCTAATGACAATGTAGATCACTGTTGACTGTTCATTTTGCAGCCTGTTCTACAGTCTATCCTCCTCATTTTCAATTTTCCTGTTTCCTGTATTATTGATACTGTTGCTCACTATGGGGAGCTTCCAAGCTTTTGCAAGCGCCTGTCTTTCTGCCCCTATAAGTTATATTTTGATAACTGTCTCATGAGGCTTTACTTATATTAACTTACTGATAAACTCTGTACGGACTAAATCATTTTATTGGCTTTGAGTTTGGACTACGACTTTGACGATTTGTACTTTGTCTGAGTAAACTTATCAATAACAATATCACAGAGTAATGCCCCACCACCATAGGAGAAAAATCTATGTAAGGGACTTGCTAGGTAGGACAATAGACCAATAGTCCCACTCAACTTTTTTGCCTTTATTTGAAAGAGAAATAACATGAGGCAAAGGTCCAAGGCCAGTTTCAAAGAAAGGATATAAATCTTTGCCTACTGATCTGGTAGAAACCTGCAGAATATATTCAGCTAATGCAATCCAGGCCGTATCAGTAACGAGGATTTTGTAGGATTCATGATGTCTGTATTTTACTATAGCTGGTGTTTCTTTGCATTTCACCCACGTGGGACAGCATGGGCTGAGATGCAATGATCAGCTCATCTTGGGGATGACTGGAGCTGATCATCATCATAGCTGTCGTCTTTGCAGCACATGAAGAAGTTGACGATCCCCTGTGAAACATCCTTTGAGTCACACTTCTTCCCAAGACAGTGTAGGTGTCTGTACAGTGCACACTTCTGCCACATTCATGTGGCTCGCAGAGGCAACCAGGCAAAAGCGTCTCGGCGTCAATCATACAGGTGCGTGTTGTGTTTACCCAAGTCCCACAGCGAGAGGTGTCAGTCTCCATATACAAACTGTATCTGTGGCAGCTTTGTCTGCTGACAGGAGGAACAGCGTGACAAAACAGCAGGGAGATTGGCATCCATCTCGCCCCCCCAGGCGCTCTGCTTGACGCTGTACACATCGCTGGATGCTTTAAATTCCTCACCCTAGAAGAACTGTCTTGCGTGATCTTCCTCCAAAGCTTGTTCTGTCTCCTGACTGGAATACTGTCGGAGTGCTGAGTTTTTTGTCATCTGGGGTAAGTTTTCAAGTAGGTGAAAGGAAGGGTGTGCAAGGATATTGTTCAGAGAAATGTACGTCTGAAATAGTTTGTCTGTGACTCCACAGACCATTTTTGGGTCAAAGTAGTTGAACAAACAACGCCACCATAAAATGATTTACATAAGAAGGTCTTGTTTCTCTTGCAGTTAACTTCTCACATTTTCCTTCTACGATTTTCATCTACTGCTTTCCTTTCTCTCTCTTCTCCTTGCTGTCAAATAACACACACACACACACACACACACAAATCTGAAAGTTGAGCAGAAGATTCCTTTCACAACCATCAGACCTGCCTACAAAGTCAGATTAAGCAGATGGCAAGTGCTTCACATAAAGGGCATGAAACTATATCTGTGGGGCACCTGCACTGCAGAGGCCAGGCTTCCAGTGAAAACCAACACCATCTCTTCAAATGTGACCAGGAAACCGGAGCACTAATAGACCCCTGACAATGGACAAACTGGGAGAGATCGGCTTGGCTTCTCTCTCTTTTGGACTCAGCATGAATGAGGTCATTATGGATTTCAGTGTGTAGCTGGAAGGATAACATCTGTATGGACACGGACTGATGGAGCAGTATGAATATTTGAAGATACCCATGCCCTGCATTTTAACTTTCCACTACAAACTTTCCACTTTTTACTGGTACTATCAGATTGATTTGTGAAAAACTGAGAGCCCCTTTTGACCTCTACATTGGTATTATAGAGTGAGAACCATCAGCCATGGACCGCATGAGGACACAAAACTAGTTTCTGCTGTTTATTCTGGCAGAGCAGCACCCTCAGTGTGTTCAGGGGTTCTAGCAATGGCAGGTAGTGGAAGACTGAAGCCTTCAGACAACAACAGTAGCACTGCATCAAAAAACCCAGTGCTTTATTTTCAGGCTACTACACTGGTACAGCAGAAGTCTTGGCATCTGAGTAAACACTGGGTTTTCAACTTTCTATGGGCTCACCCATAGAGATTGTGTGTGGTGTTCAGACATCCTGGGAGTAGAACCACTGCTGCTCCCCGTCAAAAGTTGTCAGCTGAGGTGCTTTGGGCATAATGCTGCCACCTCGACTCACATCAGTGTAGGCTAGCACACATGCCAGGCAGATTATGTTGTAATGTGACGGCATAATTCTACTGTTTACATTGAAATCATGGCGGGGAAGCATAAAATCTTTACTGAATGGAACAGTATCATCTTCTAACAAATACCTATAGCCTGCAATAACACAACCCCATTCCAGTTTTTCTTTTAAGGCATTTCTTTTTAAACCAAGGCATATGGAAGAATCACTTCCAGCAGTGGTGCTTTGAGCCAAATGCTAGTGCTCATTAAACAGGTATATTGTTTACCATGTTCCATGGCTCTTTATCCATGAACCATCTTCACAATCACAGTTTAGTTTGGTAGCATGCTAACTTTAGCTAATATTAATAATTGTTGAATGAAACGTCAGAGGAACATGTAGGAACATGCTCGCGCTAATGCAGCCCCTTGTATTTTTTGACACACTGCTATCAGTCTATACAAGACCTAAATTGGTAATGTTAAATTATCTGTTTAAATTTACAACACTTGTGCCAACAATACAATATTGAGTGTGTAAACTATACTGTATAGTTTACATACACACTTGCAACTGTTTCAAGATCACTATAACACCACTTAAACCTGGACATAACCTTAATGTCTATATATGCATCCATCCCTCTGTCCACATCTGTCTAATATTCTACTCCCTTTTTTACTAACGCTTAATTAATGAATTCATGTTTTACAAACGGGCAGGAGGCAGCGTGTCAATTATGCGTCCGGGCTCCCAGGCCACTCCCAGCCATTCAGCATAAGCCCCTTTAGAGAAGAGAACCTCAGGCTTTAGTCCTTATTCTGTCCACAGATTTGCAAAAGACACAGTCCCATATGCCTCATTGTGTGCTGGATTAGACCTGCCTCCATTCAGCCGAACCTTGAGAGTAACCCCTTGGCTGCCTCTCCGCCATTGGAAGCAAACCAATTAGAATCAATTGGCTGTATTCTCTGGGGTGATTAGCATACATGCTCCACTCGTGGGGCTTTGACAGTTATTGAAGCTGTCCGGTTTGAGTGCCGTCTGTATGGCTGCTTCGTCACCTTGCTAACCATGGGTGATAATAATGAGGACTAATGAGCTGGTTTGAAATGGGAAATGTAAGAAAAGGCCATGAATGTATGTGTCATAAATGTGTGTTTTAGTAACCTTTCCTCTCAGTGAGGTGATTATGAATGCTAGAGATATGTTTCAGATAAAGGGGACTGAATGAATATGGTGCCTGGTTCAATTGTTAAAGCCTGGAGAAAGAGTCTAGATTTGATGAGCTTCATTCCCAAAATAAAATAAAATATTGTCAAATAGATAGAATACTCGTCTCGACATGATAATAAAAAAAAGTAGTAAAGTGTCCAAGTAGTGATACACCACCTGTTTTAATACATTTTAATATCATGCTGCATTCTCCAGTTTTGTAACATTGATCCATAAAGTACTGATTCACAAGTTAAAGTACACAAACAATAGACTAAATTACAAAAAACAAACACAACTCAACCACTTATAGTATGTGAGTAAGTGTTTCACCTCATTCTTATTTGTATTAAATTATGTTGGCCAGCTATGCAATATGAATACAATTATTTAGACAACTGTGACCTGAAAGAACTGGTCAACAGTTTGTCGATTGCAGATTATAAGGCGTCTGTCCAGTCACGGTAAATAATCCATTTGAAGTGTTTAAATACAATTCACAATACGGCTGGACATAATAATGATATGTTAATTGAAAAATATTATGGATTACAACTTTTAGTGCAGATTTCCAGTCAGCCATTGCTTTCTGAAACAGTTTGGAAATGAAACCACTTTTATTTCCTCCAGCAGTGGATGAATGTCATTAAATGCTAAACTGCCAAGGGGTATTAACTGGAAAACCAATAACAACAATGACCGGCTAATTAAAAGACAATATTGCTTCCACTGAATACAAAATGTGTCAATAACACACTAATCATCTGAATAGGGAGCCTTCAGCTCATTGCATGGCTAAGCCTTTAAATTTAGTGGGATCTGTGCTGGCTGATAATGTGGATCCAGTGGCCTCTGGCATAAATGCAAGCATAATGAATCATGGGAGCCCTCCAGAGGATAGTCCAATGGATGTTTTCCAGCTGATCTTCATTAGCCACCATCCAGCTGAAACATCTGTCACTGGAGTGCTTGGCACTGTCCCATGGCAATTAGTGAGCTACTCGCAACAGGTTCTGCTGGAAGATAAACAGGATGCGAGCAGAGCCGAAGGCTTGCACACAGAATCCCTGCATGGACGCAGCGGAGCAGATAGAAGCTTCAGCTGACAGTGTCACCATGTGTACACACACAGGCTCTTAAATGATTGCCTTTGACATGCTCACGGTGTGCATGATAACATCTTGAAACAAAACTGAGCTGGCCGCATAATGCATCTGTTTACACATGTATGTAAGCTCATACTGTAAATATGACTTCGCGTTCAATTTGTGCTCCTAGTTGTTGCTCATACACATGTGGCAGCGAGAAGAAACAGCTTTTCATTGCCTCCCTGTACACACACACACACAAACAACACACACACACACACACACCACCGCCAGATTTGATTGCGTTTAGCATCCCTAAATTTAGGTGATTCCTGTTCACTTGGCTGCCATCTGTAGGTTTGTGAATAACAAAAATGTACGTTATCATTGGTACACAGAGTTAGTTAGTTGAGAAAGTTAAAATTTAAATGATTAAATCTTCTCCTCTACTGTTTTCACAGTTTCCAGTAAAAACTTGAATTCTAGTGATGACAAATTAGAGAAAAAAGAAAATAGATTTAACCGAAGGTATTCTGAAAAAAAGATTAGTGTGCGCTGTCCCCTTTCATCATTACTATCTCAGGTTAAAGTATTTCTTAGCATACCAGTATTTTACCACTATGCTCTAAAATACAGTTGCAGTTAATACTATTCATACTTTACAAGCATATTGTATACAAGTATAGGATATTTATTATTTTTATTTTTAAGTTAAAACTCCTATCACTCACTTTTTGGATATATTTAAAAAACTGAATCAAATTTAGGGAGAGATTAAGTTCTCCTTTTCTAGCAGTGGATTACTTACTGCATTTTGGGGGGGGGGTCTGAAAGCAGCAGCAGTGAGAGCTTTCTGTTGATTGTGTTGAAGTGGTTGAGAGCTGATCCCCTCACAACCACCTCCACCTCCACCTCTCTGTCAGTTTTCCCTCCATCGCTGCTTCCCTCTCAGGCAGCAGCACACACAAAGAAGCAGCAGAGCGGGACGAGAGGGTAGCTAAAGACCAGAAATCCCTGCCAAACAACACTGCACACACACACACACACACACACACACACACACACACACACACACACACACACACACTTAAAAACCTCTCTAACAACCCGATGTGGAGTGCCACATACCTGAGCTGAAAGTAAAATGGATGTCAGGATCAACCAGGGAGGCTTTAACTCTGAGAGTTCCTCTAATGGATGTCATCGTCAGGTCAAAAACATGTTGGTTTAAAGAATTTAGAGAGAGAGAGAGAGAGAGTGTGTGTGTGTGTGTGTGCGTGCATGCATGTGTTTGGTGTGTGCATGCATAAGTGAGTAAGTGAAAAATCAACATTATTTGAATGCAGTGTTAGAGTATATTTTCTTTTTGTGAAATTTACCAAACTGCTTTCAGCTCATCTAGATTGTTTTGGTGTGAGTTGCCAGGTTTTGGAGCTATCGGCCGAGGAGATGTCTGCTTTCTCTTGAATAACACCAAAAACATCTAGATGGATGAGTAGCACTACAGGTAGGAGGGAAAATATGTAGTTTTAATATATTGCACAGTAAATGCAATATCTATAAGAGCAGATACACAATCTACCCAGAAAATCGTGCAGCTTAAACATGAATTTGTAACCAGTCACAATGGAGTTCACGTTGTGAGACACATGATTAGGTTTTGGGTGTAGTTGTTGAGACATTTAAAAGTCACATGTAATTTTTTTTTAAGGGCATGTTTCAATCACTAACTACAATGGAGTAATCTGTAAATCAAGTCATTTTCAAATCCAGTCGCTTCATGCAATAAAAATCCAAGCAAGATAGAAAATATACTTCAGTAAATACCTTTTTTCCTCCCATGACCACAATGGATGATACACTGATCATTTTAAGCAAACATTGCATCACTGCTACCCTATTTCCAGGAAAAAGGACTGGATGTGCTACATTTTGGCTTCGTTAAATCGATATTGCATGAATTTTGACTCAATACCAGTAAAATATTGAAATCATCACTGAGAAATCAAATGGCAGACTTCTCCAAGAGAACAAATCTGTTCAACAATAATGGCAGATTCTTGCTGTTGACAGACAGGAATATTATCTTGAAACAAAACGTGACTTAAGTCTTTCTTGCTGTCCACATCTCTAATTTACAGTGACCTAAAACAACCATTAGAGGGGTGATTAGTTCCACATATATGATATATAACTTGCATATGAGCACTAGAACGTTCTCTGTATAGACAAGAACCCAATGCCCCCAACAAGCACAGGAAGCCTTCATCTCAAATAAACAAAGTGTGGAATGATGGGCGATCCTTATCGAGATACGCGCAGTTGTACACAAGGAAGAGACGAAAGCAAACAAAAAATGCCACACAGTTTAGTGAAGGCAGACAAGCAGACACACGCCCTGACCTCCTCCTCGCTAAATAATCAGCTGCGGAATCTGCAAAACAAATCTCAGCTCTTCCCAAAGCCGGGATCCATTATTTTTCAATCTGCTTGATAAATCAGCGAAGGAGGAAACAACTGGACAATGGTGAAAACTAAATTAAGATAGGCAGCAGTCACTGAGATTCAGAAGATTGTCTTGTAATACGGCATTCGGAGGTGGTGGTGTGAGGAGGCAGGCAGAAGATTGCTCGTGCAGCATGTGACCTGAAAGTAAAAAATAAATGTGCAAGAAACTTTTTCTCTGTTTTGGCGAAATGAAGGTGAATGAAAGTTGAGAATAGACACATTTTTCCTGCATGCAGTAATGTCGCCTCTCACTACACGCCGGATAATGAGCAGCTAGTCTGGCCCTTTGTATAATTTAGGATGGTAGTTTGTTATTCTATGACTGTGATTATGAATAACACAGAGGCTCACTCCTCCAGGAGTTTAGTCTATTCCTTCTTTCCAACGTTGCGCCAGGCAGACACCCAGATCCCACTGATTAACTGGGACACAGGAAGCCAGCATGTAAACACAGAAGAAGACAAGCAGGCTACTGTTGGGGCTCCATATCTGTTTTTATGTGGCGTATTGTGCTTTGTGTGCCATTGTTCAACCTGAAATCTGTATCAGATGGTGCACTGAGAAAGGAGACAAGTTGACGGTGGTGGGAAAAGGCTTTGAGCCTTTATGTCATCCTGACGTTTAGTTTGATACACTGCCAAGATAAATGATGGCTGCACATAAGACTATCAATTTTAGCAGCAATTTCATATTCCTAAATATACATTTTTCAATAATGTGGGTTTTAGAAGGTTATATGTTTTTGTCTTCAATGTTTTATCTCTGATAGTGTAGGACTGTCAGTCAGTGTTTCCTAGGTGGGAAGGACCTGAGTACATTTATTCAGTTACTGTATCAAAGAATAGTGTGAGGTTACTCAATTATTTCCTTTTGGCAGACTTTTACTTATAATGTATTGTGGAAAATATTTATTTACTACCTTACTTACTGATACTTTACCCTAATCCTTTTACTTACATACCAGGAAATACACCGATCAGCCATAACATTAGGCAGCAAGTGAACATTTTGTCCTCAAAGTTGATGTGTTTAGAAGCAGGAAAAATGGGCAGCGTGAGGATTTGAGCGACTTTGACAAGGGCCAGATTGTGATGGCTAGACGACTGGGACAGAGCATCTCCAAAACTGCAGCTCTTATGGGATGTTTTTGGTCTGCAGAGGTCAGTACCTATCAAAAGGGCTCCAAGGAAGGAAAAATGGTGAACCAGAGACAAGGTAAGTAAATTAAGTAAGTAAAGCTTTATTTATATAGCACCTTTTTGACACAGAGATCCAAATTGCTTTACAAACAACTAATATACATATGGTTATAACCATACCCAATCAAAAAACATAGGGAGTATGTAAATACAAACAAGGAAATCTATAAAAAAGGCTTGCCTGTAGAGGTGTGTTTTGAGGAGCCGCTTAAAACAGTCCACAGATTCAGTGAATCTGAGTGATTGGGGAAGACTATTCCACAATGTTGGGGCTAAAACAGCAAAGGTCACCTTTAGTTTTGCAGTTAGAGCGGGGAACGGATAAAAGGCAGAGATTTGAGGAGCGAAGTGGCCGAGGAGTGGAATGAGGAACAAGGAGAAATGAACTATAACTGGGGGCAAGGTCATTAAGTGCCTTATATGTAATCAGAAAGATCTTATAGTTGATCCTGAATTTTACCGGAAGCCAATGAAGGGATGCCAGAACAAGAGTAATGTGGGACCGGTGGCTGGTTCTAGTTAACAGTGTGGCGGCTGCATTTTGTACTAACTGTAAGCGATTTAACGAAGCCTGACTGAGGCACGTGTAGAGGGAGTTACAGTAATGTAGACAATGAAGCTGTGAATTAATTGTTCAAGATCACTGGAGGACAGGAAATTTTAGATTTTTGCAATATTTCATAGCTGCAGGAAACAGGACTGGACAAGTTTTGTAACATGAAGGTCAAATGTCATATAGTGGTCGAAGATGATACCCAGATTCTTAGCAGTGGGTTTGTCATGGGAGGGCAAGGCTCACTGATGCACGTGGAGAGCGAAGGCTGGCCCATGTGGTCCGATCCAACAGACGAGCTACTGTAGCTCAAACTGCTGAAACAGTTAATGCTGGTTCTGATGGAAAGAAGTCAGAACACGCAGTGCATCACTGTCTGTTGGTGTGGGGCTGCAGAACATTCTGACCACTAGTGTTGCTTTCGTCAACGTAAATTGTGACTAAATATCGTCGTCAACGAACCTTTATCACGTGACGGAAACGAGACGCAACAAAAATGGTGGTCATGTGACGAAAACTATAATCAAATATATAATGCAATATTGTCGACGAATAAAAACAGGACTGAATGTGGTTTGCAAAATAAAAACTCTGCTAAAATATCTCTTCATTTTCGTTGACCAAAACGAGACGAGACGAAATGTTATTACATTATTTCATCTCGCTATTATTATTATTTTGCAATATTTCTGTTTCCTGAGTCTCGGGGCTGCATCAGCGCACTGCGCAGACGCAGGCTACGTCACTTCCTCAATCCCCACTCGCGGCATTATTAAGAAGATGCAGCTGCAGTGGGTTAACGTTAGTCACAGACACACACATTTTATTTGCACTTTTTTATTATGTTATTGTAGCTCGAGCATTCAAGCACCTTGTTTCTCTTTAAGTTAAACTTGAATGTAATGAAATTTTTTTCTGGCATTGTCATTTGAAGCTATTTTATTTATTTATTTTATTTAAATTTATGTGTGTGTACTTCTTAGTACATGTTTGGTAGTTAAAATAAATATGTTGTAAATTCAAATCAGAGCATCTTCCGTGTCTGGAATTGAATGTATTCTTGAGTCTATAAGGTAACAATAATATAATAATAAGATAACCTTGTTTGACTTGTGAAATGGGTGACTTTTGGTTTTGGTTTTGTCTATACTATACCAGGTACTTGTACTATATTAACTGGGTTAAATAGAATTGCATTATTAAAAAGAGACTTAAATACAATTTTCATTGACTAAAACTAGACTAAAATGTCATCAGTTTTCGTCGACTAAAACTAGACGAAAATAGTCATGGATAATTCTGACTAAAATAAGTCTAAAATGCTCAGACTTTTAGTCGACTGAAACTTGACTAGACTAAGAAGAGTATAAACGTGACTAAAACGAATAAAAACTAAAATGAAAGTTTGACACAAAGACTAGACTAAAACTGAAATTAAAACAGGCCGCCAAAAACACTACTGACCACCAGGGTGCCCAGGTGGTCAGAATGTTATAGCTGATCCGTGTATACTATATACTTATTTTATAATCCTACTTTTCTATTTTTTAAATTGGTCTATATTTTTAGATTTGTTCAAATACTTTTTGAATACGCTTTTATCCTTTTCTTTGAAGCAAAGCGAAACTCTTAGAAGGGAGGTAGGTGTGAGTGGTGGGACATACAAAGTGTCACACTGAAGACACCCTTAGTTAGTGTTTCCCTAACATTAACTAAGTAGTTTTAGTTAGCTAAACTTAACAAAATCTTAACCACAGAGGGAGAATATCATAAAACAATCCTTTTTATAATGGTCATATGGTTTTTGGAAAGCAATGACAAAGCCCCTTATACCTAAATATGTTTTTCATTTAGGTATGAGAACTTGTTGGAGACACGCCCATAAAATATGATTGTTTTCAGGTAAATTAGAAGTAAAAACACATCAGTTTATGTGGGAATTTGGTTTCTACAGTCTTCACGTTGGTGATTGTCCACGGGGGGTTGCTTAAATGCATCCGTTTGGCTGTTGGCTTCATTTACATTTGGTTTTAATGCGAAAGTTGTATTTTCAATTTCGGAAATTTCATTACATTTAAAAATCTTTAGAATAGGTTCTTTTTTGTTTAACTGCATTTCACTTTTTCACTCAGTGTTTCCATTGTGCTACTTCTACCTAAGTAAAGAATATCAGTCAATCTTACAACACAGCAAACTTTCCCAACAAGAATAAATAATAAAGGACTTTGTCTTGGTGCAGACCTATATTGATTACTCACACACACACACACACACACACACACACACACACACACACACACACACACACACACACACACACTCGGAGGAGAATTACACTCCTTCTAAATCTCCATTTTGCTAAATTCCCCTGTGCTGAAAATTCCACGAGTCAGGGAGTGAATGAATGCATCCCTATATGTCACCCCCTCCCTTTCCTGTCTGTGTTCCTTTTCCTGTGTGTGACCTCCGCATCTCTTAACGCCAACGAATCCCCTCTTCCACTCGAGAAGCAACCATTTTATTTAGGTTCACTTAAACGTACCCAACAGATTTATGTAAGGAATCCAGTGGGCTGTTTGATTCAGGAAGCTAAGGGGATCACCAGGGGAATTTGAGGCTAACATATACATATACATACATACATACACACACACACACACACATACACACACACACACACACACACACACACACACACACACACACACACACAGAGCTGTGTATACACATGGGTGAAACACTTAACACACAACACACATATTCACACGTACAGGAAACACTAAACCACAAATACCTACACAATGACAGATATATATTTACACATACGCACAAACACATGGAGGAAAACGTTGTACACAAGACCAGCATTCACTCATACAGGAAACACTCAACCCCAAATGGCTGGACACACACACACACACACACACACACACACACACACACACACACACACACACACACACACACACACACACACACGGCCAGAGCTTATGAGACCTGATGAAGACAAGTGTTCTATCAACAGTCCAACTCCGGTATCATTTCCTTCCTGAGGTTCACCGCAAACATTACAGGCCTGCTGGCTCATTCACTGCATGGCAGGGTTGCTAACAGGGTTGCCAGGTTGGTGGGAGGTAATGGGCTGAATACCGCATGGTGTGGGATGGCTGGGACACACACACACACTCACACACACACACACACACACACACACACACACACACACACACACACACACACACACATCCTTAGACACACACAAAGATTAAGGTAACTCCGACACATGCATAGAGACGGGACAAGCTCGCAGAAACATACAAAGACACAACATGCTGTCACAGGAGACTTCAACATGCAAAGATACAGCTCATGTACACACATACACACACACACACACACACACACACACACACACACACACACACACACACACACACACACACGCTTGGAGGGAAAACCCAGAGAGGAGGATGAAGAGATTAGTTTATCATCCTCGGTGCTGACAGATCCTGCTGATGTGTGACCACAAACCAAACAACCATCAATCGCTGCAGGAGAAGCATGATGGAGGAGAGGACGGTGAAGAGTTTTGCATGTGAAGGTCTAAACACTCAGTAGTATTTAGCTTGAGTTAGAGTGAATACACACACAGAACTCTGGAAAGGCCTAAGTGGGGTTATTCATCAGAAAAAAGGCAGCTGTGGATTTTACAGTGAGTTGACAGTGAGAGAGGAAATTCCGTTGTTACAGTTTGGTCCACTTTAACTGTAGAGTGAACTGTAGAGTGTGTGTGTGTGTGTGTGTGTGTGTGTGTGTGTGTGTGTGTGTGTGTGTGTGTGTGTGTGTGTGTGTGTGTGTGTGGTCGAGGGTATGAGATCAGATGTAGAATTTATGTTGCCACTTTAGTGAAGGTGTATGTTTGTATGTGTTTAAGGAGATTTGAGAAATCCTGACAGTCAGTAAACTACACACAGCCCACTGATGTTTACCAACCTGTGCACCCTTGTGATGCTTAAATTCTAAAGCCCATAAAACGGATGAGAGAAGAAGAAAAAACATGTTGATCAGTCCAGATGTCTCTGGATGGAGCACTTGCTGCTGTTTAGGAAGGTTTGTGTTTTGTCATCATTTCCTTCAGGTGGTTACAGTAAGTGAGTACAGATACCGTAATGTCATTTTGGGAAATACATTGTGGGTGGATCATGCAGGGATTGCGAGCATGTGGTTCCTTATTGTTAACTTTCAAGCACAACACTTTGAAGTTCCTGTTGCAGGGTGAGTAACAGGTGTCTTATTAGCAAAAGCTGAGAAGAAGCTAAACTACCTCCAGGGGCGGTCCAAAGTGTCAGTACTACTACAGTAGAATTTTGTGGTATCACCCACCTCTATCAATCTATGTAATCCATATGGATTATCCCCATGTGTTGTTATGAATTTAGCAATAGCCACCATGATTATCTTTCTGTTTAAAAGAAAGCTGGAATGAGCCTGAAATACTAGTTCTCGGAGTGTCTCAAACATTTTTTTGTTACATTTTATTTTATTGATTAATTGCATTTGGTTAATTTCTTTCTTTTCAGTAAAGTGTACTTAGAGAAACTGTTAAGGAATTGTGGGCATAAAGGTAAGACCAGTTGCAAGCCACTACTTTACAACATATTGGTTTGTCAAAGAGAAGACAGGGGGGCTGTTTACACATATATCTCATCTACTGAAGATTTATTCCACCCTGCCTAACTAAACATGTATTCCTGTAAGACTGTCCCTTGTCACCTCAGCCATTTGTGATACTCATGGACGTGATATCCACACATACCAAGGGTCTTTCAGAGTGTGTTGGCATCTCTGTCATTTGCAATGATGACGCTATCCGTTTACCGTCTTTGGACTGTAACCATAGATGTGTACTGGAACAGTTTGCAGCTTGGTGCGATGCAGTCAGAGTGAAGATCAACACCTCCAAGTTTCAGATGGGAAAAGGAGTGGATTTCTCAATGCAGGTGAGGCGGGAGCAGCCCCCTCAAGTGGAGGACTTCATGCATCTCAGGATCTTATTCACAAATAATGGGAGTGACCACAGGTTAGGAGTACTAGCTGCAGAAATGCAGCTTTGTATGAGACCATGATTGCACAGATATGGAGCGAATTTGATCTTTTAATCTATACATGCCTGTTTTTGCATGTTCCATATGTCAGCATGCGCCTGGATTCCTGCATGTGTTCCTCAGTGTGTGTCCGGCCACAGCAACAGACGGCCTAGTATTACGAGAACAGGCTGAGAGGAAGGAGTCGCCCCCCCAACACGTCCGCGTGGTGAAAGCACCTCTTCAGCATACGGCAGCTGTTCACATTTCCTGCGTATTGGATGTCGAGCGGTGGCTATCTCTCATTTGCTGAGTGCATTATTAACAGATGGACTTCCCGCGCTGCGCTAATATTGGGAAATGGGAGAAATGTGGAGAGCGCTGTGGATACACACATACACACACCACATCCCTTGAGCAGCTGCTGCTGCTGCTCAAGTGATGTGTGTGTAGATATTTATTGCTCAGTGTATGTACCCTCTGTGTGTGTGTGTGTGTGTGTGTGTGTGTGTGTGTGAATGGACATATGACTGTATGTCAATCTTTTGTACACAAGGCTTTTGTGGTGTGTGTGTGTGTGTGTGTGTGTGTGTGTGTGTGTGTGAGAGAGAGACAGAGAGAGAGATAGAGAGCAGGGCTGCTTGTGTGGGCAAGCTATGTGGCAGAAGAATTCCCCTTTGACCTTATCCCTGCTTCATTGATTCACATGGAGTGATTTGATTACCAGTAAATGCATGACTGTCAGCACTGTACATTCAGCTGCAAGGAAGAAGTTGGATGACACAGTTTGTGCTGTCATACTGAATTTCACCAAGATAAAGGGCTGTTTCATCAGTTTAAATCCAATGACCAATCCAACACAATGGTGACTTGGGCTACAAGTAGACAATTAGCTGTTCTAACCATCCAGTGGTCTTGCACAGGAGGCAATGAGTTTCCAGCACCAGTCAACAGCAGGGTGTTTGATGGCTTGTGATGGACACATGTCATTGTATCTTCTGGTTTTGAATGTGGGTCAGATTGTTAGTTTCAGCCCTACTTCCCTTTTCTACGCTGCTTGAATTCTTCGAGAGTTCTCTCTTTTTCCACCAAATCTAACCATTTACAAAAACTTCCCAAATCAAAAGGCATCGTAAAGTTTCACCTTCATCTGCTTTGTATTTGTGCGTTAGGACAAAAGCTTCTGCCAAATGACAAAATGTAGTACAAATCTAAATAATTATGCAAAGTTATAGAATAAAATTGAGAATAAGAGACTGAAACTCTTGATATCCATAATGGGCAGCAATTTTCTAAAACCACACAAAGAAAAGAGGGCCCTGCAAAGGAACAGAAACTTCCTCAACATAAAATCTAAAGACAGGACCAATCACACTGATTGGCAGGTGATATATACAAGTACAGCACAAAGTACACATTTGGAGGTAAGATGAAAGGATGATTTGAAGATTCCCTATTATAAACCCATTTCATGCAAAGACACACACAAGAATGACATTCATCTACTCCTCGCTAACAGAACGAAAATGAAGTGTTCCGATTACCAGCATCAGCACCGTAAACTGTGCGAGTATGACTAAAGATTCTGATAGCTTAGTATCATTTTCTGGTCCAAGCTACAGAGACAGATGTACAACATGTTCAGTAGAGTGCAAGATCTGACTCCTTAAAAATACATTTAGTAACCTATACCTGCAAGGCGTATATGATCTACAATTTGAGATATGTGGGTGTATAAATGGAAAAGTCCATTAGTCTTAGTCCATTATTGAAAGTGTCTATGTATCCAAGTCTCATTATCTCCTGCATCCGTCCTTTGGCTTCCTTAAGTTTAAACTGGCACAGGATGACTCATTACACGCTCTTCATCTCTCCAACGTTCCTGTGTACCTTCTCTTACCCATTTGTCACCTGGGTATGTAAACACAACCAAGCACTTCCTCCATGTTACCATTCCTAAACGAGGTACTCGTTGAGAGGGATATAAACCAGGCTACTTCCTGTGTACCTCGAGCAACGTATGATGGCACAGGAACAACACCGAGGCCAGGTTTATCTGAAGTGTCTCCTGCCATCCGTCGACGCATTTGTTAACTCAGCCAACCATCAAGACCCCTGCCAGTGGAACGGCACACTCAGAGCAACACTTTCCGCTTCTTACTTTAAAACAAACAGCTGCGGCCGAAGCAGGGGAGCGTGATGGAAGTGTGTGTTTTGATAAAAACTTTCTCATGCCAGGATGCCAACTTCTGGGGCCAAATAGAGACAGTTAGTACAGTTTGTTTGTCAGAAATCTTACTTCTGCTTCTTTTGTATTAATAATGACCCAACAACAAGAACCTGTAATAATATGGTCCACAGGGAGATACAAAGATGTTCACTATGTGTTGTAATCAAGATTAAATTATTGTTTAGCAGAGACGGCTGTTGGAATATTTTTTGAGTATATATACCACCATGGTTCCGACGAGTTAAGCTACTTCTGAATGACCCCTCTCCTTCTTGGCTTAGTGACAACATTACTGTACTCTGTTGTACTAATGAGCAGAGGTAGGCAGAATGACAGCATCTTTCCATCTGATTGAAACAAGAATAAGAATACATTACATTTACATAAATTACATACATTTTTATATGCATTGCTGTAACTACTTTTCCCAGCAGAATCAGAACATATCTGAAAGATATGAAGGCCCAAATTGACACAGTATGTGACCAATGGAGGTCAAATTTAGTTGAAACGTAAGGAATGTAAAAGTAATTATAGGAAGAAATCACCTGACAAAGTATTTGGTCCGAGGTCCAAATAATGTTTTCCAATTACATTTAAGCAAATCATGTTGCACTTTTGACAACCGCCCATTGTTTTGTCATTATGCTTATGTTTGTACTTCATCCCACCTCGACATTAAAGTCAATACACATTATGGTAAGCCATGATTTCCTCTCTAAGGAGCTCAGCAAAGTTTCCAGTTCAGCTTGATGCTTCATTAACTTCTCAGACCAGAGCAGCACAGCAATGGGCCATCTTTGCACTCACATCTGAAGGCACTCACAGTTAGTAATGACTAAGATAAACACAGAGGAAGTGTAGAAACACTATAAAACAAAATGTCACACATGATAATTGCAGAAATATCACAGAAATATGCCTACTGTAAATAGAGACTGGTATCCATAAAGCTGCTGCATGCTAGGAGGATTTCCCTTACACCCAGCAGTGCTGTGTAGCAGTGGAGAGGTTAGCCTATAAAAAGAGTTTTGTGTGCTACGTGTTTGGAGGATTGTGTTAAACAGTCCAAGTTGAGAAAGATTCACTCAGAGCAGAAAAACTGCTGATGTTATTGCTGTTCTTTACCGACGTATCAGGTCAACAGGGTGAAAGGGAGACATCTGTAATGATCCTTATAAACATAGATGTTCACCTGAAGGTTTATAACTAAATAAAGTACCATGACCATGCACTAAAAACTCCAAGTATAATGGATTGTGCTGTGCAGACTTTAAAATACTTCCTGTATTTTTGGCTCTGACTTCGAAACTCTCTTTGCTATGTGTTTCTGAGTGCGGATCATTTGGGAGCTTTGATTGTCACACCGCATCTACAGGCCAAAACCGTTATATAACCAGATAAGTGCAGTGTTTTATCACTGCCTGCCATCTACATAAACAGCCTTTTCAGGAGACCTAATATGTCCCATGGTCTGTTGGCATGGCGTCAGCGGTGCCAGGGTAATAACTAACTGAATGAAGGCCTGGGCACGGCGCTGGCAGAGTTGTGGTTAGCGAGCCCGGAGTCCAGTGCCAGCGGTCCTCTTGCTGTCCTGAGAGGCTGCCAAATCATAACCCTGCTTCAACAAATGCAGCGTGACGCGGGGATCCATCTCTGTGAGCGCGGTGGCGCCGGGGACCGACTCTGCTGAGCCTGGCCTGTCTCTGTCCTAACTTTGTGTCTACGGCTCATACAGGACTGTCAGCTGGACACTTAACACGCAGCATGTCGGGACCAAACACAGCAACAGATGTCAGGATGAGGAATCTATTGTGTCTTTATTTGTCATGTTGTAAATTCCTGCACCACTACATTGACTCATTTAGACTGGCTAATCACATTTTAGCCATTTTTCTGCTCTAAAATTGCTGGTAATTTTTCATTTCATTAGTTTTATTAAGAGCCTTCAAAAGATTTGTACCATACAGTGACACTTCATTACAAAGTTGTAGTCCTACCAGTATACTGTGAGTTAAACTTCATGTAGCCTATATGTCATTTGTCAAGGCATGAATTACAAAATGTTTCACAGGTACAAATGAAAAGAATATAATGCATACTGAAAAATGAGACATAAACTATTTCAATACAATAAAAAAGACAACACTGTGTAACAAAGCCAAAAAAAGAAAACTGGATGCCAGAGCAGTGAAGCCAGCAGTAGTGTGGTATCACAGAGGAGTAATTTATGCTGCAGACTTCTTACCGAACTGTGATTATATTGACCCCTACTCGTCTGTGCCATAAAGCTCCATTGTTGTCCAAAAACATTCAAAACACACAAATGAGCCACACTGCTGCACTGGGTGACATGTTCATTAATCACCATGAACACACACACTAGTTTCACACACACACACACACACCACCCTGCTGCCAAATACTTAGTAGTGCACAAAATGTGTTTTTCCACGGCTAAAAAATAGTCCCCAAGAGCACATAAAAGAATGGATTTGGTCTGCTGTTGTGGGGATGGAAAGAGGCATATAATGTAGCAATATTTCATAACTGGAAATAATGGGCCCAAGTTGAAGTTCTGATGAATACTTTAAGAGGTCAGTTTGGGTGAAAAGAGGTATTTTAGTTTTGGTTTGAATGAACTGTACATAGAAAATATAGAAATACATAAAATGATGTAGAGCTCACTGGTTTTCACAAATATAGAATGTATTAAATTAAGAAAGATGCATAAAAATAGGACAGTACCTACCTAAGTCCTACTTTACACGTTAAATCCCTGCACATTAAAACCTGTCCTGTACGGGACAGGTGAGTCGACTAATTACAGGTTTTAGCGACACTAAGGGGAGTAATCTTGCCACAGGGCTGAATGTATAATTGATTGCGCTGGAACAAGGTGATTAATGGACAGTTGATTGTTGTACAGTTCACCTGATCTCCAGCTGTTACTCAAGAAGGACCTGCCATGACGGAGAGGACTTTCCAGGCAAACAGACAGGTGTTTGTTCCACTACACCTGTCGTTGCTTTTCTTAATATTCTACAGTTTGCCCCTTTTTTGTTAGACTGGAAGAACTAAATGTACAGCAACAATGAGGAGAATGTGATTTTATGTTGCACAGAAATCAATCATTTCAGAATGTAACAGTATCCTGTAGCTCTTAATTTTTAATTTTTGAGCACAAAATGGAAAGCTTTATTTTTTTTATTTCTGTTATTTTCTAAGGAAAATATATCTTTTCCCACAGGTAAATAAAAATAAGATGTCATTTTAAAAAGGGTAACCTGCATTGTATTTCATCTGTTACACTGTATATGATACCAATTTTAAATCCGTCTATGACTCGATGTAATTACCCCAAACCATTTTGAAGGCATATCATTCTGAGCTCTCATTTCCTCAAACCAGTTTGTCATGCTACCAAGCTTCACACTGATACTCATAGTATTTATGGCTAAATTTAAATTAAGCTGCATTCCCTTGGGATATAGCAAGATTCAAGATACTGCAAATCTACTTTTGGTGCTTTCTTTCAAAAACCACATTTAACATTTTTCATTTGGACAAGGAAGACTTACCTTACAGTGCGTATGTATTCAGCAGCTGCCTTCCTATTTAGACCCAACACAGGGCTGGACATGATGGGCCCAGCAAGACCAAATCAATCTAAAAACAGCCTCCATCCCACCTTAAAGCTCCTTGTACCCCCAACAAGCAAACCCCAGAGTTCCTTGCTGATCTGGTGGGTTTCATACCAAGTCCTGCAGCTCCAGGCTGATTGGTTTGTCTCGCCTTGGCGGTTCTTGAGGCTTGTGATTGTGGCAAATCCTGCCGGGGGCTCTCATACCTCATACTGAACCACCAAATAGAGGGATTTCTCTTCTGAACATTATGGAGGCTTCGATGAACTAATTTGGCTCCCTTGCCGAGAGATTAGGAGGGAGGATAGGAGCAGTTATAAAGGGGAGGAACAGTGAGAGAAAGATTGGGTAGAAGAAATGGCAAATGAGACTGCAGGTAGAGCAAGACAGTTGAATTGAAGTAGAAGACTTGAGGCAAATTATACTTTCCATGTCCACATAGGGGTTAGCTTCATTAGTATGTCCATTTGATTTGTAGTGTGAATGTGTGGAGTCCACATTCAGAGATATCCAGTTTAATATGTGTGTACATCATGAGTGTATACTGTCCACATCTGTGCCTGTTTTGGAAAATACAGTGAGACGTCAATCATAAGTGAGGCGTGTGCATTTTACTTGTGTTACATTACAGAATTTCCAGGCATGTTTCTCTTCTCTCTGCTATTTGGAGCTGCCACTGGGCAAAGTTGTGCTCATTTAGATTTAGAGAAGCAGCAGAGGGGGAAGAAGATACAGAGGTTTCAAGAGCGGGGGGATAGATGAGAAGGATGGTGAGAGAAAAGGGCAGGAAATGTGGTAGAAAAGAGGAAAAGAGAAAAAAGAAAAATATATACACCTACCCAAATTAATGAATAAATCATAACGTTACTGGACAAAAGGTCTTGTAACTATCAGGACATCTAGTGTTTGTGTGTCTGGTTCAGCTCATATGTGTGAACATACTGTAAAGTATTTCACTGCATTTTTTTTCTTTCCCATAGCACAACATTGACACAATATTTTATGATTTCCAAGATACACGATGTGAACGAATGGGCATTAAAATACACATTAACATCTTCAATGTCAAAACCTTTTTTCTTCTTATATTGTATGTGTCTTTTGTCCAATACAGCAGCAGCATCTGGGTCCCACATACAGTTTAGTTCTCCTCTCTCTCCATGTTTTCACAGCAGTGAGCTGTTAATGGAAGCGGAGGCCGCTGGCTGTGCCTGGCAATGAAAATACGACCCAGGCAGGGAGCCGGACTGGTGGGGAGAACAAGAAGAGAAGTGGGGAAGTAGAGATCGTGGTGGTGTGTGTGGGAGATGCAACAGAGCTCAGAGGGAGGGAAAATTATCCATTTCCATGCTAATGGCCTTTACCTTTTACATTTGGTATCCCTTGTGGTGTTTTGCCGATAAAGGAATTTCCCATCATAGCATCAATGCAATGTTATTTCCTCGGCACATCACAGTACCACGGAGCAGAAACCACATCTGTCAAACATGGTATGCATTTAAAAAAAAAAAAGAGGTATACACCAAAATCAGATCCTCTCTAAGAAACAGTGAGAATGTCACCGATCAGTCTTTGGCATTTATGTCTCCACCAGTTTGTTAACTGAGCAGCCATATTTGTGTGTTATTTTGTAGACTGCATTTACCTCTCGGATTTTGGAAGATTGTAGTTATTAATTTAATAACACCTAGACAAGAACATAGTGGAAGCCTAGATATTGAATTGCTTATCTTCACAGCCTGAATACTTTCTTGTTTTTAGGGCCTTTAGGGTCATACCAGCATTTCAAACAGCAACATTTTGGAGCAAAATCAAAAAGTAAATTTACACAGAGCTTCCGCATAGAGTTCCACTTTAATCTGTCAACTGTGACACAGGAATTTGCATTACTGACCAATACTAAAAAGTCTTAACAGTGCTTAACATTTGAGGGAACAGAAAGAACCAGAGAGTCCAAAATGGGGGATGCTGTCATGTTAGCTATGTCACACCATCCAATTTTATATAATCCTGCTCTGCTGAATAAGAAACTTTCTTCTTTTTGATTTTTCTGCCACAAGCTAAACTAGCCGCAACCAAAAGACTGTCATTGCGCAACCCAAACAGAAACTACTAAGTACCACAGGTATGCAAATAGTGTCACTGAAATATTCATGATGATAGTAATGCGGTTAAATAACGCTGCCCCTAAGCATACAAATAGTTGCAGAGGTCACAAAATAAATCCAGGTGCCAAAAGAGCAGCACGTGCCCCTCTATCATTACCCCCAAAGAGGTGCCAAGACCCTTAACCCCCAACTCCAGATGCTCAGGGGCCAAACAAATCAGACTGTGGTTGTGCTGGATTTATGTAAGCTGTGTTAGTGTGGAGCGGAACATATTTGGCAAGCTGACAGTATGCTAGTTAAATAAAGGTTTACAAAAGAGGTTCATACACAATAAACACACTTCTAATAGCATTACACACACTTCTGGGAAACTAGGGAAGCCCCAACTCTTCCCTCAGCTTCCACTGTACTGACTCACTCTTTCCCACTGCCCTGTGAAGGTCCACAGTTGGACAAAACAATCCTACACTGTGCAGACTGTGACCCTCGACGGCCAGTGTGGAGAGAAAAAACAGATGCTGCTGCTGCTATGGGACAGGACCGTCAACACTGAGGATAGCGATGTTAGACGACTATTATCCAGTGTAATTAGTCCCTGAAGGAGATGGGTCAGGACGGCCAACAGCAAGAAGGACATCTGCATCAACTGCAAATCAGTTTCATGCCAGGGATGACAGCTAGAGTTAAGGCAAGTACAGGACTTTCTTCTAACAGATGCAGACACAACTATAAGGGACAAAATAGGAAATACCAGCAGCATGCACTTTTTGTAGTCACCATTGTATTGTCATACAGCACCCTCTAGTGGGTAGATTCTGTATAAAAAGTTACATATAAAAGATTCAGCACACCAGTTATTATCCATAATTGAAATCAGAAAATGAAAATCACACCATGAATGACTACTAATGCCACATCATTAAAGTTTATAGCCCGGTGAAAATTAATTTTGTCCTCACCTACTCTGCAAGGGAGCCCCGTTTTGGGTAATTCTGTTTCGTGTCTAAACTCCAGATTTATTCTATAATAAACAAGTGTTGCATGAGTTAATGAAAGGCAGATTGCTCTGCTGAAGACATTAAACAGGAGGGAAAATGATAGGATCCGTACCCACGAATTTTCTCGGCCCCAGAGGGAAGCACTTTATGGTGATTCCTTTCACAGACCGAGAGCTGGAGGCTCCATTATCACCTTCCTGGATTAAGCTGTGACTGCTGACAGGCACACAGGGTGTATAAATGTCAGAGCACTGGGCTGCTCCGTGGGTCAGATTGAGGCTTCGCAAAATGATGACTGAAAAGTGACAGGTTTATGAGCAAGGGGCCCAAAAACAGAACATGGGTCGGTTATCAAGTTGGCATGTTGCAATTTGTGGCAGTGATCAACAGAGAGGATTGGGTTTTTTTGTTGTGTACCCTTTTCTTTGGCATTTTAAGACACATTTTAACCACATTTTTTAATGTGGTGTATCAGACACAGGTCACATCCATAACCACAACTTAAGGGGTCCGTTTAGGATACAAATTTCTTCAGAATTACGCATGTAAGTAAAGTGATGCATTTTGGGCTGTGAGAGCTGCCAAAATGTGTGAACGCAGAGTGGTACTGTGGCTAAACAAGCGTCTGTCACTGTGCAGGCAAGGCGTAATGTTGTGTGATTGTTACATGTCATACAGGATCCATATATTACATATGTGTCTGTTTAATTTAAATAGGCCTCCTGGATGAAGTCCTAACCATAACCCTAACCCCCAACCCTATACCTAACCAATGTTGCATACAGTAATGTCAAGTCATGATACTTAGCACACACTACACAAAATGTGCCAGTAAAGGAAGTTAAAATACTGTTGATGCAACACTCTAGGACAGTGCCATATCCTGATGTATCTCAGTGCCACTGGCATGTGCTCAGTAGAAAATAATAGGTGCAGATATTTTGACATACGTGTAGGTGCCTGTATGTTGCCCTTGTTAAGTACCAAGCCACATATTGTATAATGACTGTACAATAACTCATTTTATATAAAAGTATGTAACTCCAAAATGTAAGGCTCATAATCGATCGATAGATCGAGCTTGGTGATAAATGATACTGCGTTTTGTAAGTGATAATTCAATAGGTTCTGAGAGGGAGTTATGACCCTATGTTGTTAGCATGCGAACCAAGCAAAGTAATGAAATTAAAGTTGTAGTTCCCTTTATGCTACTTGTAAAAACAAAAGATATACTGTATATCCCAAAAATATACAGTAAAATTGATTAGTCTCACAGCCTGTGGGAAGACGCTTCTGTGCGTGTTGTCAGACGACAGCAGGGTGAACAGGCTGTGCACAGGCACCCCACCTCACCGCAAAGTCCTTCTGTCCTGGGCCGTGCACATCCCATACCAGTTTGTGATGTTTCCAGTTGGGATGCTTTCTATCGCTCCTGTGTAAAAATGAACAAGAATTTTCGACAACATTGCTACTAATAACTATAACATTGCTATCACGTCTACTAAAAAGACAGGACAGGTAATAGGATTATGGTGTAATTATAGAACACATTTCTCCAATGTGTCACTGTTAACTGACAAATATGTCAAAGTAAAAGTACTTGTATCATCACCGCAATCTTTACCATAAACTCTTGATAGCAGGGTACAGACAGAAAGCAAACATTTTTACTTTTTCTGGATGGCCACTGACTAGACAGGCCTCCTTCCTCAAGACAAGGTCAGTCCTAACCTCTGTAATTATTCTGTGCATAATTACTGAACAAAGATTATTTTTACATGGGACAAAGGTCTTAAAAAACAGGAATGTGACAGCATTTTAAACTCATCTGAAGACTCGGACAAATGCCACAACGGTTTGATTTGTTGCATGAAACCACTATTAAAGTGTGTGACAGAGACTTTGAATAATTACCTTCATGAGTATGTATACTGTATACATATTTCATTTTCTGTGACAGCCTCTGTACTCTTGGTGACCCCTTTCCCTCTGTGCTAAAGAAAACTAATCTTCAGGTTAACATTTTCACGAGAGCCTTTTCTCGCTGGCAGTAGCAAACTGGGCTGTCCACGCCAGCCATGTAGCAAAGGCAAACAAACACCACATGGGAGCCATTTCAGGGGTACAACCAGACAAAATGAGTCTTTAATAACACTCTGCGGAGGGCCTTGTAATTGCAAGCGAGTGGAACATTTTCTAATTATAAGCGCTCCCAGGCACACACTCATTTCTTGCGCCTTCTGTAGCCTAGCATGCCCCGTTAGCCAGTGGCTAGCTGTGCGGCTGAAACCACATGAGATGTTGAAGATTGCAGGCTGGCAGAAGTTGTTTTGCTTGGGTTGGGTTTTCAGTCAGGGTTGGTTAGCTGAGTAAACACTATGTGAAGTGGGCAGGGCGTATATGCAGTGAGATTCTAAACAAAATCAAGGAAAGTACAAATTTCCCTTATGTTTGGCACAAGTTTGAAGTTGTGTTGTTTCTGGTTAGCAATTAGAGGATGTGACTGTCAACGTAATTATAACTTCCTAATTGCGGCCGGTCTGTTCCAAGTTGGATCCCGTTTTGGAAAACAGCATTTTTCTTTCTTTTTCTTGGCGTTTTTCCTACCAGAAATTCCGGTAAGATGTTTGTTTTAATGCAGTTCTGCCACAAACACTTATTTTAGTTAAACCTGTTGAACTTACAAAGCGGAGACCATCGAGTGCATTGAAATATTGAAGGAAAGGTTTTAAGGCATATTAAATAATGCTTTCTTCAGATTCTGTGACGGGCTCATAAGAGTTAAGCAGTGCAGATGTTTGCAGTGATTTTAACATTAAATTTCACACCAGGCAATTCAAATGTGTCATGATCTGTACTATTATGCATTTAGGAATCTAAATCATTTCAATTTCAGTTTAGCTTTCCATCCTTGATCCAAGGACGATGAGCTCCATCAATTAAAAATATTTTGAAAATTTTCAGTCAAAGTAAAAAAATGTTTTGCCATGTTAACCTTTTTTTTGAAAATGTTTTAAGTCATTTCAGCACTGACCCCTAGGCTCCTTACCAGACCTGGGTGAGAGCTGCGCATCCTCAGGCATGACTGACAACTCTACCCACAGACAGATCTTCAGCATTGATATCTGCTCCAGTCTGGCTCTAATGGAACCTTATTGAGCACAGAAGATTGAAAGAAATTTCCGTCGACCATTGTGCTGCTCCAACATCCAACAGCTGTAACCCGTCTTTGTGAACCCAGAGTACATCCAATGACCGTGAACCCATAGATCAACTGGTATTTTGTCGGTGACAGCTCTATTGACCTGGTGACTGAAAGTAGCAGTCTTCTTGTCAAAACCAGAGCTCCAGTGGCTGATCTGCTCTGACCTTTTGCCATCGCAGTAATGCTGTAATTAACAACCAGACCGTAGGAGTAAATGGATGTAGGCCAAAGCACTAAGCAACCGGGGAACCTCATCAGTTCAACGCCAACCACACAACAGCACCTCTGGCCTCCTTTCTATTTGCCTCATTTGGGACTGCCTCCAGTGCTAGCTTTTAATCTTGCAGCAGATCTTTAGAAATACCACAACTGCAGTTTCTACAGCCAGCTTCAGCTCTTTCTTCAGTGGATCGAAATCCCTGAAGGAGAGATCACCAGGGTTATTCATAGGGTCAAAAGAGGAGCTGTAGTGGTTCGGAGACGAAAATGTCTTTGATACTGGCGTACCTTTTCAGGTCTTAAGATTCTGTATTGTTAAGAACGCAAACCTGGGAATAGTCGATGAAACTGTGATTGCCACTAATCAAGAAAATAAGTACAACTACATTTAAAAGAACCTCCTTGCTTTTTTTTTTTTCCCACTTTAAATGGCCTTCAGAAGGACCCCAGTTCTGAGTGTAGGAGTGCATGGTTATCATCTAGGTACGAAAAGCACAAGATCTCAAGGTTTGCGCTTCAAGCCAGATACTCCAGAGACGGATTCACATTACAGCCTCAGTCTGACCTCTCTCACTGCTGTGTCAACAGTTCTCCGCGTCTGCAGGGAACGGAGTCAGAGCTTTACACACATACACTCGCAAAAATGAAAATCTGTATGCAAAGGCATGTTTCAGTACAAAATACATCTTACTTTCATAGTTTTTTTTCTTCATGATTATGTTAGTTGATAATATTCAAGACATGCCTTTGCTAACAAGTTAAGAGGGAAAACAGCACAACTAAATATTGCTGAATCTACTTAAAGATAAGATAAAAGTTATGTTAGCTGTCCATCGTCATTGTACAGTCTGCTTCTTCCTGGGTCAACTTCGAGTGAACTTTCCATAGTTGTGGGGATACATGCAGTTTTACAGGTAAACATTTCAGCTGTATTAACTATTTCTTGGTTAAGAATTTGGTTAATAAAATATAAGAAAAGCAATGTTTAAGAACTGACTATCTGTCTCCTTTCCAGTATGTTACTTTTCTTTATCATTGTGAGGCTGTGCCTACAGATGTCTCTGCATCACACAATCTCAGCAATGGAGCTGGTAAATATGATATTAACAGGGATAGGGTAACAACGGCAAAAAACTGTGAATTTAAAAACAACTTTTAGGAGTTCCCAAATCCCAAAACGTTTGGTAGATAATGTTTTCCCATGCAGTATGATAATATCTTCCAAAGATTCCTAGAAGCAAAAATATGCTTACATTGATTTTAATACTAAAACCTCCTCTTTTTTGTTTTACTGTGTATCAGTCTTCTAAACCATATGGACGAGAAATAAAAGTATAGCAGTTCTGAGCAATAGCCTTAAAATGACCTGTACAGGGGACAAGTGTGTTTCTACAAAAAAATGCTCGATTCACATGCTGAGATCATTCCCCTGCAGGTTGTCTGGGAGAAAACAAACTGCTCAACAACACAAACAAAGAATTCACATGTACATATGAATTTGAGGTTAACTGTGCAATTTATGGTATATGGGTAATAAATAAAGACAAAAACTTATTGTTGGTATGAATCTTCTTACCAGCTCTCATCAGCCAAGTGAAGTTGCACAGGCTGAAACATAGCCTATCAAATGCATCATGGAGGGTGAAAGAATAACAGAGACAGAGCCTTCCCGACACACACGTATTCAGACGTACAGTCTACTTACACACTCCCTCACACACACACACACGCACGCACACACACACCTACACACACACAAGCTTTTGGATGTCTTTAGCGTCCGGTAGATTTACAGCGTGGAGGTCGGCTTGAGGAGAATGTGTGTTTCTCTATGGGACTGTGTGATGAATAGCATTTGGCTGGCACCCAGGCCAGACAGCCAGTGTGTTCTCCCAGGCCAGCCAGACAATTGTTAACATACAGCCCACCTGAGACCCCGAGCTCGTAAATTAGGGCTGTTTAGAAGCTGACAGACACTAGCTCTCTGCTTCTCTATCTATCTATCTATCTATCTATCTATCTATCTATCTATCTATCTATCTATCTATCTATCTATCTATCTATCTATCTATCTATCTATCTATCTATCTATCTATCTATTCCTTAATTTATTTTAAGCAACTTTATTTAGGTTATTGACATTTGTGTAAAATATTTCTACCTTTGTTTTTGTTATTTTCCCCAATTAATATTTCTCTCTTGACCTCTCTGACACTCACACAGTCACAGTCTTGGCAGGTGTGTCGGCGCAGCAGCAGAATCTGTGCTGAATGGAAATGTTGACAAGGTGATGATGATCCCATACTTCCTCAACAAATTTCATTACTCTTTAATTTTCCAAAATGTTCTCCCAGAACTGGGAGAAATGTGTTGTCACTACTCAGTCAAAATGATTTATTATGCTGCCTTTTGTACTGCTGCGAAGAGAATTCTAAGGGTCCTGTCACTCTAAATGTGCATGTGTCTGTGAATATGTTACTATAGTACCTTTTAAATTTCTTTGCATTTTGAGTGCTTGTGGTAAATTTGTTTTATGCTGATACTCCCTGCGGCACCCAATAATAACCCCATGTTTCTTCCCCAGGTCCCTGCTGACATATGTTACTCAACACATTTGAATTGAACAGTAAGCTGGGAGGAAATTTGGGGATATTTAGTGGTCATTATGTCATCAGTGCTTTATGGATGAGATTTACCAACAGTAGTTTCTGTTGTAAGTTGTATGAGTAATAATGCACAAATGTACAGGAATGTCATTTGTACTGTGTGAAGTTCAAAACGCCATCAAATTGTGAATACACATAAATATCTGAACCCTGACACTGAAATATATGACCCTCAAGAAAAGTCAGTTGCTTTGTTGTACTTTAGTCCGATGTGTTTGTAGTTTATTAGTTAAACAGCTTATCTGCCCGTGAATGATTTAACAGTTTGACCTGACAGATGGATGAAGCTGACAGGGCGAGCGCTGCCAGCACGCAGAGCCACACGACGTCTGCTGATGAAAAACACAGAAAATATCTCTCCTAACAAAGTCATTTATTCTTGTGTTGAATCTGAACTCCTTTTTGAGCCAGATGGTTGAAATGACCTGTCTCACTTCCAAATCAATGTCGCATTTCAAAACAATATGCGATATCTTCACGTAAGGCCTGAGTCACTTGATGGTTTTCCATTTCTGTGATTCCAAATTTTGCACTGTAGGACTAAAGGAGATACTTGGCTGGTTGTAGGGTCAGTTGAGTGAAAAGTAAAAGTAATTACTCTGAAATTAATGTTTAATTTTGAATTTTTCCACACATACTTCTCAGTAAATTACTGGTACACTGGGATTACTACAGAGTGGACAGAGAGTGGAACAGGATATACAATACCTTATTGAATTATGGTTTAGTGCTGCCCTCTCATGGACATTATTGTGATTATAACCATAAACCCGACAATACTGTCAACGCTTTAACATTACATGAAGTGACAATAAGTTTAAAAATGTTTAAAATGCAAGCCTTTGTGAAAATATGCCAAATGAAGTTGCTTTTTGCAGAAAGAGCTTGAGTTATTGATGGAAATGTTCCTCTTAACCCCAAACTGTTCTGAATGTTTATCCTGAGGGCTTAGTGTGACTAGAAGTTAAAAACCATTGTTAGAAGCAAAACAATGGACCGTCTTGCCTGTTCATGTAAAAAAGAAGAATGTGGTGGGCCCTCCCCACTGACTTCTTGCTTTGCTTAACCCTCATCCTACCCACTGAGGGCCCAGAGGTATAGGCTATTTTTTGTCATATCACAGGTGCTTTATTCTGTCATTCCATTTTTCAGAATTTTGTCATTTAATTTGTTCCTCAAGACTTCCGTGTTTTCTGCTTCTGTTTTAATTTGTGCTTTTTAAAACTACCAATGTATTGAGGTCCTGAGGGACCCCAGTCAAAAGTGCCTGATTCTGCCAATGCAGTTTTAATAGATGGAACTATGTATTGTGTTCATGCGTGAGTTAATTTGTGCCATTGCTCTTAATTTGAAGTATCGCACATTATCGGGAAGGGTTTAAGGTGACAGTCACATATGCAGCAGTTTTGCTTTTTTCCTGATGAAATGAATTACATAACTAATAATGTTTCGAGAAGAAATAAGTTAAGGTCCAGTGTGTAGCATTTAGGAGGATCTATTTGCAGAAACGGAATAAAAAATGTATAGGTATGTTTTTATTGGTGTATAATAATATATAATATATATAATATACAATCACACCTGAAAACTGTGTTTTTGTTACCTTAGAATGAGCTGTTATGTACAGACACTGTGAGTCACATTCCATGGCAACCACTATGTTTCTACACTAGCCCAGAGAGCCCATTTTTTGCACGTTTTGCGCCCACCAAAGTTGCAGTCGGCAACTACACCGCTACATGCCTCTAAATCCTACAGACTGGACCTTTTACATTTTGCCCTTATGGTTGTTTCTAACAGTAGTTTATTCAAGGAGTTCCCAGGACCCACAGTCCATGTATGTTAAATATGTTGATAGTATTAGAGTTTAGGTATTTTACAAAAAGCTTAATGCTTGATAACTTTTGGAAAATTCGACTTTCTACTGTTATATTTAAGAAAAGGAACAGGGGGATACTTTGATTATCATGTAATTAGACCTGCGTCACCTTTTTATTGTGAATTAACTGATAATTTTACTTCCTCAAGACAAAAAATAATGCAATAAAAAATAAATAAATTTTAACAGGTCACAACGGGAGGACATATCATTCAGTAAGAAGTATTTTTAGGGGTCAAAAGCCAAAATCAGTGGTTGGGAGCCAATGCTGTACATCACAATAATGTAATCATCCAGCAGGAGGCGCCACAGCACAGGGAAAGGATTACCTAAGGCTCTCTATAAATGTGGAGTGTGATGACTTAAACATATCCACACTCCTGGATGTGTGGACACCACGTTTGAGGCTTCTCAAATATGCTTCAAACCCCAAATTACAGCAGTGTGAATGTTCCAGGGAAACTCTCTGCCACATTTTAAGTGCATATTAACATTCTTATTGTGTAACTTCATGGCACTGCTGGACCACCGCCATCCCTCCACAGCTGAAAATGACACTGTAGCTCTGCTACCTGAATACGCACACAGACAGGGTGGCTGAATGTTTATATTGTATGTAAAGGGATTTGAATAGTCTGCTTCACGTTGCCTTTATGTCCCTCACTGTATGTGAAGTCCTGTCGTCTCTGTGTGAAGTAATGTGTCAGGATATGTCTGCACCGGTGTCTGTATTCGCTTGATTCATTCTTTTGAATTCACTGAATAAACTCACGGTACTTCAGAAGAGTTTTCAGTTCAGTCCATACCACGCTGAAAAGTGTGAAATAAATGATGTTGCCAAGTTCACAGCAGCCATTCAAACGAGCTTCTGGTATGAAAATATGAGTCCTTCCTTCCTGGCGCTTTTTATAAGTTCATAAAGGCGCTCAGCGATGGAAATATGCGGATAGCAGTTTCCATAACGAACACCACTGTTTCCACTGCCTCTCGCTCCAATATAATTTAATAGCCGTTGTGGTAATTGAGCCAGTCTGTTAGGTGTTATGTGTTAATGTGTCTTAATTACAGAATTGACTCTCAGGGTCTTCTTTGTATGGCGAGGGGAAGAAAGTGGCCTGATTTAAAATGAAAAAAAACCCCGGAAACATTAGAAGGATAACACACACATTTGATTAAATTTATATTAATGATTTTATTATTCAGTGCAGATTGGATTAGTATTCTGCTCTGGACCCCTTTTAGCATGGAAAACAAATGGATTTAGAGTTAATGTTTTCATAATGAGCTGACATTTTTTCCCCACACTGTCTCATACGAGCTCGATCCAGTTCCTAATATCTTTCAGACAGGCTAAAGTGTGGAATAGATTTATGCCCACAAAAGGCTGATAAAATCCTTATCTGTGATTAAAATTCACTCTTCTCTCATCGTTAATATGCTTATTAGATTTTTTTCCCTCCCTTTTATTTGATGGAGAGATTATTACAGTTTGTGTAATGATGGCATTGTGGCTCGTTCCACTGAAGCACCGCTCGTATCTCCACACCATCGGCCCCCAAAGAGTCCGGCCGGCACGAGGTTTAAACTCGGCCGGCGGTTCACGAGGCTGAAACTTTTATTGCTGCTTTATGTGTCACTGAGCTCAGAAAAGTGAGTTGGGGCTTTGAAGGAAATAAGGGAGGAAAGACATACATTTCTGACCTTTAAAAGAAACACTTCATTGACCTATAAAGAAGTGAAAGATTTCTCCCTCCAAACTTATGACAATCATTTTGACCGGGCCTTTCAGCTCTGACCTTTTTCAACCTTTCTTGCTGAAGTATTTGAATGTTAGTTGGAGACCAGTTGGCCTTGTGGTTATGGGGGAGAGACTGCACTGTACCCTAAAGGTTACAGATTCGATCCCTGCAAACAGCTGTTACCACTGATTCCTGAAAAATATAGCTGTAGTGTTTGACATCGCTGACAGGTTTCTGAAGGGACATTTTGGATTAACCTCCTGCTGCTGTTTTTGTCAGTTATTGAAGCCAGAGAAACCTGTCAATCAAGCACACAAGCCCCAAATGCATAGTTTATACATGTCCACTTCCCGCCCCTATGGACCACTCTCTCAGGACTGTGTTGCTTGATTGACGTCTCCCTCAATCTCCCTCAGTCTCCTGTTATTTTTGTTGCATCTGGAGCAGAACAACCACCATCACCTTTATCATTCTCATTGGTTAATTATATTTGATGACTACACATTATTCTCAGCATACAGGAGCTCTGGCTACATTAATCCTAAGCAGAGGTCTAATCAAACAGAATAACTTAACTGTGTGGGTGTGCAGGGCCTTGAGTATCGTCTTAATAGAGACAAAGCAATGCCTCTTAAATTCTCCTCCAAGACAGAAGCAGAGAAATTAGCAGCTAGAACTAAATACACATTGAGCCAAAAAAAAAAAAAAACAAATTCAGATACAGAGAGGGTCAAGATTCTGATTTTCCCTTTATTTTTCTGTTGATTGAGTCTGAGTTTCGGTCTCTTCTTGTGTCTGAATAGATTAGTATCAATAGAACAGTAGCTACCATTATGGTAACTACCCAGTTCGTCCTCTGCTTAGCAAATACCAAGCAATCCACGAACATGAAAGCATCGCTTTCTGTGCAGCAGAGCCTTTTTACAGGGACAGAGAACTGCAAACTGAATAGAAGAGCAAATGTAAAAAGTTGTCAATTAATTAAAACCGTACTGGTATAGCAGCTTTTATACAGGTTGTTCAGTTCAAAGAGCCTTACAGGTGACTGACAAGCTTATAATAAGGCTGTAGAAACATAAGCCGTAAAACAATGGGAAACTAATGAGCACGAAAAGAAAACAATCTGTAGAGGGGGAACAATAAAATAAAAGCAATAAAATAGATAGAGGACAATAAAAAACATTTTTAAAGAGAAACAATAAATGTAAAACCCTCCATGAACTGGAGGGAGAAGCTAAACAGACGTTCGACGGTGTGAAAATGGTGCAGTTATACTTCATTGCCGAGGATTGACTGATGTAATTTTTTGTGGAAGTTTTTGCACGATATAACGTGATTAATGGCATGTATCTATGTACCTCCTAATAACTGCATGTAGTGATATGTGACTGGAATGAAAATCCCTAATTAAAACAAATATCTGTATCTGAAGTTATCAAAGCTATACATTATCTGAAGTTTCTATTTTTATGTGACATAATTTGTTTTCCATCTCTCCATCTCTGAAGTGCTTTACTGATTTGCTGACTTTCCACTTAGCAACTTAAACATCCTCTGGTGTATTATGTTCCTAAAGGGGAAAGTACAATTCTGTATACTTATTAAGTATCCAGCTGCTAATGTGTAATATAATAACCTGTTGTCACTGGGGGCTGTGGAATCTGAATAATGAAATTAGTGCACATATGAGTTGCTGTATCTCTCATTATAAAACTGGTGCTTTTATTGTGTGTTATTTGGTATAGGTTTTATTTGGGCAGCGTGTAGTGAACGACGCACTTTGGAGAAATGTGACAATCTAATATGACTGCCCCCCCCCCCCCCCTCCCATCATGCATTGCACACTCTGCAGTCCTGTCAGTCAGCATATTAAACATACACAGACCCTCTGCACTGCTGCTGTTCTTCCTTTTCCCCCCTTCCCTGCACGCTGATTTTCATTTCAGCTCTCACAGCAGGTGCCAAGGAACAGACTCCCAGACTTAATGCTGGGCTCATTTCCCAGGTCAAGACTTTATTGATTGATATAGAGTACAATTACATAACCCGCTATGCATATCCCCCCGCCAGTTATTAGTATAATTTCCTTTATTACGCCCTCTGTGAACTCTGAGGGAGCGCCGCGGGCCACGAGCTGGGACCGTCTCTTTCTTCTGACTGCCGAGTATTGAAGTCCTGACCTGTCATTTCAAAGTGTCACAGCTGCCAGACTCGTTTAACTGTGACAATTACATGACATGAAATGACAGCATGATTCTGTCTTTTCTATTTCTTATGTCTTGCTGCCGCTCTCGTCACGGCTTGCGAGGTAAAATAAGCTCCATAATGAGAAGTAATAATATCAGATCGATATGTTCTGTACCCAATGTTCTCGCACAGTTAAAAAATAATACCCAAGTGTCTTTTTTTTTCTCGTACAAACAAGTGAAAATATCTCCTGGCAGAGTGAGATAATTTTAGTTTTTTCATTATGATTTATTGCAAAAAATGTTCTTCCAATAAGTCACCAGATCTTTGCTCAAAACTGAACTACACAAAAGGTTAATGGAAAAATCTTCTCATCAATCAGTTCGGGAGCGGTAGAGATTCAGAGGAGGGCATCCTGTCTGGTTTTCGGTTGCTGTGAATTGTAGTTGACACTTTACTTAGCATTTCATTGAGATGATCCTAACAGATGGTCAACACATCTCTCTGCACTGACTTTCATTCTGGCTAGATGCGTGTTTTCAAACTTTGTCAGCGTAGTTACATTTTGAAAGAAGTGATGAAACCTTAGCTGTCAGTAGACAAATGAAACAAAACTGTGTGAATCTTGTATCGTGGAGCAGGTAGTCATGGAGACTAGATCCTGGCTAAATGTTAGGTAGACAAAGAGTGTTTGCCCGGATTAAATTCCTGTACAAGTTATGGTCATTGGAGAAAAATTGTCTTTTTAAAGCAAAACTCTGTAACTTATTTACATTTAACATGAAGATAAGTTGTGTGGTAATGACTGGACAATTTACCGACGGTGGATCTGCTGTCTATCATTCACCCCCTGATAGCAGCCTGCTACTTGATTGACTTCTGAGAATGTGAATGAAGTCTGTTCAAATTGAGCTGCTGCAGGAAGTAGCACTTGCAGATTCAAATGACTGGCTTTGATGCAATGCTCTGAAACAGATGTGGAAAAAAAAATATTTAAAGTAGCGCAAGCCAAAAGAGTAAGAGATGGAAATTGCTCCAGACAAGAAGACAGCCCCAATCACAGTAGAGAAGACCAAATCCTTCTATTGGACAGGTACTGTTGCTTGTAATAAACTAAGTAATAATGTCTGTGCATATACTGTGTTTGGATCAGTTTCATGTCAGACTAACATTACATGAGATGACTAAGATTCAGTTTTCAGCTTAATCTAGTTGATGCGTCAGTTAATCTATTGTATCTTGCTCATTGTGTGAGAGAGTAAGAGTCAGCAGTCACAAAAAGTGCCCTCTTGGATGCCAAATACTGACGCTGCTTTGTCACAAAAAGGTATGCTACATGTCACGTGAACTGCAAGGCACATTGCCATTACTGCAGCAACAAGTCACGTGACTCAAATCACATATGTTACGTTAAGACTAATTAAGTCAACGTTGAATTGAATGGTTTCACACAGGTCACAAACACCAGTCTCCTGGGTGATAGCACTGTGTTTGTTTGGCCCACCCATCCACTCCAATCACCTCCTTATGTGGCAGTTAGACGAAGGCCCGGTGTGTCTCATACAGAGGGACAAGGACTGTGACAAAACGCCTATAGTTGATGCCCCAGGAATGAAAACAGGCTGTGCCAGAAAACTGGTTGGCCTTTACCTCCCTCTAAATAAAGAGTTTCCTTAGTTTTATTACAGTTATGCTTTAAATCTGAGTCACACAGTAAAACTTTAATACAATGTTAAGCAGGGTGTGAAACTGTTTCCCCATAAATGCATCACCCCACTGCATGCAGCAGTTGCCCTTTTTCTGCCCCCCCCTGCCCCTCAGACAACCCAATCTGCCACTGTTAGTAGTGTTAGCTGATCATTCAGGAACATATTCATTCAGCTTTATTGCCATTTACAATCAGTAACCTCACAGGTGCAACTCTGCAACTTTACACCATCTTTATTGGGGTCAAACTTTACTTCAGTGACCTCTTTCAGACGTAGAGGGGAATCATGCAGAAAGTTATATAATTTGGCCTTAACTGACAGGAATTATGGGTAGTAAAAGAATAAAAAGTTACTTCTAGCTGCCATGATTCTTTAGTTTTCTTCTGTAGCTCAAAAGCAAATGGTCTCACTTATTTCAACACACTGTGATTTTACTTATGACAACTCTTGAAACTGTTTCACTGACAAATTTCCTCATTCCACTGGCAGATATTTTTTTCCCACTTGCAGTAAGAGTGATGAGAGAAATAAGACTCAATAGTAGATCAAGAGATTAACAGGGGCCGCCGGGTCGCCAGCTCTGCGACTGTGGATTGCAGCTTTTACTGCTGCTAAGTGTAAAACATAGATCAAACTTCACTGCGAGCTTGTCTGTCTGTAAGTAACCATCACTATGTAAACACTACTTGTCACCAAGATGGATGGGTTTGGGCACGGAGCTGCTGGCCTGTGAGGTCTGTGTTATTGTGGTGAATGGATTGGAACACACACTCAAACACACACCCTTATGACTCATCCAGTGTCTCTGTTTAGTTACTCGGCTTTCAGTCGTACAGGGAGTGTTCTTGTCAGACTGACACGCCCAAACGCACGTGAAGGAACACGTGGATTTTTAGATGGGAACATCCCAGGATTTACCCACTTCCAACAGGAGGCATAATTTTAGATCTACAAGTGTCAGCATGGCAGGAATGAACATAGTGTCGGCAGAAAACCATTGGAGGTTTTTTAAGGTCAATACTGACATCTTATGCCAAAACAAAGACGCTTTTAAATCTCAAAATCTTCATGCATCCAGCACATTCAGTGTTTCCCTCAAGACAATATTTCTTGTTTGAGTAGGAGAGGTCCTAAAACAGCAAGTAGCCCAGGAGAGAATCAAATGAAGACTAATGAAATGACTGAGCCAAAAACTCCAGCCCTGTAGCCTGACCCCAGCTTTACAAGGTGTGCAATTTTTCAGCCCTCTGATACATTACATTCAAGAACACACACACACACACACACACACACACACACATGCGCGCGACTAATGGGTAAATTTAGCAATAACATTTCAAAAAACTCTTCACCAACTGGCTAATGCTTAAACAAACAACGACAACAAATCTAATCTGATAAATTGTGCATGTGGTCGTCATTTACTGTTTATTGGCAAGTGCTATGAAGAAAAAGCATCCACTGCTGAAGGCTTCACACTCCTTCAACTGCAACTGTCACGTGTAATGCACATGAATAAAATGTGCATGTATAATATTTATAATATATTCAGTACAGAAATATTTCATTCAGTGGCCTATGTGTGTCGTGTGGCTGAGCACAAGTCTGACCTGAGCACAGTCTATTAATACATTTAAAAAATGCCTGACTCTGTTGGTTTGCAGACTTCTAAGGCCCATGTGACACACATATTTGGTTTTTATAAACTTTCATACACTACCTTGTAGACATAATGTGTTGTTGCTACTTCACCAGTCAGCTAGGTACTTAAGTTACCAGAATACAAAATGCCAAATTTGAAAAAAACAACTGTATGTAACACAAACAGGCTCACTGGAAGAGTCTGCTCTTTAGAGGATTTAACTATTAGGTTTCAATGCAGGGCCTTCATCAAAGTGTTTTACAGAGCAGATGAAGAACAGCCTAGAAACAGATAGCTGAATCTAGTACATGTTGATGTTTGGTACTTTTATTTAGCAATTTCTGTGTTGGAGGTCCTTTAGAGTAAAGTACATGAACAATACCACAGAACCAAATTCAATACCGCTGTATTGCTGGAGGCACACGCTTTGTGGAAATATATTTTTGAGAATTTTCTCAAATCACAGATAAACATTTGATCATTTAGTTTACCCAAAAACCTAAAAAATAAAACCTAAAACTGAACACTTTGAGAGATACACGGTTTTCTCTTGACAGCATCCATAAAAATGCTCTAAATATTGCAATGTATTTTCAAATTGGTGAAGATATTTGCACATGTTTTCTTAAGTTGAGGTGTTTTGAGCTCTCAGGGCCACTGTAGAAAAAGGTCAGTATGGGCTTTATTAGTCAAACCCATAAACACAGATAAGACACACACAGCTTTTACTTCCTTTCTTCCATCCTCACTCTCTCACTTTCCCCAACATACACACACACACACACACACACACACACACACACACACACACACACACACACACACACACACACACATTCAAGCATATACTACTTTTGGAAAGGAGACACAAACACACAAAATCTGTCTCATGCAGAGACCGACGTGCTCTCTCGCTCTCTCTTTCCGTCAGAAACCTTCTTGCAGACATGCCTTTTCATGTAGGGGGCGTCGTTATTAACAGAGCACATTAATAACAATACCGCAGGGCTCCTATTGTCTCCCAAACATAATTATATTATCCATCATGCTTCTCTGCCACGCTGACACACATCGAAACACGGCTGGGGAGTCTCGCCGGGGCTGCTCGTCCACCAGCATTACCATAGATAATGTTTAATTATGCTAATTCGATTGCAATCATTTTGAACAAAATGACAACATGCTTGAGCTAATGAATATTTATAAGACGGAGCTAAAGAAGTTAATTGAGCTTTATGAGTGTGCCGGGAAGTTATGTTTGGGACCTGCATGTGGAAGGGATGACTGGACTGTGGGGAGGGAGGGAGGGAGAGAGGGAGGAAGGGAGGAAGGAAGGAAGGGGGGGGAGGAGCCGGAGAACGGGGATGGAAAACCTTTGCAACTGATGATCTGTTACTGACTCATCTGATGGTGTTCACAGACCAGAGGTGCACTTGATTTTAACTCCATCAATGTACTGAAGGAGCCGATAACAAGAGAAGCTGGAGTTTTATTTCAGAATTCAGCTGTTTTTCTATATTTTTTGCTTTTGAAGTCTCAGTCGAAAGCTTTTTGCCAGTGAAACTCACAGCAGCCAAGTATGATAATCCAGTTAAATTTGGTACTATGAATCATTCAGAGTAGATCGTCAAGAACAGATGTCACCGCGTCACCACTTGAGTAAAGTCACTAATTAATATTGAACTGCTCATTTATTTTTCAGACATCATTCGCTAAATTTGGTCCTCAATGTGTTCATTACCTCGTAAAAACACTGGCAGTAAACGCAGTAATTAATAGCCATGCAGATATTTAGTTTTTATTTATCCAAGTTATGAGGTTTATATTCTGTTGCACTTGCAGCGGTTAATTACATTCAAAACAATTCAGTATCAAATTATCTGTACAGAAACACTGAGTTCTCCAGAGTAACTGTAATACTTTGTAAAACAGTGTTTATAGCAACTATCTTTGTTCTAAGTTCCAATAACCAAAAACCTATTATACCATTTTGTTTTTTGTTTTTGTAATATGGATGAACCGGACCTAGTATTATATGATATACATCTTCCATCAATTAAACATGTTCATGAGTAAGTTCAATTTAAAGTTACTCAAAATAATCTGTAAGTAAGAGAGAGTTCAGTTAGTTGTGAAACCAGTACACTATAATTTCTTATAGCTTGACACCTACAAAGCTTCAGACTAAAAGTTATAGACATTTACTAGGGACAAGAAGTCTGAGGAAGATTATATTAAATTGCATTATGTTGTATTCAGCATTTCTGAATCTGAAGCCAATCTAGGGAATAAAAGTTAAGATATTTGGGGCTCCCTTGCATCTATTTAGAACATTCTTTATTCAAGTGCCTCTTCCAAACCTCCTAACGTTGTGGAAGTCTAATGAATTGCCACAGCACCCCTACATTCAATCCAATCTAATTTGTCTGAGCTGTCATTGTGATTTTCAGAGGAAAGGTAACAGCTTACAGAAACTCATGAAACTGTATCTGTAAAATGCCCAGTAACTCTGTCCTGTTGGACAAATCAGAAATGTTGGGAAGCTTCAGGACCAAACTGACTGACTGAATATATCTGATTCGAATGGTAGTAAGGGAGTTTTGGTTTTACCTGCTTGAATCAGTGTGTGTGAGAACTGGATAGATGAGTAAATGCAGTTCTACTCTGCAGACTTTAGGAGATTTGTCTTGAAATTGCAGACGGATGCCCTTTGACTTCACTTTTTCTGTCTCACTGGAATATCCTCCCTCTTTCCTCTCTTTCTTCCTCACACCACACATGGATGAACACACACTTACACACTAACATATATCTCTTTAGAGGTAAGTGCTGGGTTAAATTTCAGACCAGATCATTTCTCACTGTCAGTAATGCACATAACCCGAGCACAGAGTCGGGGCTGATGGGTAACACGATTACTTATTATGCCTTTCCACGAGGGGGGAAATGAGATTAAAAGTTGCCCTTTTACATCTTAGGGAGCAGCAGCCCAGCGTACGGAGGGCCATGTCAGGCGCTGGCTGCTCACTGCAGAGTGCAGCTCATAATCCATCTTGATCTCATTAGGACGGCACGGCTGATTTTTACTGAAATGTTCCTTTAGATGCTGCCACAGGAATGCAGAGAGGCTTTTTTGGTTCAGACGATGCATCCGTACTTTCAGCTGACTAAGCACGAAAGGGTTGAGCGCTGCACACGCCAGCGTTGGCAAGAAAGGGAGAGAGACAGAAAGTGTGTGTGTGTGTGTGTGTTTTTCTATACTTAAGAGGACCAATGTTCTGGCTAGTTTAGGAAAATTGGGCTGAATTCCAAAATAAGAACCTGCTTTGGCTGGCCAAAATGTATTTATGGGGTTGGGAATAAAGTTTGGGCAAGAGTCATGATAAGTTTTAGTGTAAGGTCAGGGTTCTGGTTTGGACTGAAGGTACTTAAAAGTATAGAAAAAAGGAATGAATAGTGTGTGAAAAAAGATAAGATTAAAAAGAAAGAGTGAAGGAGTGAGATTGAGGCCGTAGCAAGGGGGAAAGATACTGTACAGAGATAATGAGACAGAAAGTTAGATGGTTGGACAGAGATAAAGACAGAGAGGCTTTTACAGTCACGGGTTTAGCTTGAACGCAACTTGCCAAGATCTAACATGAAACCCACCATTCACTCAGTCAAGAGTTTCACTTAAACAGACCGAGTTCCCATTCAGATGTCATGTCTTCTGTGGTTGTTGCATAATATGTGGCTGCACTGCATGACCGTGTGTGTGTGTCTGTGTGCGTTTGCACACTGGGGGGCACCGTTCTACAGTCCTGAAGAGGCTTGTAAGGGTTTCTGAAACCATTTAAGCACTGGGATCACCGTTTGTTGCATTTAAATCATGAAATCAAATGTGATAACTTACATTAAACTTCAAGGTTATTTGTCACAAAAACTTTGATATTAGCGTTTGCATGTTCTTGACAACACTTTAAAAATATAGTCAAGTTCGACCTTGCAATAATGAACTTGGCAAGTGATTGCATTTTGTATCCAGGAATATTGAGGATATGTCAGGTGAAGATACAAATTATCTAAATGATCAAGAAGGCAGCTTTTTAAAGGAGTATGTAATTTGCTTTAAAAAGATTGATTTGTCAATAGCTTTTTCTTTTTTTAAATGATAATTTCTTTAAGTAATTCACATTGACATTAAGTGCTATTTATTGGAATGATCAAAATGATTTGACAAAAGAATAAATTGAAACTGTGAATCAGCTGCAGGCAAAGACTCCGAGAGGCCGTGTTGAAAAGGTTACAGAGGGAGCTTTTTCAGTGACTTTAACATGACTTTTAGTCATATATTTTACCTTTCAAAAACACATTCACACGTTGCATTCACTCATTCCATTCAGTATTGGTTATGCGATAATGGCATGCTAATTTGTCTGTTCAACTAAAATCTTAAATAGCTTTTTGGTGCAGAATGCTAACGACACAAGCTAATTTCTGGGTATCCTTTCAGGGAATACTGCTGGACTAAGACCCCAAGAGCAGCACTGGGCTGTGAAGTCACTTTCCCATAGGGGCCACAGTTGGTAGTGCAGGTCATTTTATGCATGAACATGCTAAAAGAGCGCCATTCACTGAATGTGCTCATGTTTTTGGTGAACGGTGAACTAAATGTATCCACATAAGTGTCGCTAAATCCCAAAAGAGACACTCATGCACAGTCGCAAAGTTCCTCGACCGCAGTCGAACTCATTTGGTAAAGCAGCTCATTTAAAAAAAAAAAGACAGAACAACAGAAAGAACAAGATTTGAACGTGAACTGCTTTTTTTTGGGAGTCACAAACACAACAAAATGTCTTTGTCTAATCAGACTTTGATCCATTACGTCCGGTAACATTTGAGAAGTTTGGAAGAGTCTAATGTGTGTGGGGAGCCAGCAGGATGTGCATTTGCACAACTGGCTCAGCAGGAGAAGGGCTGCAGTTCATTGGAATGATTCGGGTGCCATCTTGGTTTCCTGTTCATTTACAGACCCCACTCATGTTCTCTGCTGAGGGTTTTTTGGTTGCCTCTGGTTGGAATCTAATAACATTTTGCCTTTTGAGATTGTGGCTCAAAATCTGTGGACCTTGAAAGCAGCTCAAGATCAGCCGTTGTTTTTTTCATAAAGCACCTTGCGATGAGAAATATACTTTATAGATAGCTTTACTCACATGCTTGGTGTGAGATGAATCAGTACAATTATCATTTTAACTAAGACTTGTCTTCATTGCCACATCAGAATGTGTAAATTTAAAAAAATAAAAAGGTAATATGATCAAACAGATGACAAATAAATGTTTGTGTAGATGTTTTAATGTATCAGAGTTTATGTATGTATTGATCAACTGCTGCTATTGATTTTTTGTGTAATTTTATGGTATTGTGTAATTACCATGAATCAGCACCGCTGTGAGACGAGTTTTCCCACGGGGACAGTTGAGGATGTCACATCATTCTGCATCGTATCACAAGCACTCGACATTAAAAAAGGTCCGGAGCCACAGCACTGTGCTAATTTCCATTACATTATTTAAGTCTCTTCAGAAGCCAACGTTGTGTTTAACAATGAGGAGAACCATTTTGTCTAGTCAGGTTCATTAACTATAGTGATGTGTGTGCAGGGTGGAAACATTTATTGGTTTCTATAGCAACGTCATATCACCTCGGTACTTTACTGCAGGATATCTGTATTCATCTTGTTCAAGGACTGACAATCATTGATATTGTCTTGCTGCGATACAGACAGCAGAGCTACTGGAAATGGAAATGGTTGTATCTCTTTTTAAATTTCATTTTTCTTGACCAATATGTTTATTTTCTCCCTTTGAATACCTTTGAGTTTGCTGTGGTTACGGCAATACAAACTGCAGTACCGACTGTTTGAGTGATTGTTTGATTGATGACTGAGCGTTCGACTGACTCATTGATGGACAGCATGTAAATCACTTGGTTTACAAATTGATTTTGTCACTCACTGACAGATATTTTACATCTTAAGACAATCTATCAACAATAGTGGATGAGCTTCCCAGAGTGACTCAACAATAGATAAATAAACTTCCCACCAATCACAAAAAAACAACAGTATAAAGCAGAGGTCGCTGAGTATAGCACCTTTCATATGATGAATAGAGCTTATATAAATATGTTATGTTGTGCATGTTATTGTGAGTTATGATTCTGAAGACATTTTGAACAGTGTGAAATCCTTCCAGTGTTCACTAGAAATGCTGAAATCAAAAAACTCATAAGATTCTATTGTTAACATCTGCAGTAACTGATATAACTATCGTTGACATATTATTACCTCTTAATGTTTGTATGGCAAACAGTTGCTTATATGCACATTTAACAGATAGGGAGCAACTTTAGCATTCATTGAACTCGATTTTGACTCAAAAGCCAGTGGCCTCAAGTGGCCATTTGAGGAACTGCAGTTTTTTTTCAGTTACACTTACTTGTCTTCATCTTTCCGTCCAGGAGGATGCTGCTTGTGTAAAATATTTCGCTGACCTTAGGGGAATTGCAGAGTTTTGTGATAATTGGGCAACCCCTTTTGTACATAGTCATTTGATCGATTGTTCAAATTCAAACATTGATTATAGCAGCTTTAAATTGTACAACCTCAAAAACACACAAGCAGGGGATTTAAAAAAAGTTAAAATATAAACCGCAGTTGCAACACTCATTGCCAGCGGTAAGTGCAAGTGTCATAATTGCACATGCTATTATTGCCTTTGCCTGAAGATGGCGATTTCTTCATAATCAGCTGCAGGCCCTAACTGCTTCTTCTTTCGCTGGCTGGAGGTAGCGCAGGTTGTTCTGAAACTGCTTGTACATGCAGTTCTGCAGATAAATGAAACTGAGCCTGGTTTCAGGTGTTTCACATCACTGACACTGTGTATCGGTTTAAAATTATGTGATGATGTTCTGGGGGGTCGGGAATTTAATTTAACTCAAAACTAAAGTGAAAGAGGTGATGTATTTGGGTGTAAGAGCAACTTGTATTGATCAGCTGGTGGATGTTTGCTATTAAGGTGCATTTTTATTCCACACACACTGAGTGCATCTCTGGGTTTGAACTTTCTTCCGTAATACAGAGAAAATGGGGAACTAGAAGTGCTAGCTCAGCAGGCCTCTGTGCTCTTTATTGTTGGCAGGGGTAACATTATGGAACACACCATGCAGCAGGGAGACACTTAAACTGCATGTAACTCAACTCTTCTCTGCTCCCCAAGGACATCATACTGCCTCCAGTTTCATATGAGCTGAAATTTTAAAAATTCCACTCACCTTGCCTGCATGAATGCCGTGTGTCTCTGTGAGTGTGTGCACATGTTCAAGTAATGTGTGTGATTGTGCTTGAATACTTTGAAGGTCAAGATTGTTAAGTCACCTTTTTGTAAAAGCAGAAATCAGAAAAATGCAGAAATACCTTCCTTAATTCTGTGTGGGGATGTAATACTTAAACTTAAGTACAGATTTATAAAGTGCTATACAAAAAAAGGAAGTGGCGATGAAATAACACAATCAAGTTAACTTTACAGTAAAGGAAATGTGTTTGTTCTCTGTATGACCTGTGAGCCTGTTTTTGCGTGTATGTAGCTTCATGAGTAAGTGTTGGCCTTAGTATGTGTAAGGTCGAAGAGGTCCTTTTATCCTGTAAAATAAAGCCTTTAAATATGTTTTATGGAGTTTCTTTGGTGTGATGATGCAGACCTGCCATTTCCAATTGATAGGTGTTATAAAACGAAATGACTCAGACCTGTATAATCTTCTAAATGTATTATATATTTATTGTCAGCATATTTGTCTGAATTCAGAGGCTGGATCCTCCAAAGCATGTGGCAAGTTGTTCAGGATGAGTCCTCCCAGATAAGATGGTCTAGCATTACAGACACCAAAACTAATGGCGCATTCAGTCAATCCTCATCAACTCTCAAAGCCAAACATTTCACAATGTATCCTGGAAGTTGCACTCAAATGGCTGACAAAACAACCAGTTACCAGTGATCAAAAAAAGAGGCCAGTTCCATACCAGAGCGTACAGTAAAAGTTGTGACATTTGCAACGGACAACTGGCCATCAGTTTACAGCCAAAAGAGCCTTTTGCAATCTGAAAGGTGTTTTGAACAGCCTACATTCGGAGGTGGTTTAGGTGGTTAGATGGCAAAAACAAACACAGGACTTTCACCCAATTTGTGTCCCATGTGAAACCAAAAGTCGACTTTGAGTTCTATATGACTTCCATATGTTAAATACCGGGTATGTAACGTAACTTACAATATTTTCCTGAACCTAACAAAACAGTGTATATGGTCATATTCTGAGGATAAACCTAACCTAAGCGACAACATTAACTACGTAAGACCAAGAGGCAGTATTTAATGTGTGAGAACGTGTTGGTTTTGACAAACTTGTTCCTAACATATGGGCCTTGAAATAGCGTAGCCTGAATGGCAACACAACTACAGAGATAGAGTAAAAGACCAACACAAGCCAGATTTCTTCATTCAAGTAAGTGCAATTGTTGATGAAAAAATAGAAGAAATGTTCAAATATGCCCTAGGCTATTTCTTGATTTTCATTAAAACCCAGTGCGCAGTTTTCCATCAGATGTTATTAAAAAAAACAGTTTCTGCCATACCGAACGAGCATTAAAAAAGTCTTGAGTTTAAAAGGTGTCAAGTACAACCTATTGTTCTGTACTGTAGCCAGTGGACTCACCTCTATCAAATACGTACAATTTATAACTTTAATGTCTTCCTTTATGACCTGAAGTTATGGTGCGCAGGAAAATAACTATATCTTCTTTAGACAAGTGGGAAAGAAAAGGCAGCAGAAGATATTCTTAATTTTTTTCCAAATTAGACAAAAGACTCCAGCTGTTTCAGGATGATGTCACTCTGCTCAACAACAGACTTGAATTGGATTCGCGTTGCTGATTTATATCATAAGAACCAAACTTATCTCACTCCGACTGGCAGATTATTTGTTTTATTTGTTTTCACAAAGATAAGACTTTGAGACTCATCACTAGATGAAATCAGTAATTAAGATGTACAAGTTTGGCTGTGACAGAAGTCACCAGAAATAAACTGACGTCTTCATTGAAATGAGTCCCTTGTGGTTAGAATGAGATTAGGTTATTCATGCTATCTTAACGTGCATAGACGAGACCCACCATCTTAATCCTCTATGTAAGATGAGAATCTATGACAGTGTGTGCGTTTGTATGTCTGTGCGTATGTCTGTGTAAGTCTGTGTGTATTTTGCGTGTGTGTGCAGCCGATTGTTAGACTGATATGTTCGATTGGTACTTTTTTTTTGAAGGCAGATACTGATTTTCTTACATGTTAAAGCTGCCAACATGTTTGTTCAGTAATGAACATTTAATCTTATATAGATGGAACCTCCATCATATCAGCAGTGAGCTGCACCGACAGGCTCATATCTGATACTTGATATTTGATGAAACAGAATCCAGTAGCCCCAGTGAATGCACTTTAAAAGCTACCCATCTCCTCCATCAGTTTTAAAGCAGTGAAGAGCAAGAACTCATTGGAATTCTCCCAGTTTCCCACAGTCGCTGGGTTCAAACCTAAAACAACACACAGCCACTGAACAGAAACATCACTGCTGTTCCTTGGAGACAAATAAAAAAGGCAGAAAACAAATGCCAAAAGCACAAAAAAAAAAGAAATCAGACAGGCTGAGTATTCTCCTGAGCTGAAGCAGCTTGCAGACACTGATAAATGTTTTGTACACTCTCGGCTTCTAAATATAGTTTCAGATCAATGCAATCAGGAACAATCTCCCCATTACAACGAGCAGGTCTGTAATACTGAAGGCAGATATCTGAGGTTGTCAGATATTTCTGTGGTACAGTCAGGTAAATATAGTCTGTAACAGGAACTAACGCTGTGTGGCTGGGGACACACAGCCAGACAGTTGGGCAGGATTGCTTATATAATTACGCTCATGCCAATAAAGGATACTGAATTGGGTAAAGGACAGAGAGGGAAAGATTGAGTGGAACATGTATAGAGGATGAAGGATGGATAGAGAGGGTAGGGAACAACACTGGCAAACAAAACTGAGTGAAAACACAAATAGGATCAATAGTTTTCATACAGCACTCATATAAAAGACAGTTTACTGACTGACTGCCTGCAAATTATATGTGGAAATATATGCATACTTATATCAGTTGCAGTAACTTGATGAGGTAAATTATAGCTGTTGATTGTGTGCCTGACATTTCCATTCCATTTGAATGTGTATTTTTCTTATTGCTGTGGATGAATCGTGCAACACCATTGGAGGAAATTCATAATCTATTCTGGGAAACACAAAATCACTACGTGGAAGTACTGCGCACGTACATGTGGGGAAAGTGGGCACACCTAATTATAACACTTCATTCCAAATATTGAAAACAAGATAGCAAATGCCACAACACTTTTGAAGAAGCTTGAATAAACAAAAGCAAGACATACCAGAGTTTAAATATGCCACTAGGATGTTATATTTAAATAAAAATAAAACATGATATTCATATATCTCTAAAATATGTTTAGGTGGAATCAATTTATTCACACATAATAATAAACTTACAAAGGGTTTTTAGAATAACTTTGCAGCTTAGAGCTTTTTAGCCTCTTTTAGCTCTCTGTTTTGGTTTAACAGCAAAAAAAAAAAAAACTCTGATAAACACCATGTACGGTAACTGACCAGAGACCAAAGATAGCAACTAGCTGGTAGAACATCTAGCAACTAAATAGACAGGTATTTTCCTCAGGGGCTGGTGGAGACCAAACTAGAGCTAAAATGAATATTAGACTTCAATTAATCAGGCAGACACAAATACAGCTCTGTGTCTGCTGCCTATCAAAGTAAGCATTTTGTTGCCAACATGCTAATATAACAACTTTATAAGGTATTTCATGGCTGTCTTCTTCTCCTAAGTGGCCAATAAACATCATTAATGCAACTATAAATTGTGATATTTAAATAAATGCAGTATACATGCCATACCATAAACCAGTAGATTATCAGCCAGCCATCACTAACACTCTTGAAGCAGCTGGTGGAATTAAATCAGTTTATTTTCTCCTCTTGAACATTTGCCAATTTATTCTTCTCCATGAGAGAGACAGAGAGAGAGAGAGAGACAGAAATGATCTCTCTAGTCTAAGGCAACCCTACTTTTGATTGTAATTCAGCAACGTTTTAAGTAGTCTTGTATTCAAGTCAGAGTGGTAGCTCTGTAATGCTCTGACCATCAGCGCTGTTCAGTGTTTTTAATTTTCTGTTTCGATATGACAAGAATCAATATTGATTTATTGACAGCCGCTGACCATTTACAGGAGCTCATTTTGTGTTCAGGTGACCTTCTCTTTACAGTCGGATGATCACATCTTCCAGTTCCGAGCGATGACGCTCCCAGCGTTATTATTTCACAGTGCTGCCAGGCTGGAGCCTCGCCTAATGGACAAAAGGAGAGGAGAAAGGAGAGGAAAAGGAGGAGAGGAGTGTAGGATAATGAAAACATCATTGTATGGGAGGAGATCCTGATCTAATCACTGAGGAAATGAGGCCTGCGAATGCCCAGTCATTTGGACTCATTTACACATCTCCTGTAATGCTGCTCACCCATTGATTAGCCACTGAGGAGCTCTGGAGAAGAAAGAAGGAGGCGAGCAACTGGTCAGCCAGTTTTGCTTGAGTTCAGGACAAAATACAACAATTCAACATCCAAATGACTTCATAAAAGTGCTATGATGATACTTGACTGTCTGGAGCCAGGAGGAAAGATAATTGCAGGTAAATTAGGAATCTCGGTTCAATATTTTGTGGCAGCACAGTGTGGGTAAAGACGATCTGCTACATCTGGTTGGATTTACTAAAACTTCTTGGTTTAGACAGAAAAAGAACGCCTTCAGAATGAGAAGTAAAAAGTATTAGCTACTTTGTATGCCATGCGACATGAACCATACTTGATACGCCCGAACCATCCACCACATAAAAATAACTTTTTGTCATATTTTCAGAAACTTTTTACTATATCCTGACAGTAGTACCTGGGTTCTTCTGGCTTCTCCCAGAATCTCCCTAATGGCATTTGCAAGAGTCCTTAATGACAAAAACAAAGATAGAAAGATGCTTTGGGCTGGTGGTTTGAAGACAGCAGATTTTGAGTCTCATTCCCAGTATCGATATTTGATTATCTGGGAATGAGACAACAGTCAACAGTCTTTCTTGGGTCTGATTGGTTGGAAGGATTCTTTAGGATTTCTTTATTAGGAGCACTAGGAGGATCAGAGGAACCACATTCACAGATTATCTGACTGAGGTACTACTGTCAGGATATAGTGAAAGTTTCAGCAAATATAACAAAAAGTATTTTTTATAAAAGTTACCTACTGCAGCTTTAATATATATTAGCTTTACCAAACTTTGCTATGTGTGTTCACCACAAATAGTCAATGTGCCAATGGCACAGATGCTAGCTGACGCTAACAGCTGTAGCTGTTGCAACGAATAGTTGTAGCTGCCATAGCAAGCTAGCAATGTGCATACCGAACCTGTGTGTATGTTGTTTGTGTGACCAGACTCATAGTAAATAATCACTTTCACCAGTCCAGCTCCAGTTCTGTTTTAGGTCAGACCCCCCTTTGTGCATTTATAAGGTGGAGTCATACAACAAGTTGACATTTTCTACACAACTTGCACTGCCAAACCAATCACGCCATCTTAACAATTTGCTTAAAATGTAAAATTTTCTTTCTGATTGTTTTTTAATATGTCACTTTGCAAATATATGTCATTTGAATACAACCAGGCCACAGTCTGGAAACATAAACATAGGTCATTTTAAGTGCTTCAACAAATTACCATTTGTGTTGTTTTTCAGGTTGCGACAGGTCTCCTGTCACAGCTTATATTATGCTTTTAAAAAATCTCTGAACCTTCTGCCAGAGAAGTGCTCCACTGACTGACTGCCCTTTGACCTCTAATCCCTCAGGTAAAATGAGTGTTACAGGAATGCACAGAGGGACAAATTCACACTTTCTACCTCCTTCTTTTTTTCATTTTAGTGATGGTAAACCATGGGTTTTCTGGTGTTGGACTTATAAGTCATCCTGTGTAACCACTCAAGTATGAATTCAAAAACAGTGTAAAACCCTACAGATCATATGAGGAGTCTGGAACAACTTAATTTAAATGTTAAATGTCTAAATTGAATCTGACTATTTCAAAGACTATGATTGAGTAAACAAAAATATTTGACAATTACCCAAATTCAATAATACGACTTGTATAGTAAATGCTTCTCTTTCAAGCAAGCATGCATTCGGTTTGAATAGACATTAATTTATTCATTCATATTTTGGAGTGAATACATTCTTGCCTACCTTGCTGCAATAATTAATCTATGATTAAAACCTGAGAATTAATTACCTTCCATGGAAAGTTTTCAAATAAATATTATGTTGATGCTCTGTAGCACCTCTGCAGTCTTACACATTCAGGAACATGATTAACATGAAGAGGAAGCGCCACTTTTTTTAATTTTCTGTGTATAAAGCCGTTACTGTGTAGCCTATTCTGTTGCTCCAAGGCTGCTTACCGTCTGCCAGATGGTGCTAGGTGTCTGAAAAGAGAGACAGTGTTTGGTTTGTCCATTCTGGGCTACTGTAGAAACCTGGCGGTTCAATATTGCAGACTTGCCATGTTGTCGTACATTGTCAGGTAATGAAAAGCTTGACGAATCTTATTTTCGGATGATTATACACTACTGAAAACGTATTGCATTTCTACCAATAAAGCCCTTTAATAATCAACTTTTCATTTTGCACATAAAAAGATGTGCAAAACTACTGGGTTAGGTTTGGGAAAAGATTGTGGCTTGTGTTAAAATACGTACATTAGTGTCTTATGTAAAACCAAAAGTCAACATTGCTGGGTGTTCTCCCCCCCCCTTCTACTTCAACCTCTTCCCCAACCTCTTCCCCACATGGACTTTGTCACTCTTTATACAATGTCACCTGACTTCTTGTGTTGCTACTGCCACAATTACTATGACCACAAGAGGTTGCTGCCCAATAAACTGCCCAAAATATGTGTCCTGATAAGCTGCTTTCACAGATGAGCTATACAGGTGTTTTTTTTTGAACAGGTTGTTTTTGACAGTATTGCAGTGAATGTGTTACAATATTTAGTAGGGTCTAAAATATCTACAGGACATATTTTTCAGCAAAAGCTGTTTTTTTTTTTTTTTACATAAAGCACAGCATTGTTGAGCCCATTTACAAGTGAGATGCTGATGGTGGTATGTTTACTTCCATCCACAATCTTCAAGTCTGTACTTGAACTATACACGATGGACTGTAGTCTGCCATAATTTATCTTCTCTGGTGCAGGTATCAGGTGAAGAAACAGCAGTCAGTCCAGACTGCGGTTTGCTCTCTTGCTTTCTAACTGCAGGGTAACAGATGTCAACATCTGTCATCTAGTACCCCTAAAACATTTCAGTTTAGGGTCATCTCCTGTAGCTGGACTGGATTACATTCTCACTGCTATTAAACCGCACCTCAGTTCATGTGAGAAAAGGCTCAGACTCACAGATTTCAGTTGTCGGATGACATTGATTGGTGAACTAAGCTTTAGGAAGGAAATGCTTCAGGTTATAATATACAACTACTAACATGTTTCACTAGAATCAGGTTCTGCTCCAGGTTCTCTACCACACCCCTGCTTATCACACACTCTTAAACGTATGATCCCAACCTTTTCTGTCGAGACGAAATCTTGCACGACACAGCAAGAATTATCTCTGAGCGGAGTCTCAGCTCCCACATGTGAGACCTTTGAGATAGCTGTATCCTCTTATACTTATCCTTTATATGCACGCACACACGCACACACACACACACACACACCTCTATGCACACACAGCCATTTTTACACAACATGGACTCACAAGGAGGAGAATTCTGATTAGGCTGCATCCAAAGCTGCCACCCACGGGACCCGAGGGAGATATGAATTTGAAAAGACAGTGTAGTGCCAATATGAAGCTCCTGCATCGCTGGGCAACTGGGACCCCTGTTAAGACCTGCTATCCAGAGACCTGTCAGGAGAGAGAGTGAGAGAGTGGGGGGGGGGGTCTGCATATGGAAGTTGAACATGCAGCAACACAGATCTCTCATTATAGAGGTACTGCAGCGTGCACACACACTCCTGGCTCAGATTATACTCACATATAGAAGCAGAGAAGAAATTTACTTTTATCTAAATACATTTTCATTAACGTAAGAAAAGTATTACAGGATAAATCTATATTTAATGTATATAAATATGTTCAATCTACCCACCTTTTTTTAATTTGTGAATTAGTTTGCCTGCTTTTTGTCTTTGAGTAAATCTTAATCGTATTAATCTGTTATTTGTTTCATGTACAGAAAAAAAAAAAGTTTAAGACATACCTTCTTTTGATTGACTGATGCAAAGCTGATAATTGTTAAAGTAAAATACATTGGAGCGCACTGGCAAAATGTGGAATACACTCCAGGCTGCAAGAACAGTCCTTAACATATGAGTTGGGATTTCTGCCACAGTGTGAGAGCTCTAACAGTTTGTTTAGAGGCTGATGAATTTAGATGAACAGACGAAAACAATTCGTTGGCTTCTGGCTGTTTTGAAAACACAATTGCCCTCGGGATTTTGCGTTGTGCTTCTGATATATTTTATGAAAACAGTAGCGAAAAGGATCATCTGTATGCATGTAACAGTAAATTGACGTGGACGTTTTATTTCAGACGTCACCAACAGAGCTCAAACTTTCCACAGTCCAAATAAATAACCGCAAACAATTCAGCATAGGTAACAGTTTCTGTTTTGATGATTACTGAAGAATATTTAAATGATTGAGTTCTTAAATATAGGTCTCTTTATGGGCAAAAACATAAATTGGCATCGTTTTTGAATGAGATCCTTTTTTCACTGAAGCTAATTATCACTCACTGGCTCTCATTGCTTTCCTGCCATTCTTTTTTTTCACACCTACATCCCTACTTTTTGGTTCCTTTTGGCAGCTGTACTCACTGAAACATTCAAGCATCAAATGTTCATAATGAAAAGAACTGAGAAAGATTCTGAAAACAGGGAGACGCTCATGGAGACACTGAGAAAGAATCCTGCTGGGGCCAGAAAAATAGAAAATATTTCAGAGCCGCTCCCAGGGATGATTGGCTTCATATGTTATCCTGTCATTCCGTGAGCTGTTATGAGAGGATGGAGTGGGTGAAGAAGGGAGGAGAGAGGGTGAGAAGCGAGAGGGAGGGAGGAATTACGGCACAGGGTTGCAGAGGGAGGATGAGAGGGAAAGAGAGGAGGGAAAAAAAGATGGAAAAGGGCAAGAGAGAGAGAGATAGGAGGAACGGAGTAAAGATGAAAAAGAATTAGAGGAGAGGACAAAGTGAAGGGATGAGTGAAAATCTGGAGAAAGGAGAGAAAAAGAGGAGGGAGATGAGGGGAAGGCAGAAGAATTAAGGAGATGAGAAGTTAAGAAGGTGAGATAAGACAAGAGGAAGGCAGAGGGAAGGAAAGATGGGCTGTTAAAAGGAAATGAAAGTGAAGAAAAGGAGAAGAGAGTAGAGGTTAAAAAAGAGAAGAGGAATATAGTGAAGAGGCGTGGAGGGCAAAGGAGAAGACAGGAGTCAAATCAAATCAAGTCTTACTGAGAAAACAACCAGAGCAGGAAAACGCAACCAATTGGACATGAGAAAAATAAAATAAAATAAAATGAATCCCTGCAGACTGAACCCTGGCTCTTCTCCCCATCTGTTTTCAGTCTCCGGCTGCTGGATGGAGAGCTCCAAACCCGGCCCACCACCCTGACTGGGTCAAACAGTACAAGACTTACACCCACGTTCACAATCCTGGGAGAGTAGGCCCGACGCCAGAGCACAACGTGAACCAGCTGTTCTCCTGCTCTCGCATACTCAACCAATCAATAGCTACAACCATGAGAGACAGAGGGAGAGAAAGCTGTGGTGTAACTGTATTCTTGAGCTTGCGTAACAGACTGAAGCAGATCTGGAGGATAAGACCGTGACTCCAGATGTGACATATCTGCCTGACTTTGACCCAGTGGCCCAGCTTTTCCTCACATGACCTGATAGAAATTTAAAACTTGAAAACTCCAGTGCAATTACACTGAGAATGGAACAAAATCGGAACTCACAGATTCTGGAGTTTCTAATGAGATAAAGGAGTAAATGCACTTTTATGGATTTTAATGTGGAAATTTTTTTCCTGGTAAAAACATCAGACACACATTATTGTTTGATTATTTGTATATATGTCTTAATAGGGGATCTCTAAATGACAGCAAATAAGCCATCCTTATTGTATTTTACACTGTGCTTTCAGGACAGGTTGAGGGAAATCATTTGTTTTGCTTTGTGGCACAAATCAAAAAAGAGGCTTTATCATCCAAAGTAAAGTGTGCTACAGATTTCACAGTTTCTGGTGATGGAGAGAAGTAACAAAAGGACATAGGATGTTTATGATCTTCAATAAAGCTAGAAATAATATAAATGTCAGGGAGCAAGAGGAGGGACAGCTAGCAGAATATTTTTTTGTGACAGGAAGCAGCAGGTTTATAGAAAAGTTAATAACTTAATGTGAAAAACAGCAGTGCTCAGTGGTGGAAGAATAACTTGGACCATTTATATGAGAAAGTAGTAAAACTATAAAAAATACTTTCCATTACTGACATTTTACCTATTTTATTTAGTAAAATTACAGATTATCAGCAACAAATGTGTGAAGTATGAAATTAAAAGTACTCACCATGCAGAAATTATAGAATTATATTTCATACATCATATTTAATATTGCAGCTGGTTGAGGTGAGACTAATTTTGACTATTTTAGATATTGTCCTTGAAAGATTCAACCTTACATATTATGTTATTTGCCTCATGAATAGAACTAACATGCCTGTGCTGGTGTTTTAATGATGTGAGCTGTATTTCTTCAAGTTTGGACACAATTCAACTGAATACAGCGATAAGGTAAGTGATATACGTGAAGTCATGCAGAAAATAAAGCACATTTCGCTTCTTGTTACAAAACAGCTACATTTCTGAAACATAAATCTCAGTGGTGAGTCTGAAATTTATCTTCTGTAGTAAAACACAAGACAGTGGTATGAAGAAGAAACAGCAGCCTTGAACACAACTACTAAATATCTTTATAATCAAATACAGACATAGTAACTGACAATTTCTAACATGATGTTCTGGTTTTGTTTCCATTTTAAGTAAAGTATCCCAAAAAGCTGAAAAAGTTTATTCTTTTTAAAATCAGTCAAAATAAATACTTTTTAAACCACAACTTTCAGGCCTGGTTTGACACTTATTGTTTTTCCCTCTGAGGTTTTAGGATCACAGCTGTGCCAGGAAGATTTTTTAGGATCACAGCTGTGCCAGAAGGTTTTTACCTGATGGGGTCAACAATGCACTGCCAGCTGAACCAGCTGTCAGACAGGGTCAGAGGTCATGTGCAACACCTCAACAGTTTGGACTGGTGTCGCTGTAAAGTCCTCAGGCATGTGTTTGTATCAGTACAAACACACACACACACACGCAGAGACAGAAGCAGATAAATGATATGCATAAATGTATACAGTATATGTACACCCTTATACATACATACACACACACACACACACACACACACACACAGTTAAAAAAGACAAACATACTCTCTCTCTCTCTCTTAAGCTTTGTTTAATTATTCATTTGCACATATAAAATGATAAAATATTTTACATCATAAAATATTTACACTTTGTTCAAATGAGATAAAAAAAGATACCCCAGGGGATTTAAAGCATCGCATCCCAAAAGAAACAAAGACCAAAAAAAAGGAAAAAACTTTCAAGGGCAAAAGTGAAAAGTCCTCACTTCACTCTGCTTTTTCCATTTTCCACACACTTCTGGAATTTCAACAAGTCACCACGTCCACCTCACTCCTCAATTACCTTCTTAAAACACATGACCTCTGCAGTCTGTTGATGACAGGCTTTGTGACAGCCTTTGGGTTTGGAAACATGGGACGGTCAGAACATTCTGCTGGTGGTTTGGCTTTAATAGAGGAGTATTAATTTTTTTGATGGCTCCTGAAGGAAACTTTAGTGTTTGTCTTGTACAGCGTTCTGATGCACGGCATGTTCCTTGGTACGCTGCAAAACATCATCTGGTCATATAATCAACTACTCCACTAAATTTCTATATGATGTTTTGCAGTGTACCAATCTTTTGCCATTAACTCACTACAAATATATTGGTTTTATTAGTTATTTTAACATACAATTTCTAATTATTATTTTCAGAGCTTAGAAGGTACTTAGCTTCAGAACAGGTTTTTTTCAGAGGTTTTTTTCCAGATTTCAACTCTTTTGACTGAATGATGGATAATAAGTTCACTCGACTCATTAAGTGTCTAAAGAGACATGTTCAGCAGAGAGTTAATACTCTCCAGAGATCCTCTATTTGGTAGTTTGAAGAAAGCAGACCTGATGGAAACTTGCTGTATGTTTTAATCCATGTTATAGTGAAAATAAGACAACGTTTTGGTTTAACTTGTCATTATTAAGTAAATGATTGCACAGTGCAATGACACCATCTGAATTAACATCGGTTACGTACGCCTCGCTTTCACTGTTTGATTCTGTCTGCCACCAGGCATGATATTTCACAGGAAAAAAGAATGAAGACTTGCACCTTTCCTCCTAACATTTACATTATTCCCCCCTCCTCCCTGACGCCAACTCCTGCTGTAGTTACTTGTTTGTGCAAAGCAATGATGTTATTCAAACTATGTTATTACTATGCATCATTACAATAGCTTTTGCCTGTTCCCAAAGCCAATATAAAATTGTAACAATTTCAATTTATCTCTCCAGTGAACATGCGTCTTTCTTCTCTCTCAAGAAAGGCAGTATTTTGTCTTCTTTTTCTCAGATTTATTCAAATGTTTTTATGTCATGATAACCTGCAAATGCCTCACAAAGAACCAAATCAAAATCTACTTTGCTAAGCCTCAGTGTGCATGAACTAACCATGAAATGAAACACACCTGCCAGTAGAACCAATCATGAATGAGCAGCCAATCAAAAGGCATCAACTAAAACTGAGGGATTGGAGATGATTACATTCCCAGTGTCCGTCTGATGTTGATGTGAACACCAACGCCCTCAAATTTAAGCTGAAAGGCACAACTTGAATCTCACAGTGTACCTTGTTCCACGTTATATCCAGCGTGTGTTAAAGAGACCGAAATGTGAAGCAGCTTCAGTGTTGAAAATGCACACAAGGCAAAAAGCTGTGTCAAGAAACAAATAGTGAGTAAGAGTATAAAACCTCTTTCTTAAATCTCGTACCAAAGCAAGGACAAATACCTTTGCGGTCATATTTAGAATTAAGAATAACCCTAGGTTCCTCTTCAGCACTGTAGCCAGGCTGACAGAGAGTCACAACTCTATTGAGCCACATATCCCCATAAACTTAAGTAGCAATGACTTCATGAGCTTCATCTATAATAAATTATTTCTATTAGAGAGAGAATTAATCACCAACTGCCATCAACAGTTATCAGTGGCTCTCCAAGTTCAGGGACTTTTGCTAATGTAAACTTAGATATATATTTAGACTGTTTTTCTGCTATCGATCTTCATCAGTTAACTTCAATAATTTCTTCATCGAAGCCATCAACCTGTCTATTAGACCCTATCCCAACTAGGCTGCTTAAAGAAGTTGTTCCCTTAATTGGCACCTCTTTACTGGATATGGTTAATCTTTCTTTATTATCAGGATATGTACCACAGTCCTTTAAAGTAGCTGTAATTAAACCCCTTCTTAAAAAGCCCACTCTTGACCCAGGGGTTTTAGCTAACTATAGACCAATCTCTAACCTCCCCTTCCTCTCTAAGATTCTGGAGAAGGTAGTCGCCAAATAGTTGTGTGACTTTCTACATAACAATAGTTTATTTGAGGATTTTCAGTCAGGATTTAGAATTCATCATAGCACAGAGACAGCTCTGGTTAAAGTTAATAATGACCTTCTGATTGCTTCTGACAATGGACTCTCTGTACTTGTATTATTAGATCTTAGTGCTGCATTTGACACCATTGACCATAATATTCTTTTACAGAGAGTTGAGCATCAAATTGGCAATAAAGGAACCGCACTAAGATGGTTTAAGTCATATTTATCAGATCGTTCGCAGTTTGTACATGTTAACGATGATTCTTCAATAAATACTACAGTTAGTCATGGAGTTCCACAAGGTTCTGTACTTGGACCAATACTATTTACTATATATATGCTCCCTTTAGGCAACATTATTAGGAATCACTCCATTAACTTTCACTGTTATGCAGATGATACGCAGTTATATCTATCGATCAAGCCCGATGAAATTAATCAATTATCTAAATTACAAACATGTCTTAAGGACATAAAATCCTGGATGACCTGCAATTTTCTGAGGTTAAACTCAGAAAAAAACGAAATTCTTGTTCTTGGCCCCAAAAACCTTAGAGACACACTGTCTAAAGATATAGTTACTCTAGATGGCATTACCTTGGCCTCTAGCACCACTGTCAGGAATCTTGGAGTTATCTTTGATCAGGATTTGTCTTTTAACTCCCACATGAAGCAGACCTCTAGGACTGCCTTCTTTCATTTACGTAATATTACAAAAATTAGACACATCCTGTCACAGACAGATGCAGAAAAACTAATCCATGCATTTGTTACTTCAAGGCTGGATTACTGCAACTCTTTATTATCAGGTTGCCCCAATAAGTCCATTAAAACGCTCCAATTAATTCAGAACGCTGCAGCACGAGTACTGACAGGAACTAGAAAAAGAGATCACATCTCTCCTGTATTAGCTTCTCTGCACTGGCTCCCTGTAAAATTTAGAATAGAATTTAAAATCCTCCTCCTCACCTATTAAGCTCTTCATGGTCAGGCCCCTTCATATCTTAAAGAGCTCATAGAATTATACTATTACCCCTCTAGAACACTACGTTCTCTGAATGTTGGGCTACTTGTGGTTCCTATAGTCTCTAAAAGTAGAACAGGAGCCAGAGCCTTCAGTTACCAAGCTCCTCTCCTGTGGAACCAGCTTCCAGTTGTGGTTCGGGAGGCAGACACCCTCACCACATTTAAGAGTAGGCTTAAGACATTCCTCTTTGATAAAGCTTATAGTTAGGGCTGGATCAGGTGAGTCCTGAACCATCCCTTAGTTATGCTGCTATAGACCTAGACTATCGGGGGATTTCCCATGGTGCACTGAGCTCCTCTCTTCCTCTCTCTTTCTGCACTCATTCATGTCCCATTAATGCATGTTAATAACTCCACTTCTTCCCCGGAGTTCTTGTGCTTTCTCATCTCGCAGGTTCTTATCGATCCTGGTGGAGCCTCCTGCCATGGTCCTGCTAGATTGACATTACCAGTACTGTTGTTGCTGTGCACCTGTCTGTCTGTCTGTCTGTCTCTCTCTCTCTCTCTCTCTCTCTCAATCTCTTTCACCCTAACTGGTCGAGACAGACGACCACCCACCTAGAGCCGAAGGATCTGTCCTAGGTTTCTGCCTTTTAACAGGCAGTTTTTCCTTGCCCTTGTCGCCAAGTGCTTGCTCATGGTGATACTGTTGGGTCTCTGTAATTAATGTTTTAAAGAGTTCGGTCTAGACCTGCTCTATTTGAAAAGTGTCCTGAGATAACCTTTGTTATGAATTGGCGCTATACAAATAAAATTGAATTGAATTGAATTGAATTGAATTATTTTTTAAAATACAAAGGCATAAAAGAAAGGTATTTTACCATCGTCATCAAGCTACTACAGACTCCCCAGGTGATGCCAACACAATAAAACAGGTGTCTTCTATTAAGACAATCAGTGGAAGCAGAGCTATAATCAGTGTCTTATGACAGTGAACATGCTGAATGATTTGTCTTTTGTAGATTTAACAACATAAAAAAACCCTGATGTGCACTGTACAACTTATAAAGTTAAAAACAGCCCTGACTTTTTAAATTTAACTCACTACTGCTAATTTGCAGATGCACTGTTGCTAACCCTATTGTGCTTCATAATGGATGTGGTTGAAAATGTACGAAAGAGTGCTTCAATATTTTAGATATAAACATTGAATACAATTAGTTGGTTAGTTGACGCTCACATGCTGAAAATGACTTAGAACTATGAACTCCGCAGCTGTGCAGAGTGTTGTTTTTACAAGACATTTAATGTGTGGTTCAGTTTCAGCGCTCTCATCCACTCCAGCAGCAGACCTACATTTCTGGGGAAAAAAAGACACCAAAAACCCCACTGTACACTGCCTGCCTCACACGAAACAGCAGGCAAAGTTAGTGACTAGCAGCTAAAGAGCCAGATACTTTTTATCTGGATTTGTTAGACCATAGCAGAGTAAATATTCAACTTTCATTCACAAGCTGGACAGAGGTACAACTCCAAATAAATGCTAATGTGGCTCAGTGTCTGCTGAATTTAAAAGAAAGTAATCCTTTGCTAGCACATTAGCCCAAAAGGACTTATATCCCGGGGATATTGTGGCAGCTGTTAGCTTATTTTGATGTTTTTCTGTCTCCGAGTTGGTCGAACTTTATAAAAGGAGCTTAGAGTAAAAGTAAAATTGCTCACTAAAAAATATTCAAGGCACATGAAAGTTATTCACTTACAAAGTTACACAATTAAATAATTAAGTCCACAGGTTTTTAAGAATTCAAAAGTAAATGTAATTTATTCCTTTAACCAAAGCACCCCCCCCCATCCACAACACACACATACACTCAGTCACTCTTCAGACTCACAGAAATGTTAACAATGACCTCTTCACACACACCTGAAAAACACGCACACACATAAACCACAACCACGCTCTCTGCTGCTCTTATCAATTACCGAAGAGATATGTAATTTGAGAAACGTGGTGCTGACAGCTGCTTTTACATGCCAAACGCTGTAGAATTAGTCAAACAGACAGGCTATTCAGCAGCACAAAGTGCCTGTCAGAAACAGTTATTACAGGGCGGATGCAGAGACAAGGCCTCGGACGCTCTTGTCACTGATACTCTGGGGGAAACTCTCCTGTCATAGCGGTGTTGCAAAATCGGAGTTTGGAATTTGCAGCAGGATGATAGACGTCTCGGGCACAGGAAGGTAAACTGCTGTCAGTCCGGCTTTGAAAGCTGCTCGGGGTGACTGCAACAAAGGAGGAACGGAATCACCTTGTCATTTTTAGTGTGTTTTTATTTTTTTCTTTCACCTGGTTAGCTTCGCCTGCAGGGTCACCTCATTCACAGGCCCGCAGGCCAGTGACGACCTCTGCTTTTTATGACCCTGACTGCAGGTTGACCCCGAGTTGCCTGAGGCAGGGTCATGATAGACGGGAGAACGCCCTTAAATTAAAGAGTCAAGACAGCCTTTATTTTCAGTTTGTTTTTCTTTCTTTCTCTATTATCAACCTCCCCATCCCCCTTTTTTTTACATGAATTCCCATTGTCTTGTCTTGGTATGAACAACCAATATTTACAGTTTACATGCCATTCACAAAGGACTGATATTATCTGAGGGGGAGTCTGAATCCTTCATTGCCTTTCATGTCTTTCTCCTACTTCACCATGCATTTCTCAGATTTCATGTCTAATAAAACATTCATTTAAAGAGACACCGTTACAGTTTTACAGCTTATGATTCAAGGATTTAAGGATCCTCCTACTAAGAATCTATAGCAAGTCTAGTTGCCTTTGACTCAGCACTGCTAGAACATATGAACTGGATAACAACCGGTAATAATCTTTGCAGTCTTTCTGGGTTTCATGTGAACATCATTGGCCACTACAACCTTTGCCAAAATTTCTGCACAGCTCAATGCTGCTCTTGGGAGCTTACAGGATACGTACAACATGCCCGGTTGAATCGCAGCCGTGAAAATGTGGTGTGCTTGTTGAATTTCTGGTTTGATTTCTGTGTTGCTGTGACTGGATCAACACTGACCAATCCATTGGGGCAAGTTTAACAGTTTTAAACTCAGAGAAGTAGTGCCAGGATACCATGAGACCAAAAAGTTCTGCCAGCAATTCATAAAATCTGGGAACCAGACTAGGGCAGAGTGTTTTATGACACATAACAGCTGTGGGGTAATTAACAGAGGACCCATTAGTCTCGTGTAAATATGGCATCAAGCATTTACAGATGTGACCACCACTGTACAACCATGTTTTTGGTGTGCTCACTGTGCTACTGTTGCTATAGCCCAGAGAAATCATTCCGAATGTTTTCAGTTTTTTCCTAAAAAATGTGTCTCCAAACATATATATGTATATATATATATATATATATATATATATATATATGCACTTGCAATTTACTAGGAAACGTTTTAATAACAATGTGTTCTCAATGTAACTGAATAACAAAGGAAACACATTCAGGACATGTCTGGCAGTAAGAATTAATTGCTTATCATTTTGGAAGTAAAGGAAATTGAAGGTCATGCTTTTGTTTTACTTAAATCCTGTGACACATGTTCTAGTTGTGTCTATATGCATAAAACGTAAATGCAATAAATCTATATTTACCCACGCTAAATGTGGAGTTGCCCTTCATTTGTAAGCAAATTATTTCTAACAGGGACATGATTTGAACAGACAGGGACAAACAGTATTCAAAACAGACCAGAAAGTAGAGCAGAATTGCATTTGTCCTTTTCCTAGTAATCAAATCTGTTTCCAGGATTTATGTGCATCTCTTCAATGTCCAGCCTCGTATCTTGATGTTTGTTTCCCCTTGGTTTTATTGCTATCTATGTCCTCAGTTGCCCTGTGAGATACTCTGTGATGAACTTGATTGTTAAAACTGCTTTTTGTTGAAATGTCAAAATGATGTGACTATGATTGCCTTCTTTAATGTTCGTAAGGTCACAATGTAAAGATACACAGCACACAGTATCATGCATCTCAGAGATCAAATGTGAGATAATGCTTCATTGCCACAATTTGAAAGGATGGCAGAGAAAACTTTGAGGTCAATTTATATATTTAATGTTAGTCATTACTCTTTTCTGTAAGTTTTCATAATAACATGGTTATATTTTCATTATGTTGTGCAACATATGCTGCTTCTGGTTCCATCTTTGTTTGTTCATGGAAAGCACAAGGTGCTACATAGATATAGAATATTTTATGGATAGCAATTTCATCTGTCTCTGAGTTGGTCCAGACATTCCTGGTCCCCCAGAAGATGACTCCTCCTAATCCCCGTACTTTCCTCTTGTGCCACCATGAGGTTGACATTTGTGGCTCAAAGTGAAATATTCCATACATGTGACATGGATTGCAGGTCTAAGTTTATCCTATAAAATATTTCCACATCTAATGGATGGACTGGCACAACATTAGGTACAGATACTGTGGTGCCCAGGCAATGTGTTCTAGTAACTTTGGTGATCCCCTGGCTTTTAAATGAGGTTGACATTTTTGCTTTTATTGAAATATCAACAACTATTGGATCACTGTAAAATGTAGTGCAAACATTCATGGTTCCCAGAGGATTAATTTTGTTTCCCTGATCTTTCATATCGGACTTTCATCTGGTCAAAATGTAATTCTGTCCAATGCTAACGACGCTCCCATCTGCCTCAGTTGTACTTTCTGCTTTGTGCTTATTAGCAAATGTTATAATACTAAAATGCCGAACTAACACAGTTAATATAGTTAGCATCAACAAAGTCATTTTGACAATGTCCAGCCTCACAGGACTGCTACCACGGCTGTAGACTCTTAGTGTTGTTTTCAACAGTCACATGACCCAAGCAGTGGCTTATATATCATACATTGCTAAAGTGTCAGTTCAGTCAGACAACTCACGTTTGAAATGTTTATTACAGCAGTACAGCAGATTCAGATTTTGGCGTCCAGGCTCCGACCTCATCACTCCCCGCAGATATGTTTACATAGAGATATTGGGGAGTGATGAGCAAATACCTTAAACCCTAGTCGGAGCCTACAGGTGGATGCTGGGGTGGTGGTGGGGCTTACAGCGCAGCAGGCAGCAATAGCTTACAGAGTAGCAGCGATGTGATGCAAGGCAACAGCGGCATTGACAAAGCAGAGGGAGAGCTGGGACATGATGCCGCTTAAATAGACCGCCAGATTGAAAGGGTGTGCTATATTAGTGATTATGGAATAAGGCATGTCATGTATAGCAGCTCAGCTCGAGTTGACTGCCTGAACTAGCTCACAGGCTTCGCTCCATTTGTGGTAATTAAATTACATGACACACACAAATTCAGCTAAGATTCTTCCATAGGGTATGTTAAACATCTTATAAGATATTTCATTTATATAGCCAAATTTATGTAACCCAGAATTACTACTGATGAGGCTTACCTCCTCGTCTGTCAGATAATTACAGATATACAATAGAAGCCTTATGTACAGAGTATATGACAATGAGAATTGCATATACGATAAATTCATATTAAACAAAGGAATTCTTATAAAAGCCTTTATTTAGCTAGCCTTACTTCTCAAACATCTTTTTTTTGTGTTCAACACTTTACAATGGCTTTATTCTTCTTTTTTAACTTGTATAGCCTCATAAACCGGTGGGAACGTTTTTTCTGGTCAGTGTTAAAGTGAATGTGTGAAAATGAATAAGAATTTGAGCAGTTCTCAGCTGGTTACACTAACCGAGCATTAACACAGACTATCGTAAATTAGTTTCCAGTGATTAATACAGGAGTTAACATGCTAGAATAAATATAATAAAATACACCATTACCCTCTCCTGTGGACAATGTGGCAACAATGAACTGAACAATTACAGAAATAAATACTGCCTACTACTACTGCTTTTAACACTCTCGACAAAACACTCTATGTGATGCACTGATGCTTTTTCACAGTGGATAAGTTGGGTGTGCTAAGTGAAAGTCAAAGAATCAAACAAACTACACACTCAATGATAATATGCAGTGCCACAGAAGCCAAGTGAGGCCTGTAAAAGATACACAACCACAATGCAGTGCTTGTGCCGAATGCAAACAGCTACTTCAAAGAGTCTCTGAATGCATATGCAGTAATAATGTTGCTTGATTCATTTTGGTTGCCTCAAAGAATGTATGAGAAAGACATCTTTTGTTTTAGTTTTTGCGTATTATTCCAGGACATTTGCCTTTGCTGTTTTTAATGAGCACATTTAATAGCTAATTGGAAGATTAGCCTCCTTGCCTGCAGGCTGGAAATTGTGTCCCCTGCTGTGCTGTTTACTGTTCAAATACAAAGCTCAGACAGTCATGCCTCTCAGCTTTGGTCTGAACTCATTCTTCGCTCTATCAGTCTGCAGGGAAATGAATCTTGATCCAGTGCTACAGGAATTAACTGGATAATGCAGCATTTGCACACAGAAAGACAGCCTTTGTGAAAATCATTTGATGTAGGAAAAGTTTGTCTCTGCTATCTGGTCCGCCATAACTATCTCTGAATGCCACTGAGTCACAGGCTGTTTAGCCTTCAAATTGATTGGTTGATGAATCTACAGCATCAACAGATGATGAAAGATCTGACTCCTGTGAACTTTCATTTGAAATAAATGTATTCTCTAGTAAAGTTAAAATGTATCAGTGTTACTTGCCATTATGACTTTACATCATTGAGAAGCTCTTGTTTTCATATGATCTTTTTGAGGAAGAGGCATCACCTTCATCTGTGTGCCTGACCAAGCAGATGCCCTTGGAAACAACCTATTGAAGTGTATGACTATGCCTTGAAGATAACTGTTGTAATCACTATCTAAAAAAAAATAGGCTGATTCTCATTGGCAGCAAGAAAAGAATTGTATCATATCTGTTGAAGGTATAAAGGGATAAAACAATGTATCACACCTGAATTTAACATTAATGTAGTCTGGGAATCTTCATGGTTTGGGCTAGGCCCAAGATTAGATCCATATTTAGTTAACTTGAACGTAAATTTTGGACAATTCTACAAAATCCCGGATTACATTCAGTGCCAATGGTTTTAGAATCCCTGCTTTCCATGCTTTTCTTGGCATGGAAACTACAGTGTAGAAAGGGCACACTACTTCCAGTACTGGCACTGAACATTGGCATTAGATAGAGACCATAAGGTCACAAATCATCCAATTTGAATGTAATTCCTAGAATAATGGTCGCTTCAGATACCCCAAGGGTAAAGTCTGCTAAATCTGCCGTCTAGTATTTTTCACAATGTTAAAGGAGGAAATTCTGAATCTCAAACGTCTCCACCCATTGGATGATTTGAACTTTTAACTCACCTGTGTACTGTATGACCTGTGTAGAGAGATTTCTGATTATTTATGATTCTGTTTGCATCCGTGATGTACTTAGGTCTCTCTTACAAAACAGATCTTAATCTCAGTGGTATTTCCTGATTAAATAAAGGTTATGATAATCAATAATGACTATGCTGAGGCAGCATTTCTCTTGATTTAATCACTGAGGAGAAAACAAACAAACAAACAGCCAAGACAAGAAAGACTTATTCTACTGTCTTACAACTTGCTGTATGTCCTGATTCCAGGATGCTGTCCAATAAATCGCACGAGGTGGGGCACATTGCTCAGAAATAATCTCAGCACTGTAAAATTTGAAACATTTTAATATTTCAGAGGGAAATGTCACTGCGTGCACTTGTGGCTGTGCACAGTGCTCAGCTTGTTCAAAACAAGACAATACGGTATTCTTCTCACGTCAGCAAGGCCAGCCAAGACATTCCTCTCTCCTCACATCCAATATTCCCCCACGATCGACGTACAGAGCCACTCTTGCCACATCTCCTGTGAAAGCTTCCTGTGGTGTCAACCTGCCCTGAGACTGGTGGCTTATGGGATTTGCGGTCCCTCATCACAGCTGGGCTCTCCCTCTGAGCTCCACTTAACCTCCACAGTCTGCACGTCTGGGAGTCTCATTGAGGCACCGCTGACACTGGGGAGACTGGAGGAGACGTGTATGAGTGTGTGTGTGAGTGCTACTGAGAGTGTGACCACCTATGTGTGGCTGTTGCTTTGTACCTTTTATCTATTGTTCTTGACGATACACAAAGGAGCTGTTGACTCATTTCAAGGTTCCAAGAGTCGTAAACCCATTCAACATACAAATCTAAGCTGTGTACGTCTCAGCAGGTACAATGTATGTAACTAATGATGCCTAGGTTTCCAGAAAACATTGAATACATACAATCAGCCTGCACTAATACAGAAGTTGTGCATTTACTTCCTCGTAGCTCTGTAGATTTGGCAGAAGTATCGTATAGCGACTCATTAAAGCGGAAACCCTCCTTTATGCTGTTAGTGGGTTGCATTGTGAGCCATTGTAATTGCTGCGAATCCGGCTAATTGCATCTGCTGTTCTCCATGAAATAGCAAGCTACTAACCTTGAAAGCACACTGGTGGCATTTGATTTGATGATTGATGACTGATTTAATACCCCACCCAAAGTCTTCAAGGTCCCACCGTAGTTTCTCCAACACACTTGGAAGTGTCGGCCTTTGGGGGGCTATGGCAACAATTTTTGTAATTTGTCAAAACTGACAATTTGCCAAGCACACCATAGTACATAAAATATTCGTCCAGGTGTGCGGAGATGAGAAAGAAAAGGATTTAAACTTTTGTTTGTCATTCTTTACACAACTACTTCTTTCACTCTCTAATAGTGCAGAATCGCTACCACAAGTGCAAGCCACTGAATGTCTTTGAGGAGAAACTCCCCAAAAGTGTGCCTTATCCCAGTTTGTATATAATATTGATCGAGTTTTGGCCCGCAGTTTTAATATAAATAATGTGATTTTGGCTGATATTAAATCTGAATGCCTCCTGTACTGTAAAATGCTTGCTACTGAGTTTGATTCCTTCTGGAGACCACAACATGGTACACGTCAGCCCTTGAGGTAATCCTTGTAAGCGACTTTGGAATAAAAAAGTTCCAGCTGAATTTCTAAAACGGGAAGAAAAAGGAAGAAAAAAATCGACCAAATTTGCAGTTACATGTCTTTTCTACAACAGCCGCAGACTGCTATCTTTGGACAGACATGCCGGTCTAATGGCAACAGTGCAGGGACTCATATTTAAGCTACCACAGACCCCAGTTGCTCCCATGAATGAGGCAGCCTAGTGGGCCAGGGAGGCGCTCGGGGAAGCACAATGCCAGCTGATTGGTTGTACTTACTGACTCAGTACTTTGGGCTGAGTATGGAGAGCCTGTGCAAAGTGGCTCTGAAGATAAAATGAAAATTAGATGCCCACTTAGCCAGCTGTACAATTTGACTAAATCACAAATCAAGTGTGGGCATTGTGGTTTTGACTGTTATTGTGAGGCCTCTACATACAGGACCGGCAATTCTGTTCTGTGACAGGAAGATTTTGACATTAGTTGTCAGTGAGTCAATATCACGAATCACAAATTTGCATTAAGGGGCTTTAAAATCTGTACAGCACATGGCACCCTCTATCCGTAGACCCTCTGTCCAGGATAGGAATAACTCCCCCATTTCACATTTCTAAGCCTTTTTTGGGGCTGCTGTGAATCAAACATTTCTAGAATGTATTATATTTTCATTGTTTGTTTTAATTTGTCCACTTATTTTACGGTTGTTCATACACGCTTGTTCCATTTACACTGTGTTTTTTTTTAAAGCAACCCAGGAAGACAAGCAACCACCAATTTTCAGTAGCTAATGGGGATCAAGAAACGGCTGAGATTTATTCCACTGTTGCAAGCTGCTGTGGTATTGAAAACATTGTCTAAAATACAGTTCTGTGTCAAGCAGAGATTCATCCACCATCAAGTATTTCTGTCAAACATTATTCAAACTCTGAGGGTAAAATTATGAGACACTCTCAGATGCAGATGCTCCTCCCTGTTGGAGCAACACATGGCTGAGAAGTTTGCCAAAGTTTGCTCGTACTGTAGCTGGCTTGAATACTTTATATTCCTTGCTCTGTGTCTGTATGTGGGCGTGGAACAGCTGTGATGAGACGAGCCCGGGCCCCAAGTGACAGTGCCTGCAGAATGTGTGCACAGTTTTCACCCACGCCCCCTCATGGCTTTCATTCCCTGCACAAACTGGAAAAAAAATTGTCCATCAGAACGAGTCACTTAGTCCGCCACTGAGCTTTCAAATCTTTTTCTAGAACATGCACTTTGCAAGGTTTTCATGCAGCGGTATGCCAGTGCCTTTGTCAATTTGAGCTACAACTCCTCCCATCCTGAATAAGCCCAAATCAAATTCTGGCACTGAGTATGGACAAGGGCAGGAAATCTTTGCCATCCGCAGGAAGTGATAGATAGGAAGATAGGAAGAGTTAGATACAAACAGTCTTCTTAAGAGGCCGCTCCGATCTTTGTCTCTCTTTCATCCCTTATCCTTTGGTGTAAATATTACTCATTGTTCTCAGTTTACTACTTTAAAAAAAATGTTTAAAAAGGATCATATTACTTCTTACTACTTAATGTTTTGACCACAATTTTTTGTCTCCTTAACTTAACATTTTTACATCTTACTGAAGGTGTTAATACACTTTGGTTTATGACATTCACCACTAACCCCAACCCTGTAAAACCAAACACATTTCCATTGGCCTTAGTTGCACTTTGTTTTAGTAGTAGCATACTAACACACTAAACTATTGTAAATATTATAGCTGGTTAGTGTTTTAGCGTTTGACATTGTGAGCATGCTGGCTTGCTGTCATAAGCATTCACATAGTTATGAATGTGAATACTGCATGGACACTCCAATTTTGTTTAATAATAATAATTTACAGTCAGCTACAATATGGAATTTTGTCAGTGTATTCACCCTCAACCCCCATGGTTATTTTTGTAAGCAGTGGAGTAACTGACCAGGTGCCCCCCTCCACCCCTCCAGTGGGGGAGGAAATAGGACATTCCTCCTGCTGGCTTGGGCCACAGAGGAAATGGAACAATATACTTCAGAAATAACAAGAGGAGGCCATCACAGCGATGGCTTTTATTGGTCCTGGCAATGTTGAAGTAGTGAGGATGGAACACAGAAATACCCTTTAGTCTCTGTGCTGTAGAACAATCACAATCTCAGCTTTTTGTACCATGTCTGAAAAACGTTCTTCTACTGGAGAAGAAATCCCATTTATTTGTCAGTTCAAAACAACACATATTTTTTAAAGGCACTCCCAGTAAACTTATATTATTCAGACTCGTCATAGCAAAGAGAGCGCCTTTAGATTAGCATATCTGATGCAGTGAATTATCTTGATTTTAAAGTATCTCTGCTTTGCTGATAAGATGAAACAAACCAGATCCTTAGATTTTCAGCAGCCTGATGTAATGAACTTAGTCAAACCACAAACCATAAAGTGAACATAATCATAATTTCAGATCAGATTTCAAAGTCAAAAAAGTAATTGAATATTATTTTTTAAGTATTACAATCACGACTCTAGAAGAAATTGTGTTGCTTTGTCCTTGTGCTAAAACAGGCGTCCAAAAGCACCCATTTTATCTGATTAGCAATGCAAACTGGTGTTATGAACTCCCACTAATATGCTCCCATAAAACTAATACGCTCATAATTTCACACTCGCTTCATATGGCGGATATATGGCACCATATTCTTATATTATCTGCATTAAAGGTTAATCTGTTTTGATCAAGGCACTGCTGACCTCCAGCTGTGGGAATCTGGCATTGAGTCTGTTGACTGCAGAAAACCACAAGTGTGAAGTACTGGCATGAGTCCGACCTGGAATTAAATTTTACAGCCCACAAACAAGGTGTTTAACTGTTTGAGGTATAATTCTCCTAAGGAAAAAAAACACCATCACATTCCTTTTGCTGTTTAACTGCTGGATTTTAATGACAGACAGAAACAGTAGGCAGTGTTGGTGTAGCATCCCTCGGTTTTTAATGCTTCTTGGAATTTGCTGCTCTGCGTCAATGTAAAGACATTTGGTATGTTGTTGTCCTAAAGTTATATTCAGAATATTTCTTAATTATTATAAGCTTACCCAAATGGACCAGTTCTTGTATGTACACAATATCATCTGTTTAAATTTGATTGCAATTGTAGATTGACCACAAGCTGATTTCTTAGCGCCATTCCTCTATCTAGACTGAAGAAAAAGGAGGCTTTTGCAGTTTGGGTCTAATGCCTGACTTGCCTGAAGTGATCAGGCAGCTCGTTTTAAGCATTCTCTTTTATTTTGTAGATTTTTATAAATTAAAAGGTCAAAGATTGTCTACTATTTTTGCCTAGAAATGCCAATGTTGGTTCATTTATGTCTCTTGGACTTTATTTGTCATTCTTCAGAAACAAAACTGGGGATAGCGTGATGTTTATATGGTGATTACAGTAATTTCATGCTCAATATTTTAAAACTTAACAACATTTAGGTAAGCAAAGGTTCAGTACTTTCCCACCAACACTTTATTCCAAGTATTTATTTGGTTTAGCAGAGGAACTTCAACCCATGAGCTCAGTGTTTTTAAAATCCACATACCAATGGCCTGGCCATCAGGAACAACTGCTCACTGTGTAGATGAAGGGCACTTCAACCAGTGGACAGGAAAAGCCTGGGACTGAATCACCAACCCTGCCAGTAATGGACAACCAGACTGTGTTGGCCAAAAATCAAAAGTGGAGGAAGCTATCATAATGGCTTTGCGGTTTTGCAGTCAGTTGTGACAGAAGTGAATAGTACAATATACTGAATGAACTATGAACTTACATTTCAGTTGGTGGGCAAGAGCACAAGTAGTCACTATGCCTCCAAGCTGAGCATGACTTATTTCACAAAAGTGTGCAAAAAAAATGAGATGGTAGATAAGAAAATGCTTCTGTTAATCTTTTTTTTTTTACTTTGTATATCTATGTAGAATGTTGAAGCAGCTTGTGTATTTTCCACCACATTCATGTCCCATCTAATGAAGCGGAAATGACACAAATATAATCAATTAAACTGTATAGGTCCAGCAGTTTTAGCACATCCTGCGTCATAACAATTTCCTGTACGATATAAACCTGACGTTTATGCAGGCGACATGCTGTACTGAAGTGCTGGATAAACCACTGGCTCCACATCAATATTCTCAGTGGGTACTCTCCTTCAAAACGCCATATTCTTGCAAATTACATAAACAAATTGTGATTGACCACGGCAGGGGCATCAGTTTAGACAGCCAATCAAAACAACGCTACATGAAGTCAAAACCGCCAGCCTGAATTCTCTGTCACACACGGTGGCTACGCTTGAACAGACATTTAAACAGCACGTCTGCCTCTGTGTCACCTCTCTGCTGTATTGGCATTGTGAAAGGACCTTGTACATTTTTTTTTTAACGCAGAGCTCCCCGGTGCATTACGGCTGGGTGCCTTCTATCCCAGTCCGAGCTCAGGAGCTTGCAGTCTTTTTATATCAATATTGCTCCAAATCCACAGAAATTTGCTGAAAATGAAAAATGAAAGGTGGGTTTTTTTTTTTATGTGTGTAGGGAGCACTTAAAGCGTGGGTGAGCGGCCTTGTGGGAACAGAGTAGGAGAGGAGAATCGAGCCTTCGGGAAGCAGCAGGCCATGAGACTTCCTCCCTCTGTCTGCTCCGTGGCAAATTCGCCTTTTAGACGCTTCAGTGCTTTCAAATGAAGAGATGAGAATTTGGAAGAAGAAAAAAAAAAAACGCCTGACACTCCTCTTGGTCTTAGACATAATTATTCAGTGCACAAGGAATATTAGTTACAGAGCATATGTTGATGCTAGAGGCTTTCATGGGTTCACTAAGTTCCAAGAGACAATTTAAGAGGGTGAGTCCAAATTATTTTAGTCTAAATAGGTTTGGGTAGGGTCCTTGTCAGGTTGGTGGTTAATGACGCTGCTGCCAGTGTTGTCTGTTCATTTAAGTCTCTTAAGGACCACAGCATTTAGGATCAGGTGTTATCCTCAGGTCTACGTTGGTCTGACAGACTCTTTTAAACTGTGTCTCTCTCTTTAAGAAAAATATTAATTAATGCTTGTCATTAGTAATTTCCATGGGTTCCATAGCTTCTGCACTTTGGATTCTGCACTTTGTATTCTGTACTTGGCCAAATGGCATAATTTTGATACTATTTCCATAAAAAAAAGTAGTTTTCCAATTTTAGTGCCCAATTTTTCAGTTGATCAGGGTGAGGAGTGTTCTCTTGGCAGCTGATGAGCGGATTCAGGCTCAAGATAAATCTCTTGGCTCTGTGACAAACCTGACAATCATTCAGGACTCATAACCCCCCTGCTGACATACTGTCCAATTACCCGGTAATATCCATGGTACCTGCGTGTATGTGTGTGTCTGAAAGTAACTAAGTAAGGGTGTGAGTGATGGATAGGTACTGGAATGACATACATGTGAGCAAGTATGTGTATACACATGTGTATGTGTACACAGTATGTGCACCATGTGTGAGCATGTCTGTCTGAATGTGTCTGTATGTAGGCGCATCTGTGATGGATCAAGCTATCCCTGGAATGACATTCTTGTGGGCGAGTCTGCCTGTGTGTGTGCTTTCATATCTGTATGTGTGTGAGAATGTATTGTATTGTGTGTGTGTGTGTGTGTGTGTGTGTGTGTGTGTGTGTGTGTGTGTGTGCTCATGATGGATCAACCTATCTCCACAGAGGCAGGATGACAGAGAGGAGCTGAAGACGGTGAAAATGGGAGAATGTTCTGGTGCTGTGACCAGAGTTCAGATGTGTTTTGACTCCTGAAATATGAGAAAACACTTAAGGGGACTTTTTCTACTCATAGCCAGAGTATACCCAGATTATGTTATACTCTTTTAGAGTCTGCAGACGTAATGATTGTCAGAATCCAACTTCATTCAGACAGGTAAAGTCTGGTGCAAACAATTAAACAATCAAGTACCATCCCAGAAATAGGACACAATAGAGCAAATTTCAAGAAAACATCTATGGCGTTACATAGACTTATAAATATAGATATTCAGCATTGCATGACAAAGAAAAAAAAAAAAAGTCACGAAATAGAAACAAATGATGACAACAAATGTGAAGTAATACACAAAACGCAACCATCTTGGCATCCTAAACCACAAAGACGCTCTGCAGCAGAAGGAAGGTATCCCATCCCCTGAGAGCCTGTACATTCATCTTTTTTCCCCAAATCAAATTCAGGTTCAAGTTCGGTCACTGCTGGGGGAAATTCTTTCAATGCACAGGAAGTGACAAATGGGGACTGAAGAGCAAATAAGAAAATGTCACTTCAACATCAGCCAGCAGGTCCTTTGTGCAGAAAACCTGGACTCACCATCAATGATCACTTCATCATCTGAGACGACATCAGACATTAAACATTAAGGCTCCGTAGAGAGTTAGTGAAGAACTTTAAAGGGTCTTTTTTTTTGGATAAGGTTTGCCTAAGTTCACACTGTTGAACAAACATCCTGTAATGAATTTAAAAGCTCTGTCTTGGTATCCTGCCAGATCAGAGATTCTGGATGGGAGTAATAGTGGATCTGGTTCCAGCTGCTGGTAACTGTAGTTTTCTGCAGTTACAGTTGAATGACTCTAACTTAAACATCTGATCTGTGATTTTGTGCCACTTTTGTCAAAAATCTACGAGAATGTGTAACATGATGCAGTGTGAGCAGGTGAGGAAAGGGATTTTTAAAGTCTTCAAGATGGAATGAGCTGCATCTAAAACTTTTAAAGGTAAAATAAAAATCTAAAATAGTTTTCCATTTCTTCTGCCCCCTCCCAAACGAGTCTGGCTTGTGTGGCCAGCCGGCTCTGACACAGACCAGATGCTGTAAAAATAAAAGCACAGAGATGGATGAACATATGCAGGCTTCCATCTATCCCTCCCAGGGGCGAATAAACGGGAGGCATCCCATCCGGAGATTTTTCGCGGGCAGTAAAACACTCCTAAACGCGAAGAAGCCCCACCAGGCCACAGCTGCTGTCATTACAGAACATGAACTAATTGATTGGAGGGCGCACCCGCTGGTCGGGGATGGGGGTGGGGCTGGGACGGGGTTGTTGAGAGATTAGGAATAAGTGAGGGATGGAGGGGTAGATGGGCGAGGAATGGAGGGGTTTCTGTAATTTAGAGGGCGAGGGAGGTGAAGGAGTATAGAGGACATGAAAAGAGCAGAAGAGGGATGATATGGCGTGTGTTTGTGTGTGTGTGTGTGTGTGTTGTGCGTGGGAGTGAGAAGTGAGGACGTTACTCATCAGCCATTACTCAAGTCATGGAGTGATCACATACTGCTGCATTAGTCCGTACAATGTGACTGGGCGTAGGTGTGCGAACGAGGAATTCGTCATGCGTCGTGGATGGATGTATGATGCACGTCATTATTTGTAGCCAAATGTCAATGGCAGACCCCAAGTACTTAAAATAACTGAGAATTGATGTTGGGTGTGTGTGGGGGGGAGAGTGGGGCCAGATAAATCAAGGCCAAACAAACATTTGACAGAGCACTAAAGAGGCATGAAGACATTATACATAAAGAATACAAATGATGGTAATTTATGTTGATCTGGTGTGTGCAAATTGATCTGCAGGGTCCTTGTTTGTTTTTCATTTTGAATCAATCTCTGGACCTTTTCACTGTAATGTTTTTAGATGTTTTTAGTATGAAATGGAAATGTGTCTGTCGCACAAATTTTTGAAAACTGAAAGTTAGCATTGAATGCCCAGTCAGGTTTGTAATGTTCTTTTTATCAGAAATTTAAATGTTGCCAGTTTTATCTGATTTTATTCAGGCAAAGTTATTGCATCGTAGTGCTGAAAAACATGCAGTCACGGGCGGGTGGGGGGTCAGGTGGCCTTCTTGACTTTAAGAGGTGTAAGAAAAAATATACACAACACATTATTATGATCTACTTTGTTTTAGTAGGCACTGGGGTTCTTCTTCATTCCACAGTTTGTTTTTGTCTTACTCATGTACCTGCCGGTATTCTTAAAAAAAAAAATAAAGATGACAGCTCTGCATCTTCAGCCAGCTGTGTAATTATGGAGGAGTAAATGACAGCCATGCTGCTGGTATGCAGAAGAAAATGTCAGCAATGCAGATGTCGTAAAAAGCCAGCACTTTGTTTACCAAAGATGCTGTACACCGAGTGTCTGCAGTGCACGGTGTGTGTGAGTGTGTGTGTGTGTGTGTGTGTGTGTGTGTAAGTGTGTGTAAAAGCATGTACTTGTGTGCAGTGGAATGCATGAAGCCAAACTATTTTCAATACGTTTGCACAAGTTTTCATTTTTCTGTGCATACACTGATGTGTGTGCACGACCATACTGATGTGTTTTCATGTGTGCTTGTATGTGTGTGTGTGTGTGTGTGTGTGTGTATAGGCATGTGGTTACAGGTAAAAGTCCCCTCTAAAAATGAAGCTTACTACAGTGCATACCTCTGCCTGCAGAGTCCTCCTCTTCTGCAAGTATCTGCCTGCTTTGTTTTTCCTGTTTCTCAATGGGGCTGGCCACTGACTCAATGAAGTCTTTATACCTGTGCACACTGCTGCCATGCAGTTTGAAACAAAACACACACCTGTAACACAAACTAACCGCCCACTGTCCCCTTTGAACTTGTTGAGCAATTGAATGTTTCAGCAATGCGTGGGTGGTACGGTGGCAAACTGAAGACGAAAACATGTCTGGGTTTTAAGCCCGATGGAGCTTGAACAGCACTATGAGAAATCTAGTTGGGGTAATGGGTAACAGTTACCATACAGTGTGTTATTGTGCTTTCTGCTTTGCTTTCAACAGCGTAGTCAAAGGTGGAGGCCACTGGATGTTGAGTTTTTTAAAATTATCTGTTAAAGCACCGTTTTATTAAAGAGTTAAGATCACCTAATGGTCACAAATTGACAAAAGCATGTATGAAATAACTGTACAGTAAGTACTGGCTCAGTGCAGCAGGTATGCAGTGGAAACTATGCCTCATATATAACGTGTAGACTGGCTTATACTAACCTGCATACAGAGTTATAAAATAGGCTTTTGGATGATTAGGATTATAAGTGACTTGATTCTTCAAGGGCTCAGTCACTAATCCCTTGAATAAATCGAAGGAATAACATTCACGTTAAAGATGTCATTACAAAGAGCACGTCATCAAGAAGGATTTAGAACTACTTGACATAACTTGAGTGAAAATAGTAATATCACATGATAACATTTTACCCTTAGTAAGTAAGTATAAGTATCAAAAGTCAAACAATGTTTTATGCAAAATGGCCCCTCTTGAAGTGTTACATCTTATATAAATGTCATATTGCTTGCCATAATGTTCTACATACTGTGTAAACAATTTCAAATACTCACTCCTATTACCTGTATCCCGTGCAGCATTGCGGGGCAAGAGGCAGAGTACACCCTAGACAGGCTGCTAGTCTATTATAGGGCTTTCACAGGTCAGACAACAATTAACACTCATATTCTCATAGGCACTGTCATTGGATGTGGGTGCAAAACGGAGCATGTGGAGGAAACTCAAACAAACTTTGTGCCAGCCGGTGTTGATTTCAACTCAGCTCCTTCTTGCAGGCAACAGTGTGAGCCGGTGCGATCGCATATTTCGTATTAAGGATATCTTAAGGATATCAAAACTGTGCTTAAATAAACTATTTTAATACATATACTTTCATCCCCTTGAGAGTGTGTGTTTTTCTCCTCTGCCTTTCTGTGGGATGTTTAATCATGCTCCCGCTCCTTCCAGGCCAGACTGTCTGACTGTTTCTTTATTATAAGGTTTTTATGTTTATCCAATCATAAAATCATGTATCATCTATGTCTTGTTACCAGTGAAATATTGCTTAAACATGCAAGCACATTAGAACATAACAAAAGTAAATACAGGATGTATTTCATCCATATTTCAGCTACATTCATCTGCAGCAATTGAATATGGATATTATAGACGTGGACTCGACATAACTATTGGCTAACCCAGCTTGCATCCTGTCAGTTACAGCTCTTTCTAACCTCCCGTTTCTCCACATCATGCTTTGCTTCAACCCTTAAGTGGTTAACAGCCATCTAGCTGACTCTTAAATGGCCCAGATTGCCATTACTAAGGTCTTCTGGAGCCATCTCTTACCCTTTTAATGACAGCTGCTTCCGCCATTAATTCTCAATCAATAATGCAAAAACACTCAGAGCGAAGTCCATCCTGCCACAGCTTTATTTTCTAATGCTCTCCGAAAGCTAATGAGTCAGGCTAATTGGTCCGTCATCATCACCACTCAGGAGTTTACCAGAGGAAGTGGCTCTTCTCTTTTTAACTTTAAAGAGCATTAGCTGAACAACTGGTTTCCAGTGAATGACCAGCATGACTTGCACTGCCTCGTGAAAGCAAACTCTTGAATGCTTCTGCATATTTTTTTCTGCCATTTTCTTTTGCATGTTGTCTTTGCTGAAATACATTTGCTGTTTTTGTTCAGATACATTCTCAGGCTTCCCAAACTACATAGCAACACTATTTGTATGCTTTCAAAGATCTATGATTGCTATGTCCCTGTAGAGTTTGGAATGCATTTAGCAAGTGTTTTAGTCTCAGGGTCATCTGATAATGGGAGGAAAAACCACATAGAAACCTCTGTTTTCATGAAAAAAAAAAAAAAACACAGGCAAGATTGAAGGGACATTATGATCACTGAGCTGATTATAGTCATAATTTGGGCATAGCGAAGAATAAGAGCTGGTCTAAGTCAGTCCTGAATGGCAGTTCTGGCCCAGTTCTGGGCCAGGTGGTGTTGATAATTGGGAATTAAATCATAAATAAAATCATGGAGTGTGTGCCATTTAAAGGAAAAGTGTGTCATTCTGGGAAATACGCTTATTCACTTTCATGCCAAGACTTAGATGAGAAGATCAATACCACTCTCTGTAGGGTAAATATGAAACTACCACCAGCAGCCATATAGCTTAGCACAAAGACTAGAAACAGAGCCTGACAGGTATCCTACCAGTATGTCTAAAGGTGGAAAATTAAAACATTACATCTTGTTTATTTCATTTGCATAAAATAAGGGAATAAATAGTCTCAGAATCATTTGCAAGTGGGAAAGAGAAAACATATGCTTACAGGCAATAGGAATAGAAGCAGGTGTAGCTCTTCTGCTTGTATGATCAATTGTCACATTAACTCCGTAATACCACTCAATACTAGTGTCTAGGAGGCTATTTCCTAATGGTAATTCACCTCATTTAGCAAAGCACACTATGGGGGCATTTTGTTGGTTTATGGTCAAAATAATGCATTCGGGAGTCCAGCAGTTATGAGAAATGAACTAGGATATTTGTTGCCAGTATCAAAGGCCGGATGAACGGCTGTTTGAAAATGCAATCATCGGAACCATACATAATGTTTCACAGCAAACTCATTCTGCCCCCCTTATTGCCAATATGAGGGGGCTTCCCAAATCCAATATTATCTTGTAAAAACATGTAGGCTGATGGATTATCCATAAATCACACCCGATGCAATACTGCAGCATGATCGGGGTCATGTAATCATCTTGATCATTTCAAACAAATAGTCCCTCATTCGATCGATACAGGTTCAGACGCAGGCGAGAGAAATGTTTTCCTTCATGGATTTTGTAATCAGCAATAGCCTCTCAGTTAGATGGCGACTGGTATGTATTTTTCAGTAAAGACTAAGTGTATGAGGTGACTAAATGGCTGCAGTATTGAATGTGTTTTAAATAAACGGCGGAATGACTCGATTTGATCGAAGGACATTCGTCAGGACTGGTGTGCCAGGAGACTTGTGATTTGTGTTTTTGAGGTTAGAACAACCTGACCTCAAGTCAGTGGTCGGAATTCAACGTGTCAGAAAATTGTGTTAATAGGCTCTAAATCTGAAATATGGATAGCCTGCTGTGCATGTGATTCATTTGCAGAACGCATTCCTACATTACGAAAGGACTGCATGATTGATTACTGGCAATGTATTGATAGTTACATGAGGAAAGTCAATATCACCATCTTTAATTTGATGCTTATTTAAGCAGGATGGTGTCTTAAAATCTCAATCTCTCTTTTTTGAGGTGGCCAAAATGGCAGCACAAGTATAAAACCAGCACCGACACTATAAGGAAGTAGAGGAAGAAAAAAGTAAGGAACAAGGAAAAAGATAAAAAATAAAAGGAACTGAAACAAGCTAAAAAGGAGAGGGACATTTAAAAAAAACACACCATTTAACCCAAACAAATAGCTATGAGTTTTAGTTAAAGCTTTGTATTGTTACCTGATTCCTCAGATAACGGGGAAGATAAGATTCCCCTCCAGAGAGTTTGAGACCTCATGTTGCCATCACTGTTTCTCTGGCAGAAAACACACTGAATGTGTAACAGAATATTTATTGCAGAATGAAGATTAGCAACAAATGAGTGTGATTCTCCTGTGAATCATGATGTTAGAGAAGATTGCAGATCACTTAAAATGTTAATTTTCCATAAACTAATTATTATTTTTTAATGATCCCATTTTTCCCCTCTAAGTTCTACAGGATGTAATTGTGAAGAAACCTCTGTTACTCGGAAAAGCACTCTTCACTACTGGTTTCTCATTATGCTGACTGTGACATTGTTTTGTCTGCCATTAAAAAAGACTCTGGAAACAATATTCAGCAACCAAAATTATACAACAGTGTTTGGCACAACTAGTGTCCTTGTTTAGCACTTCTGGGCTCAGAAAACATGGCCCATTCAGTTTGTTTGTTTGTAAAAAAAAGTTTGTTTTGGACTGTCAAAACAAACTCCCTTATATAATATTTTTACATGGAATCATTTCACATCCCTGAAAGGAAAACTTTGTGGGTTAAAGTGGGAAAATGTAGTCGGTTGTAGTTTCAAACCCCAATCCTATGGCAGTGAAGGATTCAAATAAAAGCACAACTAACAACCGATCACTTGTAAATTAAAGTGTGAACAGTGAGCCTTTTTAGAATGATTAGTATTATTTGGTGTAACATGCCTTTATTAAAGGCCAGGAAATGAGGGAGAGAGGGATGCAACAAAGTCCCAGCCAGATTCGAACAGGGGATGTTCATTGTCTTGTGTTTCCCCTGAGCTAAGAGATCTCCTCCATCCTTGTACAGTCAAAAAGTAATACTAACAATTTAGTTTGCAGAGGCTTTTGTTCAGTTGTCTGACTTCCTGTCCCATCATTAGCCAGCATTTTCCGAACACAACACGTTTCTGTAGTCGCTGAAATGGGTGAAACACACCCAGATTTTCACCCAGGAGAAAGCTGTTTGTGTCCTGTGTGAAACCAAAAGTCAGGGTTGACTTATTTGAACTAATGTGTGTAAGTGTCTAACCCCCAACCCTAACCCTAATCCAAATCATGATCTTTTCAAGTAGTTTTGTTGCCTAAACCCAAACCACATCTGGTCTGGTATGCTTGTCGCTGGTACTCTCCAACGGTAACATACTGAATGTTATTTTCGGAGTCGCTGACAATCAACCTTTGTTTGAGTATGAGGACATGTTTGGGTTATTGATAATTGTTAATGACATCTGAAGTTCTGTAAGATCATTGTTTTGGTTGCAGCCTCAACCTGTCTCACAGACTTTGCTCCCAGACATACCATTGGACAACCTCCAGAAAGAATTAGACACGTCATTCAAAACATTTAGCAACCAGAACCATCAAAACAAGGGATTCTTTTCATAACAAAGTTATAAATAGAATATTTCTTGTAGCCACAATACATTCTGTTCTTTTCTCTACTCCAATGGAGTGGAGTAGTTTTTGGTGTATGACTTTTTTAACATCACTGATAAATTCCATCTCTCCAAAGACGTCCTCGTTCTTTGATTCTGAGAGACTGAAACAAAAATCTAAACTGCCAATATTCTGCCATCACACCACCCAGGAACAACAGATGAAACCAGAAACTGAAGACCGTTGATATCAGTGTGTTGGACTGATGATAGAAGCTAGAAATAAAAATGGCAGAGGTATTGGGGTTGTCTTTTATTTGACATAGTACATGACATATCCTGCCAGTGACTAGTCCCAAACACACAAAAAGCTTTTCCAAACAGCTTGTTTTGACATGTAAAAGCCAAATACATTGTGGCATTTATATTTCTCTGTTCCACTTTGTGCTGACAGAGTGAAAGTAGAAGTTATATTCTACTGTGTACAATATGTTTTAGGATGACATTTTAAAATTGAGCAGGCTGTCAATAAGAGAGCAGAGTGCCACCATAGAAATGACCTTACACAGCACAGCAGTCATACACAGCAGCTTCAATTACCCACAAGCAAACTGGGGAATGAATCATGAGATCAAGTTGTTTGGTATGATAACATCCCGTGATTGTGGATGCAGCATATTGCCTAATTATATCATGGAAGCCCTGTATCTGGAAGCATCTCAACATTGTGTGCAGTTTTTCTGAAGCTCTCTGCTGTATGTTTGAACCCGCATGACCAACACACATTTCTGTGCATTTGTTAGTTTAATGCAAGTTACTCAAAATGTGTCTAGGCTTTCTACTTATTTTTCTTTCTTATATAGAAAACTATATAGGAATATATCACAAGATGGTAAAATAAAGTAACCCAATGCAAGGTATTTAAAAAAATTATTGTGGTTCTGCATTGTTTTCTGTTCTACCATTGTGGCTTTGTGGTTAGCTATGCTAAACATGTACTCAAAAGATGTGAAACACAAGAGCAAATTTATTTTGTAGAACACAACACGTCACAGCTTTCATTAATCACTGTTTAGGTTGTGGAGGTGGGCGTGGTTAACCTTCAGCTGCAGGACGGAGAGAGGTGTGGAGATGGCTCGTGAGAGCGGCACCAGGTCTGGCAACCAGGTTGATGTAGACCCCTCTTGGGCCAAGCCATGGCTATGGAAGAGGCTGTATATCAACCTGTGTTCAAATATTTTAAACCTGAAATAAAATATGATTGGATATAATGCTAAACCCACTCAAAATTATAGAACGATATTCAGCATGCATTTAGCCTTTTTTGGCTGATTGTTTTTATCTGGCAAATGGACTGTATGAATGATTTCTCGTTGCTTTCATCAACCCTCCATATTAAACAATGGGAAGCTGTTTCTGGCAAACAAGTTGTTGGAGACCAAACCAGACATAAAAGGAGTAAATTTGGACTTACATCCATCAAACAGAAACACAACTCCAATGGGATGATAATATTTCTTTGTGTCTGCTTATGTATAAATAGCAGTTATTTGCTAACATGTAAGCCAGAACAACGTAATAAATTAACAATAAATTCAGTCAGTTTATTCATTGAAAAATGGCTTAATACAGCTTTAAGTTAAGTAATACTGTGTCAATTTGTAGGGGAGTTTTGTGTCAAATATTTGCCTAGATACATTTTGTTTGCCTGCAGTATAATTTTCAGTTCCATTTAAGGCCACTATTAAGTTTAACCTGTAACTCATCAACCAAAGGTTAAAGAAAATGGGTGCATTTCTCATGTTCTGCTTTTAATGTAAAGCCCCCTCACCCTCGACAGATGTGCTTCATTTCTATCTAATTGAACTCTGCCTCACTGTGATTGGTCCCCCGCTGTTTGTGAATGGGAACACTGGCTGGGAAATGCCATTCATGTGTTTGGCTCAAACTCAGATTAAAGGTCCCATTATTGTCAAATGGCCCGCTGTTAATATCCCCGGGCACATTTCTCTGTGGAGGTCACCATGTTAATAGATACAAAACTAGCCCATTAGCATTTTGCATGCATGCTGCGCAAGTAAGAGCTTTATCTAAGATTTATTATCTTATGTCTGATTTTGAATACTTGAATAGTAGAAATAATACATTTCTAATGCAACTGATCATAAGGACATAGCTGTCCATAAAATGGCATTTTAACCATCTCATCATGACACTGAAGTAGATTCCCTCCAGGTACACATACATGGAAATATTTTATTGAAATATCTTCCTTAATTGCATATCAAGGTAAAACTTGGTATATTTAGCTATTCATGCTAACTCCTAACTTAAGGACCAACTTAGTGAATAATAGAATGTGGCATCCATAAATGTTAACTCAACAACAAATGGACATATTGGTCTAATTTTGGACATATTGGATTGAAACCAGAGCTGAACACAGCAGGGTAAACATTGAAATTGATGGTATTGATTGAATTACTGGAAACTGCCTCAGGTGATGAAGAAACAGTCAGGATGAATTTCTTGGGTAGGCTGAGGCCAAGCTGGAAAAGGACAGGAGTTGATCACTGGCAAAATGATGGACAAATGATATGATTTACTGAGACTTTCATTTGTTGAGGGAACGTTATTAATTTGGGGTATTCAGAAAGTGTAATAAAGTCACAGTATAAATGTAAAATACATTCTAAAAAGCCTTTGCTAACACGTTTTTTTTGTTAGCTGAAAGAAAACAGAGACCTCGCATGGCATTCAGCACTACTGATGTACAGATGACTAACATGCTCTATCATGCATGTATATAATGGTTGCTGTTGCAACAGTAAGTCAAGTGCACACCATTACTGGAAACACTGGTCATCCATCACTGGGCTGTGTGTATGTGCATGCCCTTTGGCAGAAATGGTAGATGACAAAGAAAAAAAATCTGTTTTCAATTGAACAGTTTACCAGCCCGTTACAAAAAATATGTGTTGATGTCGTAGCATTGATCCTGCACTGAGATAAAAGGCAGAGCAGGAAACTTGCACAAGAGAAGATATTTCTTGCCTGAGGCTTCTCCATGGCTACCACAAGTCACTGGGTTGCATATTGTAGGGACAAGTGAATGCAGGTTGATGACAATTCATCCATGTTTCTCAACCAACCAATGTTTTTATACTTCAATGTATATGGATTTTGTCATCTATCAATTGTAATTGATGACCCAGCGTATTATATTATATCTCTCTTGTGTGGAATCTAGTGATGAAACCTGCAGCAGACGGGATATTTAACAATTCTTTCTGGTTAAACAGAAAATGCAGATATGAGAGAAAGGCTTGTGATGAAATCATGGGAACTTGACATCTACGCTTTTGGCGCTTTTTCATGAAACAAAATGATTTAATTAAATTTAAGAATTTCCCAAAAGATTCCAAAAATTTCTATGCAGATCCTATTTTGCAGTGTTGTGTGCATGAGTACATTAAGTCTAGAAATTGAGAGAAACCCAAAGATTTCCAATTTTCATTTCAAATCACCTTTTTAAATGAGAGCTGTTTTAGTTTTATTTAATTTCAGAATGGCACTTCAGTGTAACACTTTAAAATCTTCTCATTCATTTTGTACAGTACAAACTTGTTTTTCTGGATGAAAGTTTTAATATTGGCGTATTATTATGATTATTACATGCATGTCCTAGTTTGTCCAAAACTTTCTCTGTGTTCCCCTTTGTCCTGGTGTCCTCGCGAAGACGATGACGGCATTTGCGAGCCTATGGCCACAGGATGGGAGTGACTGAGTCATTCATTCATTCATGGGACCTATCCCAAGGGGTTGACATGATATGGAAAATAGATGGTCACAGTTTTCTAAGCAGCAGTAAAGTGGGTCTGTGATCGGAAGACCGTCTGCTCAATTTCCTGGAACATCTGGGAAAAGAAATGTTCCCTTTGGTTCATGTTGGTTCATTGTTGATGTTTCCTTGAGCAAGGCAACCCTGAACTTCTCAGACTTTGCTGAGTAATGGACATCAGTGTGATACTAAAGATTTAAAATAATAATTGAATATTTATTACAATGAAAAAACTGTATTTGCTGTGTAGAACAGGTACTTTCATCTAGTCATGCAGTCATCTTTATTCAGTGAGAATGTTGCCTATATTAATGATTGACAAATTATTCTGGCCTTTGTAAATACTAAGTTCATTTTCTAGTATATCCTGTGTCTTCATTTGTGGTACCATGTAGAATGACATCACTGATGTCAACCCACAGGCACACAATTTCATGTAAAAGACTTGGGTTGCTCCCATCCCATCTACTATGTACTCATATTTCACAGAAGTGTGATGAACAGGGGTCAAGGGACTTTTATATGAAGTTTTAAAACTCCACAATCTGATTTCTTTGAATTCTTTTAAATCCATTTTGAAAGACCTGGAGACGGAATCGTTGTGGTGTCAATGCTTACATTAATATTGCTGGATGCATTGCTTTTACTGCATTTTAATTCTCTGCTATGTTATTTTGTAATACTGTCTGTCTTTTGTTTTGTATATAGTATGAACTTCCCCAGTGTGGGATCAATAAAGTCTATTTTATCTTATCTTACTTGTTCTTATTTTGTGCTGTTGCCTGTCTGACAAAAGTCCACACTTCTGCATTTGGATGGAAACCTTGGATGGAAGTCTCATTTCAGCAAATCCAAAAAGAACAACCTTAAATTCCAATAGAGGGTCATACAATTCCTCAAATATCATTCTGGGTTTTGAGTGGAAACATAATATTTATTAACAATAAATATCAATGTCAAGTTAAACATAAAAATCACCAAATTTGGGAGTTATAAGTTAGGTCTTTCCATTGCAGCCATATCAGTGTTATAAATAACATAGCTCTAGACTGTTCTGTGGTTTGTTGCCTCGAATGAAACCTCATTACACAAGCACAACAAATGTATCACTTCCATGGTTTGGCATGTGAGACCCGCTGCCAAGAACTAGTTGAATCATCATATAAAAAAGAAAATAACCGATCCTCTCCTTTCGCTGGATGCCCATGCAGGCTATGATAAAGCTTTTTTTGATGGAGATTAATCCCCGCCCTCCCCTTTTCCCGATGCGGTTTATTCCAAATTTTTGCATGTGAGCAATTTTCCCCTCCTGCTAATCTCTTCAAACATTTTCAGGCGAGCCGAATGCAGACTGGTTTGAGTGATCAAGCTAAATTGCCTAAGAGGCCATTAATAGTTTATAGGGTCGAGGCTGATGAAAGACAGGCAGGAGGAGAAGGAGAAGAAAGCTAATTAAATCAGTGTCGGGGGGTCGCTGGTGTCTTGGGCTGGCATGGTGGGCCGTAAAGATTACCATTATCACTTCCATTACCCCGGCTGATTGTTTAGAGGTGGGTGGGGGGTTTGGGGATGGAGGGACACGTGGCACCAAATTGCTTTGCCGTCCCCATTTACAAACCTCTGACAATTTCCATTATCATGAAGTTATGGCACAGGGGGTGAGAGATTTGATTTCACAAACAATACTCGCCCACCCTCTGTTATATAATTTTCATGGTGTGCTTGATTTCTGGTTTTCTGGATACATTATAGAAACAGCTCAGTTAGGACATTTGGCTGGTTAGAAAGACACACATCCAGTGCCCACAGCAGCAAGTACCTGACCAGATCATTTCACCCATATGGGATTCTTAAAAATGTCATTTCAAACCATCGGCAATAATCTGCTGCTATACCAGCATCCACTCGTCTGGTTTTAGGTTTCCCACAAGATGTTAGAACCTGGCTTAAGGGATTTGCTGCATTCAGCCACAAGAGCTGTAGTGAGGTCCAACACTGATGTTGGCCGATAACACCCAGTTCAAAGTCGGTGTTCCAGCCCATTCTAAAGGTTGGATGGGATTGATGAAAACCTTTTTTTTTTATGGACCTGGCTTTTTGCACAGGGGCATTGCCATGTTGAAACAGTAAAGGGGCCTTTGTTAAGCTGTTCCCACAAAGTTATACAGATCCTACTATCTAAAATACCATTGTATCCTGTAACATTAAGAGGCCTCGCTCAAACCATAAAAAGCAATCCGAGACCAAAAGTAAACATAAGTATGTGGAAAGTGTGTTTTCCATTTGAAACAGAGTGGATTGCAATTCAAAATTGAAATAAAGGGTAAAGCATGAGTACTTAATTAGTTACGTTCCATCACTGTAAAAACCCACATACATTCGTACACCCGATTTTCTGTTCTGCTGTCCTCAGTGTAGCTCAGCATGGACAGCTCAAATCTCCACATATATTTTATTTAGTGAAAAGAAAGTCTTCAGTCTCTAGATACTAGCAGCACTAATATAGTCACTTCTTTTTATCTTACATAAACTTATAACAATGCCATATGTATAATAAAAAAAACAACTGTTATTAAAGTTTGAAAATAAATGTGGAGAATGTGAAGGTTGGCCAATGTAAAAGCACATATGTTCTGCCATGCTTTGAATCCCACTGCTCACCCACTGTTTGTCCAGCAAGGTAATAACAGGAATGACCTTGTTCCCATAGCAATCTGTTGTTCATTATTGGTTGCCGGTTTGGACCGGGCCTGTAACTCTTTCATACTTCTCTCCTCGTCTACCCTTTCTTTCAGCTCCTGCCATGGACGGGGTTCTGCCAGCCTGGGCGGTTTAACACAGTGTGCTGCCACTGGGTCGGGTTTATAAATATGCGCTAATGAGCTAGCGGCTGATTGTGCTGTGGCACGCTTACTCATTACCCGAGATCACCATGGAGATGGTGTCTGCGGAGGCAGCACAGGATGCCACGGTACTCGCATATGGAGCAGCATATAGGGGAGTGATGCAGAGACTGTATATTTGAAATAAATACTTGCTAATGAGGAGTCAAAACAATCTGAGGCAGGACTGAACTAATGATAATGATGATTTTGATTGAGAATGTGATATTTCTGCTTATATACAAAATGTATAGATTGACCATTTAATAGCAAGAAGTTCTGAGCCGTTCTAAATATTACATTTTCCAGAGAATGTATCCATTTCATGGTCAAAGTTCTGAAACAGACACGTGGGACATTAAATGTCAAATCAAGGATAATAATATGAAGCATAACATAAGGATTACTAAATACTGTAAATACTGATTCATAATTTTGTGGATAAAAACATGGCATTAGAATCTGTTCAGATTAAGGGCTTCCAGGACCACTTCACACACAGACCGCTTCCTGAGTCCGTGTAGCTGTGAGGGTTACACAAATTTGCCATCGGCCCATGCCCCTTATGGCCTGGACGGACCTCTGTGCACATCCCAATGTATCCCAAAATGTATACCCACATAGACTATACCTTCCAACTGCAAAAATATGCAGACACTCAATGTATGAAAATAACCATGCTTGCATCCAGCAGGGAGGACTGTGTCTTTTATGGAGGCTGTATTTAGGCACAGTGGTGCCTTGAGCTAAATGCTAACATGCTCACAATGACAATACACACATGTAGATGTAGTGTCACCATCTTAGTTGTCTTAGTTAGTCTCTGTTGACGAAGAGGAAAATTGTGTAGATCGTCCTTAAAATGCATCGTCCGGGGACCATGACTGTTAGCAATTAGCAATGTTTTTGTTTGGCCTAAAGTGGTGGATCAACTGACCATCCATAGAGTCAGTGTTTGCCTGGAATATCTAGTCTCCCATGGTATGGTAATATATACCATGTCATATATATTATCTTATATGGACCGGTTTGACCACATGGTGAGGCATTAATCTTCTTATACTGAAAAAAAAAATCAAGCACAAGCAGAAAAGTCACTGATAACAAATGCAATAAGCATTTCTATATTGCTTGAATGTTGATGAATGATTCATATATTGGAGTGTGACAGGAGACATGGGAGGAAGGAAGAATAGGTAACACAGATTGTGAATCCCATTTCATACAATTGGTTACTGCCCAAACCCCATAGGACTTTTTATCTATCTCTCTACCTATGAGAAAATTTGATTTACCAATTCACCAGGTGGTATTACCAAGTCCACATCTCAGCTAATGACTGTCTCTAAAATGTGTGTAGAAATAGGCTTATTGACTTCTGTTGCCTGGAGTGTATGAATGCAGTCTGATGCTGTTCTGTCCTTTACTCTCTGCGGTGGTACTTACTGTTTCTGGTCTGGTCCAGCACCAAACTGGGAGAGGGGATTAAAGAGACAGCCGGCGTGCTGGATCCGAGCCCTGCTCCTATAAATCTTGCTTTTAGGGAGGCTTTAGTAAATGGCCAATCAAAAATGTCAGAACAGGTTATGTAATAAGACATAAATCACTTCTGAGATTGTCTTTGTTTTTGTTGTTTTGTCTCAAAATGCCTGTGCTGCTGTGCTCTGGGTTTTAAGTAACTGGTTAACAGCTGTTGTGCTGAAGTCCCCCTTCATATTGGCTTAACTAATGCTAAACATTAAGAATTGATCCTAAAAATTGGGAATTGTTTTCTTTTCTACAACAAAGTCATGAAGGGGCGTAGCACAAAATTCTGCACCCTGTACATAGGCAGTTTATATGGGCCCCTCCATGGCCCTGTATACTCAGTCCCCTCCCTGCAGTCATGCACCCCTGTAGACACGTAACAATCTGGCAGTCAGCAGTGTGCCAGTGAAAATTTTGAGGTTTAATATCTTGATTTTTATTGTACTTTTATGTTTTCAAGGAAGATTTAATTTGGCATCAGTGGAGGATTATAAGGTGAGAAATGAAATTCAAGTACAATTGAGAACTTTTAAATATAAAACTGAGTTAACTGAAAAGCACTATCCTCATTCAATCTGGAACATAGTAAACAGTTAAAATCTCCAAAGTACACTATTGAAACACTTGAATTAACTGCACTGAAATGCCATCTAATTGTACTCACTTAAGAGGCTCTCTTCATGAAATCCTCTTGAAACTGTTACTCACTCTTGCATGTGCTATTGAAATTTAAACCATTAAAAATATCCAAAGTCATTGCATGTACACAACTGAACAGGTCTCATATGCTTTCTGAGTCTCTAATAAATGGAATAATAAAACATCCTCCTGTGCTGTATGATAATGAAAAGCTCCCAAATAGACTAATCAAGCGTTCAGGAACACAACTGAGACTCCCCTTTTAAAATCCTCTCTGTGATCTTCTATCCATGATTCAAAGGCTTTCATGAAGTTAAATGAAAATGAATGCTGAATTAAATTATATTTAAGTCCTATACTATAAAAGAAAACACTTTGATGTAGCAACTGAGAAATCATGTATAGATTTTCCGAGAGATGTTTTGCGCAAGCTTGTGGAATTTACAGGATCATGCATGAGGACTGAGACGTTTTTGATGATTGTAATATTTTGAGAATACCGATAGACTTCAAACTAAGAAGTGAATTATGTTTGTTTTTCATGCCATGAAAACATGTTACAAATGGAATTTATTGCAACTGCCATGAATACTGCCATGAGTGTTTAAGGCTCGGATCCACTATAGGACCAAAAGGGATACCCAAGGGGATCAGTTGTAGGCCCTCAGCATGGGCTTCAACATTCAGCTGGAGTTCATTTAAACTGGAGTGGAAACACCTGATATTTGAGCCAAAATATTGAAAACAAGGTTTTATGCCTGACTGAGATGGAAAATTTAGTGCATCAAAAAAGAAAAGCTTCAATAAATGCTGATAGAAACATATTTTTGAATACAACCTGATGTTACCTTTTTGTTTTGCCAAGAACAAAAAAAACAAGAGCGGGCCTTGGGCACATGTGCAACAACAGGGGCCCACAGGGATCAGAATAGACAAATTTGTTTTTTCTTTGATGGAAATAACGATTAAAAAAAGTCATGGTGTAGCCTTAACTATGTTACCAGGATTTTTTTTGAATATATTCGCAAAAAGGTGACGGAAACACGATCTAATTCCCATTTTATCTTTGCAGAATTTACAGAAACTTGCCTAAAACTCGTGCAACGTATTAATGGAAACATGAATAGTGTAGTGTGTGTATGTGCTCTCCCAGTGTTGTGTAGAGTTTGTGGATCAGGCTTTTATGAGCTCGGCCATCAGCTCTGTCTCCCACTGCTGCAATGTTTCTGGTAGTGCTGAACTGTTCTGCTGCCAGGCTCTGTAATGGAAAAACAGAGGGTCCAGGCCCTGGGATGTCCAAGTACTGTGTGTGTATGTGTGTAGTGTGTGTGTGTGTGTGTGTGTGTGTGTGTGTGTGTGTGTGTGTATACACGTGTGTCACAAGCTTAAGGAGGGAGGGAGTTTATTTTTGTGTGTGCATGTGTCAGCATGTGTGGGTGTGTGTATGCACATACTGTAGAGGTTTGCAACAGTGGTCTGTGTGTGTGTGTGTGTGTGTGTGTGTGTGAGCAGAGGGGTAGTTTGTGTATGTTTAACACATGTGCATGTATGTGTTTGTTTGTGTGTCTGTTTTTGTGTGTAAAGGTGACAATTATAGCACAGAGATAATGAGTTTACCTGCATGTTTCTCTCTCTCTCTCTCTCTCTCTCTCTCTCTCACACACACACATACACACACACACACACATTGACACACTCTGACACACAAAAAAAGAGAGAATACATTTGTGACCATGTTTGTAAAAGTCTGTGTGTCTGTGTAGACTCATACAAGTGTACATACCCGGCTGTTCGAGTGCCTGTGTGCATGTGTGCCTTCCTGCATCTGTTTGTGCATTCACACCACAAAACACAAAGGCAAATGGGAAACATGGATCGGGTGGAGGGGGCTTTTGGGAGTGGGGTGGGGTGGGGGATTTGAGGGGTGACAGCTCTCCAACATCTGCAGGCCCACTCCCACATTCAGGGAATTCCTTGAGAAATGTACAATATTTGTCTGGGCCTTCCTGACTTGGACTTTTTATATTATGTGTGTGTTTTCCCAATGATACACTGTGCAGAGGAAATGAGTTTCGGTTGCAGAGAGACAAGAGTGACCGGGGGGGGGGTGGTTTTCATTTAGCTCTCTTTATGAGTCAGGACAAAGCTAGCCGGGTCAGAGAGGAGATGCGTGTGAGGAGAGGAGGGAGTTCACTTGTCTGGTTGATGTATGACAAATGCATGCAGGAAACGCAAGCAGAGGGGAATTGGATTCTTCCCTTCTCTGCAAGATGGCGATGACTTCTTTTTTTTTTTTTCCTTTCTTTCCTCCCTTCAGGCAATGAGGTTATGGATTTGGACAGGTGTGAATACTGATGATGAATAGTAATGTTGTTAGCTTGAATGGAGTGCTGAGATGGATGGAGCGAGCGCTGGCTTTTGATTATGACAACTGCAGAAAGATCGGCCTCCCCCGTGAGAGTTTATGGAGTGTTATCTCCTGTAAATGGCAAATACATTCAGCATCTTGTACTGTAGTTGAGACCAGCTCACTTTTATATGTGTCACTCCAAATATGGAAAAATGTGTACACACACACACACACACACACACACACACACACACACACACACACACACACACACACACACACACACACACACACACACACACAGAGACCAAGTAGCCAACATAAACATACACAAATACACATAAATCAGCCCATACGCACACATGCAGATGTGAATGTTTGTGTGTGCAATTTGGTAACATATACTGTTTATATACACAAAGTTATACAGTACATCCATGCAAACAAACATGAGTACATTAAAGCAGACACCTACGCATTTAGTGTTATAGATACTGTATACACACACGCAGACATTATATACTATATACACCATCCAGTCACATCCTCAGGCTCCCGGCGACAAGAGAGAAAAAAAAATGCTCTGAGTCGTACAAAAAGAAAAAGAGATCAAAAAGATTTCCTGGGGAGTGAAAACCATCCAGATTCTTAGTTGGCCAAAATCTCCCAGCACCCCTCCAGTAACAATACCAAACTCCAACAACCACTCCTCCTCCTTTCTGCGCCTCCACCTTTCAGCAAGAATGACAACCAGACACATCTGAATCTAATCACTGTCTTTAAAAGGTACAATGAATGTACAGGAATATGCCTCCACGCCAGTTGGTTTCCTAGGTGATTTAAGAATGACATAGTTAAGGTTCATTTTTATTCCTCTGTACCATACAGCTCCACTGTTTTAGAGAAACCATTAAAAAACACCTCAGTGAGCCACACTGCTTTTCCTTCATTACTGAACACACAATGTCATTTATTTTGAGTCCCATATACACTGTCCTGCAGCTGGAGTGCCAAATGTACATTAATCCACTGCGGAAAATAGTCCCCCCAAAATAGGTACTATTTTCTCCTGTTTGAGTAACATTTGTTAAAACTTAAGTGTCTGAAAGCCACAGATGTGGCAGGGAAAGGAACACATTGTTGGCTTTGGTCTTTTCATGGTTTGTTTTTGAAAGTGATTCAAATGTAATTTAAAATTATCCTTTAACAGCCAAAAACCATAATCATTGGTCCTCGGTGCACTATAACTCTTTGAGAGTATAATATTTCTGTTTTTTGCCCCTTCTGACCACTGCAATATTGCTGTCTGACCATGAGCCAATCAAAACAATGACAACCAACAGCTCATTATCAAACAAAAATATCGATCACCTGTTATTTATTAGTGGTGGCAGAATTCAATTAGCAGACCTCCATCATGGCAGCCCTAATTCAAACCACACAAGGTCGGTGGAGGGTGCGTCTGTTTATCTCCAGCTGATGAAGTGCTACATGGTCTGGTTCAACAGCCATTATGTTCCTCCCCAACAAACCCTCCCCAACTCCTCTATCAGACCCATGACTGTTGACCTCCAGTGTTAGGGCTGGCCAACATCTGGTTGGAGGCACCCCACCGCCGCCGCCGCCGCCGCCGCTGCAGTGGAGTAGGGAGGGAGGAAGGCTGGTGGGTGGTGCTGTTCCACATAATTCACACCTCAGCAGACCAGGATCGGCTTTGAAGCTGGCATTTCAAAGAACCGGTGCCTTTTGTACATGCCGGGGGTTAAAAGGTCGGGACATTGGGATTGTTCAAATATTATATTTAGAGTTGTAATGCACAGTGGCAAAGACAGCACAAAGGGCATTTTATGTTACATTTGGTCTTGAAATTTAGTAAGTATATATACTTTTCATTTTGTTATTGTTTATTTAAAAACGCCAGAGTTCTAAAATGTTAAACATTGATCGTAAAATATGTTTTGTCCCGTCTGAAGAACCTAGTCTCACTCAAAGGCAGTCAAATAAAAGCACATTTATTATTGTTAACTTGACTGCTGCGCCTACAGCGTCACATTTTGAAGTGGAGGGCCACTGACCAAGCGGTTGAATCTGAAAAGTTGGGAGTGAGAACATTTTGATTTAAATCAGGTCCTGTCTGATAAAAGCACTAGCAAACAAGATTATGCATGTGCTGCATAGTCCTCAACAGTTTTCCATACTTGGTGTCACAGACACACTTCAGTCAGCAAAAGTATTAGGCTTCAGTACTTGGGCCTAATTGCTCTACAGGTTATCCACTTACTTTCAAAACCTTTAAAAAACGTTTCACTTCTCACAAACTGGAAAACATTCAGAAATGTTCAAGGCCTGTGCAAGCCCTGGTATAGACTGAGAAGACAGGACCATTTAAGGATTATGAGGGGTTTTCCATGCATGTGGGAGGTCACAAGTTCAAACTGTTACAACAGCCAATCTATCCATTAACAGCCATGAAGTGTCTTTCAGTGAGACTCTGAATTCCTCCCTGTAAGTCTCTCTAGATAAGACGGTCAGCTAAATGCTTCAGATGTAAATTTCTGTGTCTTGTTAGCAGACAGCTTGACGGTGGCGTTTGTCTCCACCAGCTCCTCAGCTGAGGCCTACTTCTAACGATGCCCCTTTCTACGTTTTGCTCTCCTGCATGTAAATTCCCTGAGCCAGCAGCTGCAAAATCCAGTCACTCTGAACGGCAAGTCCCATCTGTGCATCCCTAGCTGAGGATGTGACCAAACAAACAAGAACAGCAGTACAGTGGCTTTCGACGGAGCCATATGTTTTCCATATTCGCACTCTAAATCAACATTGCGAGGCAAATTGTGTTTTCGTTTGAGACAGCGTATTATGCAACACATAGCACATGGCGGGGATAAAAAAGAATGCACTACCACTGATGAAAAATGTGCTATGAAGTAACCCCCTGCCTCCACTCACATCTTAGAAAAATGCAACTGGCTTTCACATGGTTCACGTTCCACATAAGAACACTTAGCAGCAGTTATGACTAACTGGGTGAAAGTTTGATATATACAGCAGGATTTCTAGAGTCAATAAATCCTAAAACGTAAATCTTTGGATGGGGAAATTACAACAGTAAATTGATTTATTTGTTTTCTGTCATGAAGTCAACAGTTGGCAACCCAACATACATTTCACAAATTGACATAGTGCGGGAACATATGCACTTCGATGACTGATTGAGACTGTTGTATGTTGCCCTTTGAGGCAAACTTGTGTATTAGAGAACAAAACTACATTGCATAACCAAAAGTATATGGATATGGAACATTACAGCCTTATGTGATAGCAGGACATCTCATTTCAATCATCAACCATGAGTATTAATCTTTTGCTATAACATCTTTTATGATTTTGGAACCTGGCTGCAGGAATTTGCTCCCATTCAGCTACAAAACAACCATATCACCAGCCAAAATGTTGATATTGGGTTAAAATCTGGAGTTTCGATTAATGATGTTTGTGAGTGTTCAATTTCAACTCGATACAAAAGATGGTTGATAAAGCCTGTCTCACATATGTTTCATTCCATCCCCCATCAATGTGTTGGATGAGGTTGAGATCAGCCAGTTAAGTTCTTCCACACCAAACTGGAAAAGCCATTTCTCTATGGCCTGGGCTTTGTGCGTGTTGGCTTTATTAGGTTGAAATAGAAAAGGGCTCTGTCCAAACTGATGCCACAGTGTTATACAATGTACTGAAGAGCCCTAGTCCAAATGTACCAAACGCATAATGAAATTTTGGCCACCTAGTGTAGCTTTTATGTGGGAAAATTACAACTGGCAATCACAGTAATGAATAAATAAGTAGCGAAAAAAAAAAGCGAAAAAAGAATAATGACGGAAAAGAGTTTAAAGAACCAGACCTTGGCCCTTATCCTCTGATGCATTTGTGGTTCCATTACATTTTTCTTCTTTGTCATCAACAAACAGGCTCATATTAACCACAACACATGTCATACATGTGACTGTGCACACTGTATAAAGGGATTTAGCAAATTGACATCCTGCAAAAAGAAAAAAAGCAAGACAACATTCCTGCCCTGGTTCTTGAAATGTTTTTCTTCCCCAAGAAGAGTTTGTGGGGAGCTGGAGTGTAACTGGCAAAAATGAGGGGGGGGTGAAGATGGTATGTGCGGTTGTGGGCCAAAGACAGAGGCTCAAAGGTGTGTCTGCGAGTGTGAGTGAGATTGGGGCTCAGCCAAAAGGTGTCATATTTGAAAGGAGTTCATCTCTGCACTGTTCTAACCTGCTGGAGGTGTATTACGTAACAGGGCATAGACACAGACACAGACACACACACACACACACACACACACACACACACACGTTCACCTGACCCACATCACCCTGCTCTCTGAAAGAAAATTTCCACTCAATTTATGCCTCGGGTCTTTGGGGAAGAGCTTAGAGAGGAGGGCAATCTGCTTGTGCAATTGGGCAGACGAAAAAAAAAAACAGTGAGGGAGAAACTTATGGGAGGGGAAAATAGACAAGAGGGTTCTGTAATTGTCTGGTTGTGGCCTCTCACCGCAGATCAGATTATGTTATCTGTTGTTATGTTGAAATAACCTGGCTGGTGAACAATGCATGGCCAAGAGCCTGACTATACCGAGCATTGCTTAACACTACGTGCATCACATTTAGGACTCTTTAAGTCTTTTGTTAATATATGTCTGCATACTATAGATCTGCTAGATATTTCCTAAATGCTTTGTTTTGCCCCAGTTGCTTATAGCAAGGGTTAGAGTTTAGAATTTAAATCATTTGAATCCCCCTGAGTCTATTGTAGTTAAGAAAAGAAAAAAGAAGCTAAGAATATAGGAATTAAAACTCAGTTAATCTAAATGGCTACCTGAATGTTTTAATATAACCTTTATAATATTATAATAAAACTAAGCATCCATTACTTTACTTTAATGGTAAGAAAACCAAGTTGTAAGACAAGTAAAAGTAAAGGTCCAACGTTTGTTTTAGGTGAAAATGTTAACAATGTTTTACTTGCTGTTCAACAGGTCATGTTTCCACATCCACTATCTTAATTTAGCATGTTAGCTTTATTGATAGGCAGTAAACTCAAAGATGGAGACATTTAAAATGGTAGAATGATTAATCTATTTTACCGTAAAAGTTAATTCATCAGTGAATCACAAATGGTAAAAAATCTGTTTCCTATTGTTTGAAACCTTCAATCGCGTTGCAATTCCACCCACACCCCAGTCAGTGATGTCACTGCAGATGTTTTGCTTTGACAGCTAATGGAAAAAACCTGCTGTGACATCACTAATTGATTTGTGAGGAAGAACACAAACAAAAAGTAGTCCAAGCACTCTTCAAATTAACTTCTTCCCCTCCTACACTGGTGACTGTAGGGTTTATGGGTGTAATTTCAAGTTTTATGGGCCTTGAGAGGTAATGTCTTGAAACATCCACAATGACTATTGAACAAACCAAAAGATAGAGGAGAAGAGAGCGCTGTTTGGCCAAAAGTTACATAACATTTCCAGGCTCTCAGTGGCCCCGGTGATATACATGCTCCATATCCATCACATAGTCAAATTACAGGGCTAATTGACTCAGACCCTTGCAGTACTAATCCTTCATGCTTTGCTGCTGGTTATTGCTTTTGAAGATCAGTTACCAGCTTTAGGTCGTTACAGATCTGTGGTATCGTTTGTGTCTTTGACTTTTATCAGAACTGACCTCCTATTATAGTTATAACCTCATTCCCTCGTGTACACTGTTGAACTCTCTCCTCCTGACCTTTACTTTCTGCTTTGTGCAACTGAGACTGCAACAAATTTAAAGTGGTAAACTGCAGTATTTTAATTTTTTATGTATTTTTTTCATTCGTACCACAAACTAAATGTTTGTTGGCCACAGTTGATCCATGTTACATAAAGTTTTAACTGCTTTTTAACTAATTGTGGATGCACTTGTCAATAGCCTTGCAATATAGTTTATTTAGATAAATTACACTTTGATCCTGGCATGTTACATTTTTATTTTGGAGTACTTTACTGAACACCATTGTGCCGTAACAATTAGGTGAACCATTGATTAGTTGATGTACACAATATTCATTTATTAAGCAGAAATGGGACACATTTGTTGCTTCAAACATCTCAAATATAAGAATTATACTTTAATTTTCTTCCAAGAGAACATCTGTCTTCAAGTTCAGTTTTTGTCAGAGCTGATTTTCCTGGTCATTATCTTATTATAACTAGCAGTACATGCAGTTTTATTCATGCTAATTCCAAACCAGCTGGGGAAAACAAATTCATAATGCATTATGTTCTATGCCCCAGTGTTTTCATGAAGAAAATGTATGTTTAGTGTTCAAAACAGTATAGATGGGAAAACAGATATTTAGCATCCTCCATTGCGTCCTCCATTAATCACTGTATTTCTCAAGTCAGACGTGCGTGAATTTGTCTTGAGGCTTTGGCACAAAGGCAGACTGACAGTTTACGCAGAGAGAGTGAGATGGAACTGAGCGAATACTTGGCTGTGAGTCAGTCAGACAGGGAAATAGATCACAAAGTGAGTGACACCTGAGCCGGAGCACATCTGGTTTCAGGAGGGAACCTTCTCCCCGGGCCACACATGGTTTTCATTTGGAGCTACATGCTGCAGGGTCGACCCTTGCCTGTAAGGAGAAAACCCAAGACAGTCCCCCACCCCCGTTGTATCTGGAGTCCTGCTGGACGCATCCCCAATAGTCTCTACTTGACCCATTTTCAGCCCTGATAGTTTTTTTTCGCCCTTTTTTTCCTTTTCGGTTCAGTGGCTGACTTGGCTCACTTTAGGTTGATGTTATGTCAAGCACGAGCAACATGCTGTAATGTTGTCGATCTGATTTGGAGATAATTATGCAACTGCAGAGCTGCATGAGGAGCCATGTGTTTTTCAGCAGAACAGTGTTTCTGTGGCATTACTGTAATCGTACAGCGGATTTGTACTCCAGACTCAATCTGAAAACATAACGCAGAGCTTTGAAAAAATAGATCTTTAAAGACAATAGTATTACTTGGACACAATAGGCTTGCCATATAAAAAAAGAACTGTTAAGTTCTGCCAAGTAAAGCCAGTTAGTTACGGACAGACTGAAGGATTTGGTCATGGTTACATAAAGGACTCGGCTGAACGTAGTAAGTGTACTGAAAATCAATGCCTGCTGAAAACATGCAAAAAAAATTAAATAATATTTCATTTGAAGAAATACACGTATTTGCTTTCTTTCCAAGAATGAGCGGGAAAAAAAAACATAGCATTATCAGTTTCATACGTATGTGCAGCTGGAGTCAGGATGGGATTAGCCTAGCTTAGCATAAAGAGTGGAAGAAGGGGAAAACAGCTAGTTTGTTATTTTCAAGTGCAAAAATAAATGTACAGATTAAACTAACGAGAATATGTTAAATTATTTAGCTTCGTGAGACACAGCCAGCTAGCTGTTCTTTTTCCAGTCTTTATGCTAAGCTAAGCTAACAACATCCAGCTGTGTACTCAACACACAGACGCAAAATCTATCTTCACACAGAATCATTTAAAAGCTAAATACACAAAATATTGCTAACTATGGTTAGTACATATAACTTTGGACAAGGGCGCTCTTCAATTTATTCAATTCACCAATTCATAGCTAGAGGACGCTTTTCAAATAGAGCAGGTCTAGACTGTGTTCCTTATAATATTAGTTCAACTTGACAAGATTCAGCATCTGGTTTCTGGTTTTCAGGTTCTACTTGCACCAACAAATCGATTCAAATCCATCCTTTTTCCTCTCACGTTGCTCTGATGGATAAACAAGCAATTTTTTCAATCTGAGAAATGTGCGAGAGCTGAAAACATTTCCCTCCTTGGAAAGAAAAGAAAGGCAGAAAATTGTGCTGAGCCAGAAGAAAATCAACCTCTCTCTTTAGCGGCTCCAAAGATCTATGAGCAATTTGTCCCCCCTGCCGAGCTCCGAAAAAAGCGTGGCTGTTTCTCTTAACTTGGCACTGCATAAGATTACAGTTAATGTATGAGTCCTATTTGTCATAAGTGGAGTTTGTGTGGTCCTTCCAAGCTGCTCTAACAAAAGATCTATGATGACTATACTTTGCATCCAAATCGCAGCGCCGCCAAATGCAGATGACAATGATGAATCTACTTACTGTTTTACTTTTGACCTCAATAACACACACATATACACACACACACACACACACAATCACACTCAGAGACTTTCCCCAGCTTCACTGTTCAATTGCATTAATAAGTCTGTGTAATTTTTCAGCTTTTTATGCCACAGGCGTGTCGTGGCATTATGCACTAAGAAAATGTATCAAATGAATATATTATTGTCGCCAGTGCAGTTGCTGCTTGCAGAGTTTTTAACCGCTTCGACAACATCACGAGTTTTGGGGCACACTGGAACTTTTTTGTGGTAGCGTAGACATCGCCCTCAAGAATAAAGCACACAATGGGTGGTTTATTACACCATGTTTATTGAATTCCCAAAGCAGTTGTATCTTGTTTCATGCACATTGGGGTTCACTTTAGCTGGATGCCTTGAGGAAGGAGACCATTCAAAACAACAAAATGTTCTGAATTAAATTGTATTCGCTGAAATATGAAACCAAAGCAGAACCAAACTCAAGTCTTAAACCCACAATTGTGTTTATATTCTGAGGGACTATGAGGTTGGAATAAAGTTTAAAAAAGCTTTTTGTTGAGTCTGTCATCAAGCGTAATTCCAAAGAACACAGGTCTCTAAGCAGGCGATAAGACAACCTTGACATGTGTTTTTATAGAAGTTTTTTGTTTATGTGAGATAATCAAGGTCAGTGTTTATTCAGACTGCTTTAGATTCAGTTTTAGTTTATTTTAATTCAATTCAATTCAACGTGATGATGACTAATAACCCAGAAAACATTTTGACACTGATTGATGTTGGTACTTCCACCAACATAGTGACACAGTAAGTCCGTAGCAGCTATTTACATCTCTTTTTATGAAACTGTAACCCAGATATAATGATAGATGAACAGTTCTCTAAAAGTTTTTAACAAGGCCATACTTCCACATTGTGTTTACTGAACTGGACATCCTGCGTGTCACTTTCTATTGCGTACTTGCAAAGTTTAGTAGGGTGACAACATATTTAATATGAATTAATCTGGAGTTTGCTTTTTCAGTTACTGAAAAAAATCCATCTCAATTTCCCAAAACCCAAATCTTCAAATTGATTTTGTCCGAACAACAGTACCAAACATAAAGGTTGAGCCTAACCCCCCCAAAAGACTAGACAGACTATATGTCAGTTGACGAATCAATCCATCATTTCAGCACTAAAGTTTAGGTTCCAGTTTACACAATCATGTTACCTTTCCCTTTGGTGAAGACATTTTGTTTGTACAGTAATTGCCTTTAATATCACTGCAAGCTTAACTCATGTCCACACAGTGACAGCTCCAGCTGGCAGACAGAGAGGTCACCGAAATCCTGTGACTTTCCATCAGTAAACTGCACTCAGCACACTCATGTTTACCAGCCCCAGCCCTGCTGCTCTGTGATGCTTTAAACCGGAGGAAACCAAACAAAGCAAACAGGGAAAATATCTGATGTTAGTGAGTCCTGCCTTGTCTGGGCAGAGAGGTCGCTCACTGCTGTTTGGAGACAGTTTGGATTTTTGATTTTAAGTTTTGTTACATTTCCTCTGAATAGACAGTACCACTACTCATGCATTGCAGTCCAACAGTTATCTAACAAGGCCTTTGCACATCTCCTTGAGGGATGCCCTCCAGCTATTGTAAGTGCTGTTCTGTTATTCTGAAAAGTTAGCTGAACTTTTGTGAGTTAAACCCTTCAGGGGCTGATGAAGTCCAACATTGATGTATACTTACCCAGAATGCAAAGTGATTTGGTTTATTATTTATTCAGCACAATGCACTGTGGCAGTCCAGCATTATACATTTAAGGCCAGTAAATAATGTTTGGTGGGAATACAACTAACATTCTGGCATTTCTCTTGTTCTCACTACAAGACCAACAATGGAAAATATAATATTTAATATATGATCTAATATATGTTAGTTACATAAGATACTGTCACTTAAATGCAATGTGTTGGTTTCATACGGGACACAAACACTAGTGGTCTACTGTCAGAGATGGTTTGTTTGAACCATCCCTTCAACCCACCACCCCCATATGCAAACTCTCTTTTTATACCGTGTCACCTGACTTTAATGGTGGGCACGTCCATCATGCTAAAGGAATACCTACAGCATCATATTTTGAAGCAGAAGGCCACTGAGAAAAGTATTTGGGGACTTGTTAAAACAAAAAAAATAAAGTTAGTAACTAAAGTAGCTCATTTTCAATTAGCTCATTTGATTGCATTATTGGGAGTTTAGGATTCTATTGATCTAACTCTGACGATGCTGGTTTTGCAGGCATGTTGCAACTGGTTTGTTAACAGTTTGGTCATTGGAGATATTGTGGATGTCAGAAATTCCCAACATCGACAACTCCAACTTACAACTAGAGGCTCAATGATTATTCCCAATTGGCTGCACAGAATAACGAGCTTTATGATGTGACCTGAACATTATAGTCTACACCGACTGAGTCATGCTTTGCAGTCATTGCCGTCCATTGCCCATTTTTAAAATTCTTGCCTTCTACAATATCTACGAATGGCAAATCTTCTCTAGTTAAGGCATGGTTAGTGTAGGTAACTAAAAAGTTGGGTATGGTTGGTTGGTTGGTTTCCTGCATGACAGACTGGCACCATATTGGACCATTTCAAACCCTAGTTTTCCTTTGGATCCAGTTGGCTAGCTGTGTAAGTGGCCACTCAAATAATGTCACGTATCTTCACTGCATTACCTAATCAATGCTGATGTGAGGAGTGTATTTAATCATGGAAAACTGTCCAGCAAAGTTGTTCATTTTGATGTCTGACTAACTAACTCTCCACGTCGTCCTCCTCGCTATCTCCTTCCTTCCCTGCTCTCCGTGGGAGCGAGCCCCTCTCGAGCCCTTCACCTCGGCTCCCTGCCAACTGCTATTTGGCTGTGGAACATTATTTGGAATTCACACGGATTTGAAGGGGACACGGCAGGGGCAATTTCTCAGCACTCCGGGGGTGTTCTCAGTGCTTGGGGAGGAGGTGGGGGGGGATTTTTGGCTCGGCTACCTCTCAGAAGGAGCGCTTGGCAAATCATAGATCTTCGTGGAAAGAAATGGCAGCACAGCCACGTTTGTGAATGTTCTGATTGTTACTGACTCACAACATGGCTTGGACATCTTTAGAGAGGGGTCCTTGGCAGTCTGGGGAGGGGCGAAGGGCATCTCAGGCTTTTATTCCTCTTTCTCTTCCTGTCTGTCTTTCTTATCTCTTTCTGTCTTTTTCCTGGCAGAGCTGAGTTGTTAGCTGGATCACAGACTGAAGGAGAAAGAATGATTTCATTTAGGACGGTGGGGGCATTTTTCTGCAAGCACTGCCTGAAATTGTACAGGCCCTTGTGGGGAAAAGAGGGGGGTGTAGGGGGGCTACAATAGCTGTACAGTCTGACTGCTTCTCTGACAAAGGGATGTAATGTGGATGGGAGCTTTGAGGCGTGAATGAAATGCTTGTGTCATGTGTCAGATATGTTCCAAGATAGAAAATGGAAGTCATTTAAATTTCTGTGATGGTTTATTTCAGAGTATGACGGGCCGTGTGGCTAAATTGGATATAAAAATCATCACTTACAACACCCTGCAAATAAACTTCCAGCTGCTGTTACTGATGCAGTGATTGCAATCACTCTGCAATGCATGAGGAACTCACATGTTTGTGCCTCCTTTATATGTCATGTTTCCATTTAAATATAGTTTTAGGCACATTAGCAAATTCCTGCATGAGGTTCCCAGTTCTATATTTGCAAATCAAAACTGTGCATGAAAAGAGGAGGACAGACTGTTGGATGGAGTGTGGTGACTACTGAAATACACTTTCCTCTGGAATTAATCAGGGTTACTGCTACTGGCTCCAAACAGTGCAGAGCACCGCTGCACAAATTATTACTGAGATCAAGAGACATGAGCATAAACCCCCCCACAATAACCACCTTGCCCTGGCTATGTTTTTGTATTGATTTTAACATTTTACTACTGACTTTTAAAGCTTTAAATAGCCTTGTGCCAAAATTCATTACTGACCTCTTAACCCTTTGTGTGCCTCAACGACCAGAGGCAGAGGTGATCTAAATGACGCCGAGCTAAATGAAAATGTGAAAATGTCCCTCTTAAAGTTCCTTTGGTCAGTATTTGTCACAGAATGTAAGATCACTGCCTGATTTTGATCAAATGCACAACAGACGTCTCTATGATGGGGGGGTGTGAACAAAGAAGAGAAGGAGGAGGGTGGATGAAGAAAGGAGGGCTGGTGAGAAGGAAGATCAGTAAAGGAGAGAAAAAGCGGAGGAGGAGGAGGAAGAAGAGGCACAGGGCTGCTGTGTGAAGTCTCACTGTGTCTTCCTGTAAGAATGCGCCCTCTGAACTGGATGACACGTACAGACAAAACAATCTGTGTGTGAGACACAAGACAGTTAAATGGATTCTTTCTAGTGTGAGCATGGTGTGACCATGTGTGTGAGTGTGTGTGTGCGTGTGTGTGTGTGTGAGAAAGAGAGAGCGAGAGAGACAGACAGCAGCTGTATGGCTTTTTTGGCTTTTAAAGGGTGCTTTCACATCCAACGTGTTTGGTGCAGTTCAAATGAACTTTGTTGCTTTGGTTCATTTAGATTGGTGTCAACACTGTCATTCAAACTCGTGTGCAGACCAAACACAGAGCGATAAAGGATCATGAGACATTTAAATTCAGTCAATCCGAGGAGCATGAAAACTGATAAGTAACAGGTACAGTTATGCCCAAAAAAATGTAGGTAACCATGGTAATGTGTATGTCTATCAGCATGTTAATGCAGGGATTTCTCCTGATACGTCTACAAGACTAAGAGTCTTCAGCCATAACAGCTCTGTGAGGCTGTACTTAGGCACAGTGGTGCTTTGAGCCTACACGTAGTTAGCATGTAATCATTTTCTAGTTAGCACTAAAGCCAAAGTACAGCTGAGGATGATGGGAATGTCATTATTTCTTTAAGGTATTTGGTCACAAATCAACATATCAGTAAATATGTTTTGAACTTTCAGCCAGGAGAGAATGTGATGGATATTACATTACAAGACGCAAGGTTTTGTTCTGTTCCAAGCTGTCCATCAGTACTTATGACAGATGCGGTTCAGTTGCAGGCTCGAATAATTATACTCCTCACCACCCTGTTTCTTTATGAGCACTTTGTGACCACCACAGAAAATAAATCTGCAGTCAGTCTGAACACAAAATGGACCAGAACTAGAAGGCAACAATGTATCATTTATTTACTTTAGTCCGAACCAAGTGAACCAAGCTACAGTGAGCAGCCAATACCAGTGTTATTGGACTGAAACTGCTGATATTTTGTTATGTTAAAGTTTCTCCGTCATCATGCCAAAACCAGGTTTCAGTGTTTTCTCCAGAAATGTATTAAAAGGCCAGTACTGGTCTAACCTTGGTGCATATCCTCCCCATCTCCCAAATGAGCAGACACACATACTCCCATGAGATGCCTCATGGCTATACATGTGCTCTCATCTGTGCAGGACTGAGCACGTTATACTCAGTGTGTCCTCCAAACACCAAACAAAAGTGTCTAAAGTGGCAAAACGGGGGCTGATACCATGCAATTTTGATGAAATACATCTTCACGACCCAACGCTTTCTTTTAGCGGCGCTCTGGGTGATTTTGTAGCTGATACACACTCAGCGAGAATGGAGCACTGAGTGCATGTCGCCCTGTGTCGTGGTGCTAAGTCATTCTTTGGCTTGTTTTTTTCCCCCCTTCTGCCCCTCTTGAACGGTTCCATTGAAGCAATGGATGCATTGTGTCAAAAAGCATGCCGGATATGGGCCTCTTGTGTCAGCCGATGCACCAGCCACAGGCTTGTTTGTGTGTGTATGTGTGTGTATTTGGAGAGAGAGAGAGAGAGAGAGAGAGAGAGAGAGAGAGAGGATGGGTTTGTTGGTGATACAGCCTTAAGATGTTTCTTTGTGTTCTTCATAAAGCGCATGGGAACGGCATGATGGTGTTGTTTCCTGATTGTGCAGCACTACACATGACAAACACCAGTTAACTTTCATTTAGCATTGATTAAAAGACACATTTCTAATCAATAATGGAAAGCTATAATATAAGTCTTGATAAATGTTGGTACCAGACCAGTTATAGCCTACTGCCTTTTTATTGGTTTTCCTTTTTTGCAGATTAAATGTGCCCCAAAGAATCAACTTTACAGTGAAGCATTTTTCAGCTTTTTCATAATCGTTTAATTGAGAAGAAATGAAAGTCAATTTACTGTGAAGATTATTTTTCAGCTCATCATAAAAGGGATAATGAAACAAAATGGCACTTTCCGTTTCTCCTGAACTACACAGCAGTCTCTGTCTTATTTTCTGTATCTTGAGCTGATGGTACACTACTACAGGCACATGTACAGTCCTTAATAGTAGCATTAGTGGTACTAACAGCGGTAGTATCAAAAGCAGTTGTCACAAAGACAGGAACAGTAGAAAACTGATACAGCTGTCATGTCTGGCCTTGCCTCTTCATTTTAGTGTGTGTCTGTGTGTGTATGTCAGTGTGCAAGACCCACCCCTCCTACTAGCTAGTTATACGTTCCCCAATCACACATAGCTTCTACAACTGCTAGTTGGCTAGTAATGCTAGTTAGCTAATGCTACTCCTCCAGGGTGAATGCAATATTTTAAACCATAATCTGTTTTCATTTGCAAATAGCCTACATGTGCACATACAGCGGTGCTGACAATAACTGGTTCCATTGACTATCACTGATTTACTAATGAGCAGTTGGTTCCAGTCCGGTAAAAGATTCTGTCCTACCCATCCTAAAGGATGCAGATCACTGCTATCTGTAGCCTCCTAATGTTGTACCAATAGAGTATATTAGTATCTGTGTCAGTGTTGCATTATGGGTATATTTGACCCATAACAAAAGGGTAAGAATATCAAATCCTATGGAGTGTAATCAGTATTCCTTAGCAGCGGATTGGTATTTTTTGTATCATCGTGGACGTTGTATCTGGATATATAAATGTAATCATCTGAGAGGGATAGATACACACCTCTTAGTACTCCTGGTATTAATAAAGTGGGCAGAAAAACAAGTAGTACCAATGATGGTCACAGTATTACCAGTACTGTAAAAGTGGTAGGTAAAGGCTTCTAATACTAAAATACCAATGGTTTTATGTTGATCTGCAGTAACTGAGAGATTTCCTTTGGGCTTTAGCAGTATCACAATAAAGACAGAAACTGATGTTTTGATTCCCGTTGGAAGTCTGGGCCACTGCTGCAGCTAGACTTCAGACAAACACTGCAAGTCTGGACAAACACTAACAGAGACCTTTAATAAGATCTCCAAATAAAGCACACCACGGTTTTCTGAGCCCTGTCCACACTTCAATATTGCAGCTATGCTATGGAAACACTGGCGTATAAACCTCAGCCTTATTGAGTCCTCCTGCTCCTCTGGCCGGTCCACATGTTCAATCAATGTTGAACACATCCCGACCAGCACGCCATTCATTACCAGACATTATAAGTAACATTATACCTCGGCTTTAAACATGGTCATCGACCTGGGGGCCGGTTAATGATAGAAAAATGATATCATTTGCTGCAATGTTCCTTCGTAAGCTGACCCCGAAAACCAGACGGGGTCTCTTCATCTTGACCACGTCGGCTATCGATTTCCACTGAGGATAATGACTTTTTATGTCTGTAATATATGAGGGGATGTTTGATGTAGGCTGATCTGTTTGCTCACTGTGGCCCACTTTCATTGCCATTGTCAGGGGAGTCATACCGTGGAAAGCTAGAGGCAAGGCAGTATGGACATTGCTTAGCAGGCTTTCATCTCTCATTTCAGCCGATTACATATCTGCGGCCTGACTCTTTCCAGCCACAGTCACTGCTAAATATTTGTGCAGTGTGAGGCATAATGTAAAGTTTATCTTAGCTATACCTATTTTTGTTAAACACATATTAATATAAAGGTGTACCGTTTCTTTATTAAGCATCATAATTACAGCTACTGGGTTTGTGCTGAGAAGCATTTGACTGTTTAATTACATTCCTGTGGTAACTTCTTTGTCTACAGAGAGGTAACCGTGAAAGAAAAAATACTGAAAAAACAACCTCATAAAGACTGAAATGATTTGTTTTGTGTTGAATGTTTTCTCATTGTATGTTTTTTAAAGTTTTACTTCAAAAACCAGTTTAATTAAGTACGTCTCAATGAGTGTATGTATCTTTGGAAATGATAGATTTTCAATTTAGTCAATTCCATGTTGATTTCAAGGTCATGGGCTTTGATTACTACCTTTTTGATCTGAAACAGAACCAGAAACAGCTGTACTTTCTTACTGTAGTACACTGAAACAACAAAATTATTTAAAGTTACAGAATTGGATCTGACGGGGAAAAAGGTCCTTCCTATCTGTGAGCAATATTGCACATCAATACAGAAAGTAATCATTCCAGGGACGGAGGATTTGTTCCACCTATTGTCTGGGCGCTGTGGTTCTGACCTTTGACCCCCTGCCTATTGGTTGCTTGTAATGTTGGTGATCCAGGAAATTAATCTTATTCTACTTTTCACACCAATTTTGGGCAGCTCTGGATAAGAGCTTATACTATCAGACTGGACAGATATGTGAAGAAAAAGGCAAGGTTTTTATTAGGATCAATGGAGTATCCATATCATTGATTCCATTAAGAAATAAATAATACAATGTATTTGTATTTGTAATGTTTATCTATCTATCTTTCAATGAAGTCAGAGGTGCCTTTTTATATCATAATTACACATTGTCAAGTGTAATTCTAAGTTATTTTTTCCTGGGAAAAAAAAGGTATTTATTACATTATCTTCCAGTCCAATTGCCAAACAAGAGAAGCTAAACCCATGGCTAATTGCTGTGTAATAGCTGAAGGCGACATCAGTGGCTGGACAAACATTTTTTAGAAAATGAGGAAAAGCTATAATATCCTAAGGTAAGATAATACCAGTTACAAAACAGGATCAACCTGTGTAAGGCTTTTTTGACATTGACCTATCACACACAGTTTGGAGGCAGCGCAACGTCCAGCAGCATTCACAGGGTCATGAGGTTGTGACCTTTCTGAAGGGCAGCGAGGAGGATGCGGCTCGCCTGGCTGAGCTGAGAGAAATTTGCTCAGGCAGGATATGGATAATGACCCTGCAGTCTGGCTCAGCACCCACACTCTACCAAGAAAAAAAAAGACAAAAAAAAAAAAATTCACCCACCCTTTCTTCTCAGGGTTAATGGACGCATAGATTTTTTTCTTTTTGCCGTCCAATTTATCTCATTCTTATTGGCATTACCCTTTTGCCTTGGTGCTCCAGCAGGGAGGAAGGGAGGCTGAGCGAAACACGAGACAGTAATGAGATTTCGCAGACGTTGCACCATGTAGAATTTCTGATGATCATATTACATTTTGTCGATAACCAACAGAACGTATTAAATCAGGCCTTCTCTGCGTAGCACTGGATCAAGTGGCGTGATTACATGACCCACTTTTTTTCTGCGCTTTGTTAAAGTGGAGATGTACGCATTTGGCCCTTTTCTTCTCCAATCAACCCATGTGATTAGATTGTCAGTAAAGCATCACTCAATAATATCATCTCATCTATGAAGATAATATGGTGAAGACAGAGGGGATTGTGACAGAAACATTTGAATCAAGGGGACTTTTAAAAAGGTGCTTTATCACTTTCATCTCATGGTTTTGTTGTTAAATTCCCTATTGCTCATGACAAGTGCCGTGTTGCCAATGATTATACAAGATATTTTATTTAGATAAAAGCAGGGCAGTGAACAAATACTCACTTGTCAACATAGAATATTGCCTTTTGTATAACCTAATTATGCAAGGCATGTTTATCATATTTTACGGTTTAAATTCTCAATGAATAGTGATATAACAGACTGTTGGGTCTTTCCATTTCAGGAAATAACACAAGGATAAAATGATGATGATGATGATGATAATACTACTACTACTAATAATAATAATAATAATAATAACATATAAATAAATATTTAGTCCAAAAAACTGAATTGGCTGAAGATAATAAATGTTACAATTCACTCTATTTCTGCAGAGTGATTGGTTGACAGCAACAGCTTTTCCAATTCAAAGCAGCTTTGCTGAATGGAGGCTTTCCAGCTCAAATGTCTGACTGGAAAGATTTCAGAGATTTTGTGGTGAACAAAGCCACTCAGGGCCAATTGTGATGCTTTTCCTGCAGGTGCATTCAAACTGAAAGCTATTGAAATTTCCCTCTACATTTATTCATGAGGATTTGACCACTGGGATGATTTTACATGTGTTTATATATTAATATACCTAAATTGTTTTGCTAATAATCAGTAACTGGAACTCCTGGTGTATCAATTATTTTTTCTCCATACTGTTTCACCTGAAAGTGAACCCCCAACAACTGGCTTAAAAATTCACATGTAAAGATACAAATGCCTTAAATGCCTTCACACAAACATACTCAAATTTTAAGAATGTCTTTATTAAACATCCTTGATCTTAACAAAGGATTTGAATTCCCTCCATATGGCGCCTTTAAACTATGCAACTGCTGGTTCTTTATTGAGACCTGGTGGTTCCACAGTCATTTGAAAAAACTCGCTATCAGTCCCCTACCAGACACATTGAAATAAGCAGGTAATATCTAGTGGCTTTTTACAGGCACATTACTGTAATAATTCTGGAGTGCCGTGTATTGTTTAGTGGAGTGTTGTTCTGCTCATATTTCTCCCTGCTCCAATTTGACGAAGCCACTTAGGCTCCTCCATGTTCACAGTCATTTCCACTTGGCCTGGAATGGATTTAAAGCCACTGGAAATGAAGTGTGTAGGGTGACATCATCATAGTGCTGTGTGTGTGTGTGTGTGTGTGTGTGTGTGTGTGTGTAGGGCGGTAAGCTAGTGGAGATAGAGATGTGAGGTTGTGACGGACAATGACAGATGACTGGCTGTCGGTAACGCATAAACTCTTTGGTTGCACCCCGGGGCTAACGCTAGCTGCACGAGCTAACTAGCTAACAACAGCTAACATTACTGTTGGCGACAGTTAGCTTCTTTTAGCAACAAGTCCATCTGGAAACTCCATAAATCACCACAGTACTACGGCTGATGAGCTAACGGCAGCTATATTAGTAGTTAAAACATCCAGTTGCACCCAAATCACTGATAAAGTTGTGTTTTTGTACAGTAATCAACAAAGTTTGGGGTTTTCTTTGGTTATTTCCTGTTTTATTTTAAAATATTGTTTTGATTTACTTCCTGCCTTATTGTGTATTTTGTGTATTCAGGCTTTGTTTTTTTGCTTCTGTGTCAGTTCATTTGGTCTTGTCACTGGATACTTTTGCATTATTGGGTTTTCTGACTTCATTTTTTAATACAATCCTGAGTTTCCTGAGTTGTAACAGAGTCCTGCTGTTAGCTAGCTACAAAGGAGGGAGAGCCTTAACTAATTTGCAAACATTTTTTATAACTGAGAATTGAACTATAATACCAACAACAATTAAAGCTGCAAATCAAAATTTAACGCTATGCCACCGACACAACAAATTTTCAATTCAGTTCAATTTTATTTGTGTAGCGGCAATTCATAACAGAAGTTATCTCAGGACTCTTTTCAAATAGAGCAGGTCTAGACCGAACTCTTTAAAACATTATTTACAGAGACCCAACAGTACCACCATGAGCAAGCACTTGGCGACAAGGGCAAGGAAACACTGCCTGTTAAAAGGCAGAAACCTAGGACAGATCCTTTGGCTCTAGGTGGGTGGTCGTCTGCCTCGACCAGTTGGGGTGAGAGAGAGAGAGAGAGAGAGAGAGAGAGAGAGAGAGAGAGAGCGAGAGACAGACAGACAGGTGCACAGCAACAACAGTATTGGCAATGGCGATCTAGCAGGACCATGGCAGGAGGCTCCACCAGGATCGATAAGAACCTGCGAGACGAGAAATCGCCAAGAAATCACTTGATAATGATATTTTTTCGTTGTGAACGTCCTGACCAATTCTCTAGGAGGAGTTGGTTAAAATACAAAGTGTGCAAATCGACAAAAATGGCAGAATCCAACTTATATTCAACCAATATCAATTTCAGGCTTAAATGAACAAGTTCAGGTTGAAGCTCCGCCTATTTTGGAGTACAGATATGAACACAGATAGTTTACAGTTTCATAACCCTAACCCAGAATACTTTCAACGTTTTCGTCACTAGCCTTGCTGTACAACTACCGAGGTCCGAAAACTATACTTACTAGCAGACTTTGATGCCCCAAAGCATCAAAATAAGTTTTTTTTTTTTCTAAATTCAATGCCAAACGCCACAGACGCCGTTCAACAAAGCGTCACAACATTTATTACACATCACCAGCAAAGTTCTGCTAGATCTGATCAATCTGCTCGGAGTAGTACATGAAGGTATAAAACATTTACTGTTTTCAGTAAGGGAGTTAATTGTGAGACTGTTATTAGATGGATTGTTTGTTCTATGTTATATTGTTTGTTTTTATATTAGATAAAGACTAGATTTAGATTAGATTATGTTTTTTTTTTTTGGGGGGGGCTTTAGGTGTGAATGTGTTTGTCTAGACTACTGCATGCTGGGATAGGCCTCAGCTCCCCTGCTGAGTAGGCCAAACGTGGCTATAAGTTTGGCTCAATTGTTTATTTTTTAAAATGTGGGAGGAAACCGAAGCTACTCGGGGAAAACCCACACCAACACGGTGAGCACTCTGTACTCCTCACAGCAATAGGGGGTCAAAGGCTGGAATTGAACCTTCACCATATAGCTGCAAGGCCACAGTGTTACACTGAGGCACTTGTGTGGCTCTATGATACCTGATGTCCTGTGTCGCGATCCTCCTGACAATTCTTCTCTTAACTGAGATAATTCTTTTTCATTATAGTTCAAATGTGGGGGAACCGAAGCCTCTCGGAGTAAACCCTGTGTCATCCCAGTTAGCGTCCGGTCAAAAACCGCCAAAGATTACTCTTTGCGTCCAAAGCAAGCAGGGAACGGCTTGGCCATGGTCTTGAAGAGACGTGAGAAGAGTCTGTTCACGCCGGTCTTCTTCTGCGGCATCACCAGATGCTTTGTTAGTGTTTCAGTTATGCATCTGTAAACAGATGCATCCCGGGACAGCAGGCACATCTTCAAGATCTCTGCGTCGCCTGTCACCTTGCACAACTCCTTGTGCACCGCCTTGGCGACTTTCTTGATGTGTTGGCCGCTTGGCTTTACAGCTAACTCGGAACCTTTGATCTGTTCCAGGAACGTCTCCGCCAGTGACCTGCTGACTGCATCAATGTCATTGAAACTCAGACAAATGTCCGGATGTATCGGACTTTTCATGATTTTCTGCATCAGTGCAACGACCATAAGCCTGCATCTGGTATCGTCCCACTGATGGGCTGCTGGTGCTGCAGTCTCAACCGCAGCTTCATCACTGACCGGTGACTTGACGGATTGAACAGAGGTGGAAGGTGGTTTTGTTTCAACCACCAGGGTGTCACCAGTCTTAGCTCCCACTGGTGACTTTTTGACAGACCTAACGGGGGTGGAAGGTGATTCTGCTTCAACCACCAGGGTGTCACCAGCCTTAGCTCCCATTGGTGACTTGAGGGACTGAACGGGGGTGGAAGGTGGTTTTGCTTCAACCTCCACAGGTGTCAAGCAGCAACTTCCTACAGGTGTCACGCAGCCACTTCCTATGACTGAAGGGGTCTCATTAGGCGATATCTGACAGACCACTTCCCTGATCTTTTTCATGACAAGACTTGCATGGTCCCTCTTCCGTTTCTGGCGTATGAGCTGCAGGTTAAGCCATTGCCTTATCTGCCCCATAAAGGTGTCCACATCGCCCTGTATTTGAAGGCGGAAGTCCACCGTGGGAGCTTCTGGCTGTAGGTGTTCTGAAACTAAATCGCCAAGCTCTATGATGGCTGTCTTGTCCTGATCGCTGCCAATAGAGTTGATTATTTCGTCAGGGGTCTTGTCTGCTCTCATCTTCCTTAGATCCTCTTCAGTCGATGAGATGATGCTCCTCACTACCTCACTGGCCTCCTCCATCAGCTGGCTCAGAGAAGACTGTTCTTCTGGCATGCATTTATATTTACGCCTCAGTTTTGCTATGAGGCCGAGTAGTGACCCCATCGCAAAACGCTGAGCATAGAAATCCTTAAGTTTGGCTGCCACTGTTTTCCAGTGGGATGTCTTTTCGGATATGGCCAGCGATTCAGGCAGTGAACCTTCTGAATTGAGTTTCAAGTCCTCAGTTATCTCAACGACAATTTCAGAAGCCACCTCATCTATGTCGTAGGAGGATTCAAACTTGAAAATGAGGCCATCTTCCTCTGAAATTTGGACGAAGTAATCAAGTAGTTTGATTATCTTGGCCCTTTCTTGTACGATTAGTTTTGCTGCTTCTGTGAATTTGTCCACAAAGCTCTTTGGAGACTCTGTTTCGGTCTCATCTAGAGAAGGATGAACAATGGGGGTGCAGCATGACTCCTCTGTTCCAAACAACATTGGGTCCGCCACTGGCAAGTTTTCCAGTGTTATCTGGTCTTCCACTGCCTCCGTTGTCAGGCTTTGCTGACCTTTCTTTACAGCACAATTCTTCAAGATTATGGCCACATGTCGGACCATGGTCTTTAGTCTCTGAGTGAAGGAAAGTGAGATGAGAGGTCTGCTCCCCTCATCGCCTCCACTACTTTCAGAGCTTTTGGAGACCATATTGACTCTTTCTGTGACCTCTCTAATCACAGCGTCCATTAGCTTCTCTGCACTTCGGGAACTGATGTCTGGGACACCGGTGGCCACCGATAAGGCCAGAGAGATGGAGTCCCCCAGACACCTGCGGACGTCGTCTTCAGATACCGTGCTCTTCTGTGATCTAGGATCATCTGATCCAGGAGAGCTTTTGGAGGATTTGGGAGTATCACTCACCTTCAGTTGCTTCTCTCTAAACAACCCATATATGTGGATGAATATCGTATTCACGATATCCACGCAAATGTCAGTTATAATCTCTTCGGTCTCCTTTTCGAGTGACCCGGATTTCAGAAGCGACCACTCTATGGTTGTCAGCTTCTCCAGGCACTGTCGGATGAGTGCGCGAAGACTCTCAGTTGTTGCTTGATCCATCCTTGTATTTGTTTATGTTCTTGAATCCAAAGTCATGAAGAATCTTTCTGTGTTTTGCTGTTCGAAGTGAGTCTGAACTGAACCAGGCTGGATTTAGATCCTATTTACTGGTATACATTTTCAGACGGTCGCCTTTGTATCACAGGAACATTCTATTGGCTTTGATCTTTGAATGACATCACGACATTCCAATGACATCACAGCAAAAGATTAAAGGAATAAAAAAACACAACATTCCGACAATAAAAATATTTAAAAATAAACAAACTTCGCTAAAACTTAAACATGAACAAAAATAACATAAATAAATAACTAAACTAAAATTCAGATTAATAATTAAATTGATAACAACAACAACAACAACAACTATTATTAATAGCTATTCTGCATAAACAAGGCTGGTAATGTAACTAAGTTACATGTAATCTATTACCCCCCAAACCTGATTACTGTTGATTGCCTGGGGTTTGTAGATTTTTATTTTTTTAAATAAAGCTTTGGTTATAATAATTAATAATAATGGCAATAATTAGAGTTTTAAACATGGTGGTCACATTCAGGAGACTAATGCTGCTTTACAGTTTTTTCCAATTGTTAACACACTAAAATGAGATGCATAGCACAATTATTTAAACTGACACACAGAGAGCAAAACCTCTTCTCAAGTCTCCAAAACTCTAAACACATTTTTTGCTTACACACATTTTGCAATTCAAAATGACACTTTTTCAATCCACTGAACAAGGTTCTCTGCATAAGACAACAATCTGACATAAAGTCACATGTTTGCCATTTCAAAACGCTGCCATTCATAATGACCCTACATATGCTAATTGGCCAATATATGAGACACCTGGCCAAACACCTCAATGGTTAATTGTTACCACTTCAATTAGGAAGTAAGCACTATAAAAAGACCACAGGTCTTTTTTTCTATATATTTTTTCTGCACATTCTTTCTGCAATTTTCTTTTTCAGTTTACTGTTTTTTGTGAGCATATTTTTGTTCACTCCAATGTAAATATATCTGCTGTGTATATGTGTTGCACTGACTTGTTTGGTGAAAAAAAAAAAAATGTTTCAACAGTATGTGTCACACGCATCACCAACACAGCGGCCAAGATAATCGGACTCCCCACACCCAGTCTCACAGAACTAAACAATGGGACCATCTCACGCATTGCAACCACAATAGAACTGGAAATTCACCCCACTGCTCCACTATCCCCCCCCACACTGCTTTCCGGGCCGAGGTACCGAACACTGAGGGGCAAAAGAGTTTGCTTTGGAAAATGAATCTTGAATCGTGTGTGTGTGTCTGTGTGAGTGTGTGTGTGAGTGTGAGTGTGTCCTAAAGTGTGCTTTTTGTGTCGGTCTGTGTGTGACTCTTGCAGTCCTTTGATTAGTGTGTGTTCTTGGTCCGACCATGTGTGTAACGTGTGTGGAACATGGTGAAGCCTGTGGATTTTTATAGTGCCCAGGCTCTTGAGGTGTGTAAATTCCGTGGCCAACTCCATGACATCATGACGGATGAGTTAATCATATCAAAGTTTCATTGGATGAGTCACATGGGCGCCAAAACCTGCTGGGATTCCCATTCTGAAAGTGGTACAGTGTGTTATATCTGGTCTAGATTTATTCTAAAAATAAAAAATAAAAATTAGAAGCAAGCTCCCTGCGAAGAAAATGCATCAAATTATAAAATAAAGTGGTGAGGGTTTGGTTAGGGCTACATAAAATTTAAGTTTTGTCAAATATTTTCTGAATTTCTTTTAAATACATAAAAAAAAACGAAGTAGTAATAGTAAATGATGAAACAGTAAAGTATCCAGACTACCTTGATGTAGCTTGCATATAGCAGGCTGATAAAACACCTACTCCATCAACACGACGGACTGTGAGATGTAAAGTTGTTCCTCGGTTGCTGCCATTGGTCTCCAAACACATTAGTTTATGTAGCCACCATGAGACCAATTCACTCTTAATTGGAAAGTGAATGTATTGCACTGCATTACATCATATAACAATGCAGGGGTATTGCTGGACTGTGTTAACATAATTGAACATGAGCCTCTTTTATATCTGCCGACAAGACTTGGTTTTAGGGTAAAGATAAGAATGAGGGTTGAGGATCAGTTTAAGGTAAAGGTTGAACTAAGACATGTCAGGACCTAACATAACTTAAATAACCCATCTGAGTATAGAAAAAAAGTATAAAGTATAGAAATACAAGTAATATTATTTGGGACTTGGCTTTTAATTGACAATTAATGGAGAATTACATCTGCCAAAATACAGTACAGTATTAAAATTAAATGAATACAATGAGAAACCAAGATTAGTGGTAATAACAGCTAGAGTCTATCACCAGAAAAGTGATTTTTATTGGCTGAAGCAGTAGCACAATAATGTTCTGTCTAAGTAATGATTGCATTATGACAGAATCCATCTTCATACACAGTTTGTGGCTCCACCATTATTGCAAATAGAATAATCTAGATACCAATTCTTGCACCACCTGTCAGGCCTGTGGAGATGAAAGAAGCCAGCATCCGTCTCATATCCACATTGTGTCCAACAGGATTCGTATTTCCACCTGGCATGAAATCTGCCTCTGTAAACATTGAGCATATTTGCTGTATTCACGTCCATTGAGATTTGATTTCTTTACCACAGAGATTGTCACAAAGTCAGAGATCAACAAAACAACAGATAGAACAGATCTTACTTGTTTCCTCCTGACAATACAGTTCTCCACAAATTTATTTATTCTTTAATTCATTGGCTGTCAGCAGGATATCTCAACACGTATCTATGTATTTTCATGAAATGTTGTGGTGATATATGCACTGTTGGCTGAAAAACTGAAACAAAAACCAGTTTCATTCGGTTTCTGGAATGAGGAAGATCTGGGATTTCTGAACCATAACATTTTAATTTCAGGGAAATCAGATTGAGTTAAAAGTGAAAATGATAAGAATTGTGTGTTTGGAACAAACAAGATGCAACAAGAAGTTTGCCCTGAGAGTCCTGATAATGATGGTGATAAGTATGTTACTGTCAAAGCTGCCAGCCCTCTAGTGTATGTGCAGTTGGTTCCTGTTCATGTCAGAGGTCCAAATTTGCTTATTATGGGGTAAGATGACTTTTTATATAACGTCAAGTTTTTGACGTGAAATGGATCAACATTCTGGAGAAACTGACATAGGGAAAAAAACATAACTATTCCTCTATTCAGGTGATTATACACTAATGAAAACATACCTATGGATATTGTATTCCATTTCTAACAATACATGCTCCTAAATGTTACACCCTGGACCTTTAATGTATAGCCTATATGCTGTACAGCAGCTTGGAGTCCAATTCTTCAAACACTAAACAAGTCAACTGGATGTATCTAATGGATCTGGCCTACCATAGCACATCTCAACTCCCAGGTCTGAGCCTCCTGGGCACATAAACAAACCCTTCACAATTTATACTCAGCAATGCCCTGACCCTGCATTACTTACTCTATCCAGCCAGCATCTGCTGCTCAGTGAGTCAGCTTCCTATCAGCCGCTGCAGTCCGAGTCACTCTGGCATCCAGGAAAGAGTGTTAGGCAGAGATCCCCCCCTAAGCTTAGCAAGAACTGCTGATCTCATCCAGCTACGCTTTTGTTTCCAGTAACAGTCGAGATAGTGTATTTCAGTTTCCCTGGGTGACTGCGGGAGCTGTATATGTGTGTGTGTGTGCTCACTTTCCCTGTGAAATCAGCCAAAGTTAGCTGTGAGGGTGGAAAGGAAGGGGAGATAAGCTTCGACAGAAGTTTGACTAGTAAATTGTTTGCGTTATAACTTACATTACAGTTTGGCTTTTGTTTTGAAATATTTGGGGTTAAAAAAGCCTGAACCTGCTTTTTTTTAAATGTTATCTTGTCTTATTTATGTGCTTAAAAGACTAAAGTGAGTATAGCCTTGCAAACGGACTGAAAAAATAGTATTCAATGGTTTCAAGGGATTCAAATGCCACAAGAGATTTATTAGCAATGTGGGAGGCAGAAGAGTCCATTCCAATAGAAGCTTTCAAAAAAAGGAGCTGTATGGAACCAAAATACAAAAAAGAAAGAAAATCAAAAGGGAGGAGAGACAAATAATCAGCCTGGCAAGGTAGTCTAAGCTAGAACTGTTCACATACAGGATTTTCTTCCATATATGAAGTCTGCATACAGATTTAGACGTTGCACAAGTCCATTTTTAGACACTGTATGTGCCGAGAGTTGTGCGTGGCCAAAACACCCCAAATAGGAATTGTTTACAGAAGCCCTGCAGTACTGATCCAAGGCAGACGTACGCGCGTCCATCCCACCTGCCACTGCATTAGCAAGAAACAACCAAAACAGCAACAAACTCAGAAGATTTGTGATGCATCAAATAGCTGAAATGCCCTGCCAAGCTTACAAAAGCTTTAACATATTTGGTCTCTGCCTGAAGTGTTTGACTCAAATGTCACAACAGCAAACTATCCCCCCAGCTGAATTTATGTTAAATCAGATCTCTACTTATTATGTAGAGGCTTGTTTGACATTGAAGCTGTGTTTTTGCATTGAAGCATGGAAACATGAGGTACATCTTGGCCCTTTAACCACTGTTGCATGCATTTTCACCCTCCTTGTCCAATAATCATGCCCCAATAAACACTGACTGAAGTGAGCGTAAGACACATGACATGACAAGAGATGAGGATCAGTATTATAGGTAGATATAGCTGTAGGTTAGGATGGAAATACCCTTGGATCCTTAAGGGGTCACGTCTGTATTTTTCAACCTGAACCTTGTTTTTTCATATTTTTGTATATATATATATATAACGATCTTTGAATGTGGTCAGTATTGAGTAATAACGAATAAGTCTGCAGCCACGAAATGGGATACAACCTAATCTTTGTGGGCAATTGAACACCATCAAATTCCTTCCATTAAAAGTGTTTGTTTTTGCTACTCACTGGCTCTGTTTTTATTATAGGGATCTGGGAACATTATGAAAAGGAACATACGGAGAAATTAAATGTTTTCTGTACTTTTCGCTTGATCCGGTTTGTGAAATCTCTGTGGGCATCGGGTCAGAGCACCCACAGAAACACCACCAGTCTCCCGTGCTCCGCAGTCTTACAGCAGCTGTTTCATCCTCCTCTGCTTCCCCCACCTCCCTCTCACTTTCTCTCTTCTGCTCTTGTGGGAGCTCTTCATCTGTACACTCTGGCTCAAATAAATAGCCATCGAATTCCAAGGCCACATCCACATTGTTGAAATCAGTTGAATATTCAGCCGCGATACAAAACAGCAAACTCTTCCCAGCAACAAGTCACCTCACCTCTCCTGAGATTTCAATAATTAGACTTCTCCTTGAGCAAGTCTTGGTAGGAAACACAGTGGGTCAAGTGAAAAGTACAGAAAATGTTTCTCTGTAAAGTCGTGTTGTCAGACACAACAATCTGAGCCTGTCAGTGGCAAAAAGAAACTTTTAGTGGATGTACTTTGATGATGTGCGATTGCTCATGAGGATAACATTGTGGCCCATTCAGTGGTTGCAGGCTACAGCACTCTTTCTCAATACTGGACCAAATTCAAAACTTGTTGTCCCCATTAACCAGAAATTCCAACGGACAAAGCTTTATAATGTCGCCTCTGCGTTGTGGTTTGGCTTGGATTTTCGCACATCTTCAAATCCCACCAAGAGCATTTAAGAAGCAGAACATCTTCAGAGCGTGTTGCCTGCCATACGTTGCTTACTTGTGTATTTTGTCCATAAAAAGAAAAGAAAACAGTGTGTTTTTCTGCTTACAAACTCCTAACTTTCCTCTGACTGATTGATTTCTGGCCTGGTGCAACAATGTTGATCTAGCGTGAAATTAGATACAAAGTCTGCGCACTGTATTTTATTTTGAAAATTGACCAGATTCTGTATGCAGTTTCTGTGTCTAACTTCCTGCCAGAGTGTGTTGCTTGACGCGAAAGTGTCACGGCTTCCATCAAAAATAGACCAGCCCACTGTAAATTTCAATTTGAAAGTTCCCCTAACGATATCCTCAGTGTTGGTGGAAACATGTTAACAAAGAAACCATAGCTGAAGGATATGCAGTGTGTGCTCGAATGGTCCAAAAGCAAAACAGGGATGCAACATAACAGCAATTCACGAGCAAGCAAACCTTCTTGGGTCCTATTGCGTATTCTGGGTTACCAGTGGAGTGAAATCCTCTGTGCCTTGTCCTTACTCTAACTTGGCTTCACAGGCAGTTTCATCATGTAGCCATTAAGCTCTGCAGCTCCTCACAATCTCCCAGCATTCAACAGCGATGTAAAACACCAGAGGCAGAGGGAGTCTGGGTCACTGAGTCTCTTTCCAAGTACCACACAGTTCTGTAAGCATGACTAAATCCCTACCAGAGAGATACCAACAGTGAGTCCCCTCGGCCCGTCTTCGCAGGAATAATTCCCCAAAGTCTCATACTTCTCGCTGTGGGCCTCAGACATGTGTAATTAGGTATAAAATACAGCTGTGTAGAGGGCGGGGTACGCCAGAGCCACTGTAACACCGAGGGGAGCTGAGGCTCAGGGCTGTAGAGCCTTGAGCTGCCAGTGCACAGAGACAATTAGGTCCAAATGAAAAATTGATTTCCACTCATACTGAATGGATGTTAAAACAAAGCACGTAATAAATACCATCTGGTGACAGGCGGGAGTGCTGGCCACAGCAGACGAAGCCCCTTGTTAGCCTCGGCAGCGCCAGCGTATCGATTGCTCGCGGTGACAAAGGCGACTCTAAACAGGACCTAGAAGATATATAATTCAATAAACATATCAGGAGGCCTTATATTGTACGTGGCAACATGAGCATATGGGTGCCACCTTTAATATGTTCCTGTTGGTTGGTCTGTTGGTAGCCCGCCGACGATTGATTGAGTGAACACGGCGCTTGCATGGATCAAAATATTGAGTTATGCACCAAGGTCGCGTTGTGTTCTTCGAGGTAGGATCACACATATGAAGTTGAGCTGTGACTTTTTAATTTAAAAATGTTTACTCTTATTGTTTTTCACTTATATTTCCACTAAAGGGTGGGAAATAATTAAATAATTAAATTGTGTCCAACAGTATCACAAATTCCTTGTGCATCAACTTTATCATCAGCTTTTCATTGAAGCTATATGACATTGACATTTAGTAAAACCTTAACTTCAGCTCAAGTGTTTTATTATGGCTGCACCATTCAATAAAAAGGAAGTATTCTAAATGTCGTCCTTTTCAAATTCTGCCTGCTATATTTGGTTTGGAAACTTTGTCATCTGCAATAGAATTTAAATTTAAGTTCTGTGGTTTTGAACAAAGTTTGCCTGCACAGCATGAGTGACGCACAAAGGGCTTGAAGAGGTTCAAGGAACTGGCTCACTTTAATTGAATGCACCTGTGTTTTTCCTGTCTAAATGTCTGCCATGAAAACGGTTTATAGACCTTTTTTAAAGCAGGAAAAGCAAAGATTTTACGAATAACATGGCTCCCCTTTTCAAGTGTCCCTGTGAGCCATAGCAGTGTGATCGTGAGTCAAAATACCCTGAAACTAAAGCAAGGACATGTTTCCTTTATCCACCGTTTTCCCTGTGACATGTCAAAATGTCTACCTTGAAAAAGGTCCTTAAATAAAGCAGGTTGACCTTTTATGTGCTGAGGTAAAAATATAAAAGCACAGCACAACCTCACAGGGTGTAACTACTGTATGCTGGGAACTACCTGAAATCACTGTGTACTAATACGATGACTAAGTAAAAACCACCGTGTGTCAGTGTGTCGTGGCTTTTTGCCCTACCCTCAGTTTCAATGTAAATATTGAATAAATGATTTTGAAATACTTCTACTGACTGTACATTGCAGATTTACAGGGCTTTCCGGTTAAAGAGCTAACCCTTTCCACTGTTGAGACACTACTGAAGATAGAATACAGAGTGAATAATAAGACCTGCCACATTTACATCATCAGATCATAACTAGTGTTAAATGTGGACAGTGGTGTCTGATGTAGACTGAATGTCTGTGTGAGAACAGGTTAACATTGGGAGCCCAGTTAGCTCAGTCGGTAGAGCTGGCAACCCATATACAGAGTTGCTGGAGCGGCCCAGGTTTGAATCCGACCTGTGGCCCCTTGTTGCGTGTCATCCCCTCTCTATGTGCTCACCTTTCCTGTCTGTCTTCAGCTCTCCCTATCTTATAAAGGCAAGAAAAGGCCCAAAAAAATAACAGGTTAATGTAAAATAATTCACCTGCTGTCAAGATAAAGAAACTCCGGTTAGTTGGAAAAAAAAATTATACAGATGCATATTTTCTTTTAATTTGCTCCAGTGTAGCTCCGTTAAGTGTTAGTGGAAACATTTCTGGGATTAATGTGTTAAAAAGCAAAGACATGCCGGGTAATGAGGTTAAATATTTCTTTGAATAGGTTTCTTGGTAATACTGGATGTAAAAAAAATAAGAGAAACAGTCAATGGGAAGTAAATCTGTTTTGCTGAAGCAGTTTATGAGCTGACATTTCTCTGTGTTTAATTGCTCACATCAAAAAAGCCAGTGTCTTTGTGGCAAGGCTGTGTCTCGCACTGTAAATTGAAGAGGGTCTTCTTTTAAGAATCTGTCCTCCACTGAATCTGAGGAGGGATTTCTCCCTTGAAGCGATGCAGAAGAGTGTGATAACATCACTAATCTTACAGGGCTTTGTATGCACTTAGCACACCTCAGTAAATCAAGAGTGAGCATAGATCTTCAAAGGAGACAGATGGAGAGAGAGGCAGAGAAACAGAGGCAGACGGGATGAGAGAGACAGACACAAAGTAAGTAAGGGACAGACAAAAACGGACATGGTACAGATATGAGGGAGACAGGGAGAGAAGTAATTAGACAATGAGAAAGAAAATTACAGAGAGTGATAGAGACGTTCCCTAATTACAAAATGGGTGACTGTTTATTTCAAAGAGCCTTTGAAAAATATTGGCACAATTGCGTTTGTGGCCAAGTTTGAAGCAAAGCATCTAAAACGCTTGCGTGACAACTGAGGAGAGATTCAGTGACAAACAGTGGAGGACAAAAAAAGCTGCTTGAGGATAATTCTGACAAACACATTTATATTGGAGGAATTAGATATATTTTTTATGCAAAAAAGAAAAATAATTTAAAAATATTTCTCAATGACGTTGAGTGCATTTACTGCCACAATATTAAGTGAAGCAGATAAACAAAATAGTAAGTCAACAAAACAATAGTGAGGAAACTAATTTATACAGATGAGATAAAAATCCCCAAAGCCTCAGAAACATCTCACCTCATAACAGAGAACAGGAAGCTCTATATCTGCTGTACATCCATGCGGCTAATTAAATATTTTGTTTCTTTAATCTGCTTCACTGTGCAACTACTGTACAGACTTAATCAAGTTTGTCTTTTTAGGGGAGACCCTTTCATCAAGCCCTTTGAAAGTCTGTCCATTTTCATTGGTTGTATTTGTAGTTTTTTCAATTTCATTAATATCTGTGAAGCAAAGAAGCCCTACATCAACTGTTTTGAGACAGGAAAGCATCCATGTTCTGTTTGTTTACTGACATTCTGCATAAAAAAGAAATGTCAGTGGCGCTAGCCAAACAACCAAAGAGTTTTTATGGCTTCAGTTTGACTGAAGGCGAGTGAGAGAAGCGGGAGATAGAGAAAGAAACAGGAAGGAATTGCCAAGTGCTCTTTAAAATGCAGCGAAGAACTCCTAACTCCCTGAAACTGAATGAAAATGCAAACGCATGCACAAACTCAGGTCACCAGCGCATGTGGGAGTGACAACTAATTTCTGCAATTCCAAAGCAGAATTATGAATATTAAACCAATCTCCAGTGTTTTTAAACCTATTTTTTCATGAGCAAAGGTTGCAGAAAGCTTGGCAATTCTTTCAATGAATTCACTTCTTGGCACAAACGTACTTCCTCTGCAGTACAATGAACTCTTCTTGTCGGTTAGAGCTAGCAGGCTACGCATTGCGCCCGACAACTCTCTAATTGACCATCTTTAAAACTGAACCACATCTAATCCATTTGGTCCACAGAGATGTGGGATGGCACTGTTGCATAATAGTTCACTTATAGACTTAATTCAGGGGAAAAACAAGAAAGTGCACTGCAAAATAAAAGTCTCAAAATCACAAAAAAAACTCTGGAGGGATGGATTATTAGTAGCAATAAGTCGATATCAACAGATGGAGTCGATAATGGCCAATTATAGCTCATATTATCCCATTTAAAAGCAGCAGACAGTAGGTATTGTTCCATTCGTGTTTGTGGCATCAACATCCAGTGGAACTGGAGATACTCATGGTTCCCGGAAAAAGGAGACGGAAAAATAAACTGATGCAATTTATTTGTGACAAAATGTCCAACTGTGGAGGATTTGTTACTGCCATTGTCAGTGCATTATGTCGCAGTGGGAGTGCTGATCGCGCTGACTGCCTAAATTAGAGACACCTGCCTTAATATTCACATGGGATGTTGAGGGTGTGTATATAACCCAATAAATCAGATCTGCTTTCAAGAAATGTTTGTTCATGGCTGCTTAATAAAATACATATTTTATTAATCCATCTGGAATGTGGGAGTAGTCGGCTTGAGGATGACATCAACTTAACCTCCCCGCGTGATTCTGACTTAACATGGCAAACACAACTCTCCCCGCCTGTGCAGACCCAGTGTTCTCACTCTTACTGTTGGACTCTTTCACATTTGAAACTGCCGATAGCATTGTGAAGTTGCAGCTTAATTGAAATCTGCTGGTGCATGTGTGGCATCATTTTGTGTTAATTGGAAAAGCAGAAAAAGTGGTCACTCGCAAAACTGTTCCAAAGGTTCCAGATGATTTGGATCACCTAATGATTAAGGGCCTGCAGCTGTGAGTTGGTGGGTGGAGTTAAATTTAAACTCTTAGAGTGAGGACATTGGAGCACAATGAAGAAGGCTTATGATGCTGAAATGTTTGAGCAGTGGTCAGTCCCCTTTGCAACATAAATCTCAAAAGTGCTTTGGACGGTATAGTTCTGAATTTGTTCTACTTATGTCACGATTAAGTTTGTTTAGACGTCAAAAATCTGAAGCGTTTACGTCATTCAGAACAGTAGGCAGTTGGCTGCTTTTAACCTAGTGGTGTGTTTTCTGCCTGTCATAACACTCGATTGGTCACACACAGGTACACTTCAGCTTGGCGTTCATCACTGTGTGTGACCACCAGTGTGGAGAAAATATGGACAATGGAGGTTTAAAAAGAAAAAAAGCCTAGGAGGAAAGTGCGGCTAAATGCAGAAAAATAACATATGTTCAAGAGCAAAGGACATGGTAGTGCTTAAAAGAGATCTGTATACTCTTCTGGCAGGTGGAAGTAAGTAGTAAGTATCTTCAACGGTGCATTCAAAGCTCTGAGGAAATGCAGGTGAAAAACTAACACTCCAAAAATACACAAATTATTTATGTATGTGAACATTTATTCCTGTAGCCTTAAAGGGCAGTTTACATACAAGCTCTTGAAACTGAAGACCCTGAAGACTTCTTTTTTTTTCAGGCAGTTTTTGTGTGTAGTAATAAAACTAAAATATGCTACTGGAATAAACAGAAGTGTTTCTACTGTGTGTCTAATTATTATGCCGTTTCAGCTCTGGTTGGATGTTAATATTTGGTTCCAGAAACAAAATACATTTAGTTATACCGTCATGGTATTGTACTAGAGAATATAATGTAAAGTTTATGGAATTGTGTGTGTGTATATATATTCAGTGGGGATATAATGTGATACTGTATCAGCTTCTTAAACTGCACAGTCTTCACTTTTTTTCGTACTTTTGCCAGTCTCTTGTTAAATCCAAGCATCTTGTCCTGTGTGTACTAGTTTTTGGTGTGCATCTGAAACATCAATAAATATATTCATTTTAACTTTCCTTCGACTGTTTCTCTCTGGGCCCCTATTTTTCCACTTTTTCGACAACAAGCTCTTGGCTCTCACCTCTTCTGCCACACTTCTTCCAATCAGCGTTTGTTGTGACAATTGGGGAGCTTAAAGTTGGGTATGTTTTTTGCCAAAATTGGCTATTCTGGCTCCAGCGGATTCAAAACCTCTCCTCAGAAATTTACGAGGGTTGTGACACATGTTTTTCTACACTCTGCAGTAAAACTGTGGTTGTTTGGTGTTACTCATTTTGAGGCTTACAACATCATTTTTATTTATTTTTTAAGCCCAGTGCTGAGAAATGTTTCTCTCAATAAAACTACAATCTGCCTACAAACACCACACTTGCATTACTTCTTCCACATATCCCACGATGAACCTGCATGACAGATCATTCATTAATGAGCTGGGGGTGTGGGCGGGGACAGCGTTCCCAGCACCAGCGGAAGACAACAGAAATGCCCTCGGGACTCAATGACAGTGATACTGAGTATAGGATAACATTTTTGTGACAGAGATTGACAGACAGAACCATGGGGCATGATGGGAGAAATGTTCATAGCCGCGTACAGGAGGGAAAACCCAACTCTCTGTGTTAAGCCTATTATTACTCTGTATCAGTATAGGAAACATTATTATTGCTTCTTTGTCCTAAATTAAGCAGCACTGTAAAACAACTGATCACTGTGAATGCATCTCATCTCACTCAGTGTGTTTTTAGTTTCACTTTGCTATTCTGTAGTGCATTTTGAAGCCTGAATGTCATTTTTGGTCCTGGCATCTAATCCAATAAATCTAATTGCTACCCAGTGATGGTAATTTGAACCAAGATGTAATAGCATGCTGAATCATACTGTTCTTGCCAAGAGGAAACTCCTGCATGTTGCAATTTGAGTGAAACCCCATCCAGGTTGCATTTGCCCTTCTGTAAAGTGCCAGGAAATTATCAAACACGAGGGTGCTCTTAGCCGCATGTGAACGCAGCTCTCTCAGAAGTTAATTACAGTAGGTTTGCAGAGGCATCATGGGAAAAACAACACACAGGACGATTGCGTCCCATTATAGCTGCAGTTAGATGTGTTTGAACTTGTTTCGGCACCCACGGGGAGGGGGGGTTCGATTCTTGTTCATTTTTGTCTTAGATCATGTGAGACAAAGCACAAAGGCTTTCTCAAGAACTGTGCTGTTTACTGAAAGGTCAGTTGTATTTTCATTTCTGTTCCAAAGATTAGTGATAAGGGACTAACGGAGAACTGTTGTTGTGGGAGGCCGCCACAAACAAACGGTGTCACAGCTGCGATGTATCTATTCTTTGGAAGTTAGCTCGGTGCCATTAAAGTCAGTCTAAGTAATTGCAGATATTGGATGTGACCAAAGGAGGAGTGATACTCCCGGGGCACTATTTGTACATCGTTCAATCCCTGAGCCAGAAATCAATTGAAAACAGTTCTGCTGTGCATCTTAACAGAACACCCTTAAACCGCCTGTCCCCACTCACACTTGCTGACAATGTTTGGATGCTAGGTCTCATAGGAAATGGTCATAAATACAGAAAGAACTGTGTGTGTGTGTGTGTTCATTTGATTTGCACTGATCAAGATGAATGAATTGTAGGACCAACAGCTCTGGAGGCAGAATCAATCTCATACGCTGAATACGAAGTGCCTTGACGAGGAGCATAATCACCCTTTTTACTTTCAGATCATTGATGCCTCTTTTAAGTAATGTTTCTGTCTTTTGAGACTATTTTGTATGATTATAGCAAGTATTTGTGCAAAGATGAGACTACTTGGAAAAACTGGTACAGTAAGGTTGTAGCATGCATTGCCACTGTATCTATTTTTGATACTACCAGTAGTGGGGTGCCAAAGTTGGGGAATTTTCTGATTCTACCCATAGTAGCTAGTCTGGCTCCTGAATATCTGTCCACATCTTTATGCTTGATGGGTCTTTTTACCAGATGGGATCAGAGCTTTGAAATGGATTCTGGGTTTGGCACTGGATGGTAATGCCATTCTTAGTCCTTCCTACAAACAAAAAGTGGTAAGTATTGATGAGAGTGATGCAGCTATATAAGTTCATCTTGTAAGTCCACAAATGTAACTGCTCAGAATCCTTAACTTGAGGTCTGTGAAAGAAATATACAAAACAGACAATTTACCAAAGAGTACCACAGCTTCTGTTTTGACCTGAAATGACAAAGAGACAAATATGTCAGTCACAACACATTTGTTTTCATTTAGCTGGAGAAATCCAGCACTTTACTTCTGACAATCCAAGATAATAACTTGTGAAAATTGCCTTCTTGACTTCCTTTAATGAATATCCTACCTTACAAACAGAATAGGCTAACATGAACACACTTGGCAGACTGAATAATGAAGTGAAAATGAAATGCAAATCCAGTCTGGGTCGGGCTACATCGTGGCATTAATTTAATTAAATTTTATAATTTTATTGTGACGTTGAGGAACTCCAAAAGGTTTTGGCATTCATCGCTGTCCAAGTTTTTTCTTCAGGTTAGACAAACTTCATTACCAAAGATATATATTACAAAACTTCACGAGCACATCACACTGTATGACATTGCAAAATAATAAATCAAAAGGAAGACACAAAATTTAGCAGCAAAGGTAGAATCAAAAGTCATTGGTTTGGCTTTAAACCACAGTATAATGGCTTTGTTTAGTCTAATAACAGTCAGAAATTGTGGAGACACAATGCCCCTTAATGACATTGCACTACATTGACTGAAATGACCTACCAAGACATTGAGGTTTATCTCAATAAATGCAATTATTTCTGCTTCCAGATCAGCCATCTGCGTCCAAGAAGGTTTATGTTCCTGTACATTCAGTCGGAAATCACATGTATTTGAGGACAAACAGATATTGTATTAAACCATCTGGGAGAGAGGGGGTTGTAGTCTGCTTAGACTCAACCTCTGTGCATGATTCTGACTTTACGTGACAGCTATAGAAGTCCTCCAGCCTGTATAGACTCCGTATTCAAGATTTATTCACTGCCGGCTACTTCCTGAGCCACAACCAAACATGACTATCAGCTGACACATTTGGGGTTCATGGCAGAATCACAGGTTCAGTCAGCAGTGTGGTTCGGTCTCTTCAACAGCATGTACTGTTTGCCTATAAGGCACTCGTTCTTATTTTAAAAAGTGCATGTCTAATACTGTTTACAGCACATTAAATGTGAAGGAAGGTTCAAGGTTGTTTCAATCGAAAAAACTGTGAAATTCGAGGATGGTTCATGGTGTTAAAAATTCTCATAATGCTCTGCTAGGGGTGACCAAGTTGCTATTGCCATCCATATAAGTTACTTTCATGAAGTGGGTTGTCTGATACATGTTCGGCGTATCCACAATCAGAGTAAGGAATGTACTTACAGTACAGACAACACAATATGAAGCATTTACTTGCAAATACCATATACCATATTAAAACATACTGTATGGAGCATCCTAATCCAATCAAAGGTGGTTTGTGCTATTTTTTCAAAATGTCATCTCACAAAATGCAGTTTTCTTCGTTTTTAAAATGTCACACTCCAGACCATGTTGTTTACCAATGACTTAAAATGTTTACTATGTAGAGTATGGAACCATGCTAAATTGTATGCTAAATCTGAGCCTTCATCTTTGGTCATGTGCAAATTCTTCCATCACTATGGATGATTTTCACGAGATATACAATTTGCTGCAACATTAAGTGATTTTAGTGAGTTTAAATTTACATTGAATGAAATGACTACAATGTGAGAGGGTCGCTACTGTAGTATTGAACACACTCAGTTCAGTAACTCTCCTGCACATATGCCCCTTTTTGACTTCTTTAAGCACTTTTTTGTAGCCGGGCAACCAGACGAATCTGCAGAATGATGTGTGGCCACCCCTCCATACAAACAGAATGGTTGGACCAATCAAAAACGTTTAGTTAATATTGATTGACAGAGGACCGTCACCTGTCCAGATCTGAAAAGTCACATTTGACTTGCTTCGCTGATTGATTGTAGGTCAATCCAATTGCATCCAGTCAGACTGGACACACAGGCTCACAGAGTTCAAATCAAACTGTCAAACTAAGCAGTGCTGACCCATCTAGTCACATCCAGAGGCATTTTGGTCTGCACCCATTGGTAATGCCCCTTGGAAATCAAAAATGAACTAGAGGTTCCAGACTAATTTCCATTTGCAAATTAGTCTAGTGATGCCAGGCTATAATTTCTTTAGTTCCTTGGAACAACTTTGTTTGTTACCTGCCCAGCACCAAACAGCAGAGTGGGACTCTAAACGAGTTAAACATCTCACAACCTTGAGCAGGTGGCAGGTATTTTTCTCAGGAGTTTTAGCTCAAACCAGAGCTAAAAGGAAAGGGAATATTGGACTTTCATTTGTCAGGTGGACACGAACCTGACCCCAATGCCTTGTGTCGGCTTTTAAGTGTATATAGGCAACTTTGAGCTACCAAGTTAACCGTAATGACTAGATTGGCAGATGGTTGTTGCTGTGGCTTTAAATACATTTTCTTATTTACTGATGACTTTTTACTCAGTCTTTTGAGGTGATTATGATGTATAATTTAGTTTGTTGTACTGTAGACATTTTGAAATTTAGGTCACCGACCATGAACTGCAGAGTTCCCTGTTTGCGACCAGCTGGGGACCTAATTTGCATGTCATAGCTCATCTAATTTCCTGTCATCTTTCCTTTTTTGCTATCTAATATATGTGTAAAGAAGAAAAAGACATATTTGCATTTTGCTATCACAAGACCATTTTGGGAATGGTGTTGCATATTAATGATTTAAAATAGCCTATAACCACTGAAACGACACATTTGATGACTTTGTGTTCAGTTTTTCTTTTCTGACGTGTGATGTGTCTCTAGGTCAAATTATATACACCAGACATACACTTTACTTGTGCTGTCCATCATCTTGTCATCTTTAGTTTTGTATTTTCCATATATCATATTTTCGGACAAAAAGCTCCCAACAGCCTTGTACAGAAAAAAAAAACCTCTGGGGAAAGTCCCATTTTAGTCGTTCCTTCAGTGTGTGGACAGTTACTGAATCATATAATAGTGCTCTGTTTTGACTCTCTGGTCTTAGTAAGAATCGGAAGTGACACAATGGAAGTACATTGTATGTAGGTGACAAGTTGTTCTGACCCAGTTTGTGAATCTGGGCCACTGTATCTACTGTGTATAAGTCTCTGCCACTATGTCTACTGCGTGTAAGCCCCTACTATCCCATAGCCTCACTAGGTTTATATAAGGGGCCATTAAACCAGAACTTTACATTGATGGATGAGTTTTTCATTGTAGTATGACTTCATGGCCTGTGACCTCCCTTTCATTTTTTGTTAATTTATTTCTTTCTCAGCATTTATAAATTGTTAGTAGACTTTAAAAGTCATGGGTTTACAGACCAAATCCATGCATTAAAGCTGCAATAAACCAAGGTTTCAGTTTTTTTGTATGCCAAAAATGATACTGGATCGAGTTGTAGTCCAATGATTTTACTGTTGTCAGGATGAAAAAAGTCTTTAATGCACAGTTTATTTTATCAAAGACACTAAACTCCAGTGAAACCCAGACTAGTGGATTTATTTTAGGGTTAGCAGCTATGCATGGAGGTGTGACTGAGTAGTATAAATACAGGCCAGGTGAATAACATTTAATTGCTTTAGCTGTGGTCAGGGAGGATGCTAATCATATCTGAGCTGAATCAAATAAGAGTGGAGCGTACATGCATGCACACACATCATCTCCAATGCAAGCATGACTACGTGCATCTATGTGAAGGGGGAGGAGGAAGTTGGCTGCAGGACGTTGAGAAGGGCTGACAGCACCAGCAGAACAGCCTGCAGCGTTCTGTACATGAATTAGCTCGCCTCGCAAGTCTGCACAGGAGAACCGGTTTGCACCATCAGAGCCAGGGCAACTCCCGAGGTGACAAGTTGATTTGTTTCACACAATCTAAATGACCTGTTTTTTCTTTTACACACTGACAAAAGCACCCCCCCTCCCACCCCCAACCCTTGAAATCAAGCACTGATTGAGTTTTTGATAAGGAGATAATGAAGAAGTGTGATTTAGATGCCTTCAATTTCATAACTGGCTCAGGTCTTAGCTGGTATTGTTCAATATGCATTCAATATCATGCAGCCACGTTATTATGTAAATGGCTGAATGAACTCCTCTGAATATAAAATGTATGTGGAGCACTGTGCACTGTATAATCCAGACACTGTTGTCCTTGTGAGTGTGTACTGTCAGTCAACATGTCTGTGCACCAATATAGATAAACTGCTGCACTCGTAGTACGAATCTCCCCGTGACTAAGTTTGAACATTATTCAGACTGCAGGGTAAATAAGTGAGTTCATTACAGGGCAAGTGCATCACCGAATCAAACAATGAAAGGGTCAACTGCAGATTGACTGAGCCAAATCTCATGCATATCAGAAGAGCAGTGGCATGTCAGTTCCTGCATTGGGCCCTTCTTTTTTTTTCTCACAGCAACACCTCATCTAGAGTTTCTCAGGGACAAGCAGGCACAGGCAGACAGGCCCACATTACACCATCGCTAATAACAGAAGCTGGAATCGGGCCATGGGAAAAATAAATCTGTAACACTTTATTGTGGCTGCCAGCCAACATGTGCATGAAGTAATCATTCCAATTCTCATAAAGGGCATATCTTGTCTGGTCTGGTCTGCACTTGTGTATCACAAGCTGTAGCAAAATAGGGATTTACCCTACAGTATAGTACAGTTTGATTGTGATCAGACAGATTTTTCTTGTAGGTCTTTAACAGGAAAAATCCTGGGCTGAACAGAAAGTGTAAAATTGTGTTCATGGTTTGAAAAACTAGGAAGTTAGCATGAGCAGCAATAACCAACTGCTTCCAGGACAAAGAAAAGAGCGTCATGCACAGAGACTCCAAACTGCAGCAAAGATTTCAAAACAACTAAAATGGAAATATTCATTTTAAAATATGTAGATTTTGCACATGATGATGTCAGTCTATGTCAAAAGTGCTCTGCACTCTGATGTTAAAGGAAACTTTCTCCCTGAAACACACATACGTTCTGCTTTTCCAGTGATTTTGGACATCAAATTAATCTCTAAACTCAGGCAGTTGTGTCCTAAAGTGGATTTAAACTGAAGATATAATCAGCAGAATTGTTCCACTCACACTGAATTACTGACTATATGAACACACAAATGTTTTTGTCAGATATTAATGCAAATTGATTTTACTTGAATGTAGAGCTTACAGCTGTGAATGTGAAAATGTACCGATATCCCATTAAAATCACGCTGGGTGCTGTCACACTGTTGTTCCATTATCTTACCGTCTATGGAGCTGCGCCAGCATTTGATGACATCATCACATACCGTCTGTTATTTCACAATATCAAGAATTAATTATCTTAACACAGCAGAGTATGTGACGTATATTTCAGGGCGGATATCCCCTTTAATTTGCAGGTATTTGCAGCTTTTCTCACTCTCTGTGTGAGTGACTGACTCGAATCAAGTTCCTGACCTAAAACTTGTCAGTCATGAGGATGAGCTGTCATGTTGCTGGAGGCTGAGGTAACGCCTCTGCAGGCAGCTGAAGAAGCAGATGGAGAGTTGGACAAAAAAAAATCCTTGCTTATGTTGACTGTCTCCTGAAACTTTTAGCTTTGCAAATCTGTCTACTTTGATTCATAAAGTGCTATGACATCCCGCTTGGCTAATGACTTCTATTACATCATAACATCAGCAACAAAAACAATTCAGGATTTAGGCAATTAACTCAATGGATAACTTATAGTGCTGGTAGCAAAATGCTGTAACCAACCCGCTAACTAGTGAGCCTTTTCCATTCCCAAGCAGACTTTTCCTTATTTTAAACTATGATATGACTTTGACTTCCTATTACAAACCTTGGCAAGAGATTAAGCAACCGACAGTGGATGTTAGGCAACACTACAGGAGTGAGTCATCGGTATGAGAATGTTCATGGTTTGTTTGCCAGTAGAGATGCTGTGTTTATTTGCCCTAATTGCTGGCCTGTCAGCGCTACACGATGTCAGGATGTACCTGTACCATATCATTGCATGTTGACATACTGGTGCTTTTACAATAATTTAACTTCCAAAAATTACAATCACGGTAACTTTAATCAAAAGGTCTAGACAAATGTCTGCTGGGTTCTCAGAACATGTTATGCATTCTTAGGCTGATAAGGACTCTAAGAACCTGTTATGAATTCTTAGAACATGATACCTATGCTTACGTGCGTGTTTACCATTATCCATACAGGTGTTGCAAGCTAAAAGAAAGAGAATGAGGGATAAAAAAAAATATTTAAAAAAGTATTACCGAGAAAGATTTCGTACAGAACATTCGTGGAAAACTCTTAACAACCATACTGGAGGCAAGTGTTGACATACTCAGGGATCTCATATCCCTAAACCACAAGTTAAGACACGGAACATTTTCTGTTCATTTGGAAACCAATTCGGAGAATCTCCTCAGCACAAAAACAGAAGCATTGGATGTGTGTTCAAATCCTTAGATGAACCGTGTATGTTTTACAATTTCCTGAGAAACGACCTCTTGTGGTCCTCTGAACAATGACTGCTGTTTCTCAGGTGTGAAAGCATGAGGAACCAGACGCCACAGTTCACATCCAGGAGCCTAACAAGAGTTTAAGTTGCCCTGTTTTTATTTGATTCACAGTGAGTGAGTTTAACTGGTCAATTTAATACTGATGCCTCTATGGCCAAGCTAAACAAACAAGACCATCAGCAACACTATTGGCTACACCTGCCACCGGGTCAGCTTTTGTTGGATTCCTCTTGAAATCCGACAACATATGGCCAAAAAATGGCCACTAAAGTGCCCTCTTGGATGCCTCTATGGAAGTTTAACATAATGCCTTATCAGGGCAGAAAACATGGTAAAATGCCCTCTAGGATGCTAATTTTTATTTATTTTTATTTATTTTTGTGTCCCTGAAACCATCTGAGCCCGCCACTGAAAGTCAGTATCTATAAACTCAGACAGCTGTCTCCGAAAGTGGACTTAAACTGAAGATGTAATCAGCAGAATTGTTCCACTCACACTGAATGACTGACTATATGAACACACAAATGTTTTTGTCAGATATTAATGCAAATTGATTTTACTTGAATGTAGAGCTTACAGCTGTGAATGAGAAAATGTACCGATATCCCATTAAAGTCACGCTGGGTGCTGTCACACTGTTGTTCCATTATCTTACCGTCTATGGAGCTACTCCAACGTTCGACTCTGGATGACATCATCACACACAGTCTGCATTTCTATATCTGAAATATATGTAACATATTCTGCTGTGATAAGATTATACATTTCTGTTTGGATTTCCCCTTTAATTTACAGCAATTTGCAGCTCTTCACCTTCTCTGTGAGTGACAAATGCAGATCTCCTGCCAGTCATAACTTAATACTGTGAACTTTTGCATATTCCCTGACCCACATTTTGCACATTCCTACACAAAACTATAAAGCTCATTCATATAAATAACATCATATTGTAGTCCAAATTGTTGTATATTTTGTTAATGTTCATGTCAATCTTTCTATTTTCTTTAACTTTCTTTCATCCTTATTTATATTTCCTCATGCTGTGTTTGTTATTATGCACCAACTTAGCAATAAACCAAATTCTGATTCTGATAAAGATGTCTTGTAGCCTAAGGCTGAGGTAATGCCTCTGCAGGTCGCTGAAGAAGGATATAGAGAGTTGCACAAGGGAATAAATAAATAAATAAATACACACACATATATATATATTTAAAATTTGTTTATGTTTACTGTCTTCTGGAACTTTAAGCTTTGCAAATCTGTCTACTTTGGTTCCTAAATTGCTATGACGTTCCTCAGCTCAGCTCATGACCATCATCATAACATAACATCAGCTCCAAGGCAGTTGTGCACCAAATTTGGTGAGGACTACTCAAAATTTGTAGGAGTAGAAAAAACAGCATTTTTTGGCCAAACTGCACGTCCTTGGGTCCTTAGCAATACAGCCGACAAGTGTGAAGTTAGATAAGATAGAAGAAAATAGAAGGACAGATATACACAGACATACAGTCAGAGATTCCTTCCTTTATAGTTAGATAAAATGCCTTTGACTTCCTGTTGCCAAACTTGGCATAAGATTAACTGATAGTAGACATTAGGCCACACTGTGGACGTGAGTCATAAAAATAAATTGTTCTCGTTCATCATGACTTTAGTTGACAGGTCTAGGCAGATGTTTTACCGACACGTCAGCCGGATTCTCAGAACCTATTACAGCTCAGCTCGGTGTTTTTAGGAGAAAGAGAATGGGGGATGAAAAAATGTACTACCAAGAAAGATTTGTGCAGTACATTCATGGAAAATTCAGGGTGAGTGTTCGCATTAAATCCCAATCCCAAAGTGAAGACTCTGGAGCAATGTTGGTAAATTTGGGAACCGTTTTTACCAGTTCTGAGAATCTCCTCATCATAAAAACAACAGCACTGGTTGTTTGATCAAATCCTTGGATGAACCATGTATGTTTGACGTTTTCCCAATAAGCAACCTCTTGTGGCCATCCAAACAATGACGGTTGTCTCTCAGGTGTAAAGGTAGAGGTACCAGAGGCCACACTTCAGGCTCCTACCAAGAGTTTTAACTGACCTTTTTTATTCTAAATAATTTTTATTATCGAAGTAAAATAAAATTTGGATGATAATATCACTACTAGTAATAGTTTATCACTACAAGCCACACCTTTGTCTCATTGTCATTTGATACATTATTCTCTTGTTCGTTAAGCAGGTTGCTAAATCTTGCATCTCTCAAGAGTATTTCTTTATCTTCGTTATTATTATCAAATAGGGGACCTCGTGTATTTTTTAATTAACCCCCAACCCTTTGTATTTCATGGATTGCATTCACATGATGAACTGAAACGGTTCATGATGAAAATGATTAGTGCCCCGAGGGCCCATTTCTGCACAGACAGATAGGCATTACAGGATCCTTGTTGTTCATGGATGTACATTTGTTTTTCTGCATGACTTAGTCTAAGTGAGTGTGTTTGTGTACCAGTGCCTGTTTTTGCACGCATGTGCATCTGATTCATAATTGGGCCATGCTGGCAGAGGCACCTGTAAGAGATCCATCTCCTCCACAGGCGGAGGGGCCAAACGCTGCAGCATCTCCCACACAGATGGACCACACAGCGGGTGACTGTCCATGCGAACCCCCTTGCCCCTCACTAACGGATGGTGTATCACAGTGGGGACGTCGTTTCACATCAATCCCAATAAAGGCCTGGCCTGCCTTAGCAATGACATTTAGATGTTGTGTATTCTTGGGGTGAGAAAGGCGGGGAGTTTTCTTTTGTGTGTTTGCTTTGATGATGGAAGAACGAGCCTTTCATGCCAGCAATGCTTGGTTTTTTTTCATTGTCAGTGGTTGTGACTGTGTGTAATTTTGTGTCTGCATGTCAGGAACAGAAAATGACAGTTCAATTACTCATAATTCACATATAAAGAATCTAGGATAGCTGTATTTCAAGCATGTATGAGTGCCAGAATTCCGTAAGATCCCTGATCTGTCACTTCAATAGTCCACAAGGTGATAATGGAATCCGCTTCAACTCTGGATGAATAAGAAATGAAATTGAGCCATACTGAAGTTTTTTTTTATCTTGAATTAATCATCTGTACTCTTACCTTATTAATCACAAATGTATTCCTTTTGTATAACGTAATTAATTACCTCACTACAAAGCTGTTACATTGTACACACTGTAGCTGTTAGCCACTAATACACTTAATGCTTCTTTCAAATTGACCCTACTTGACATGGTAGGCAAGTTGCCTGAATTAAGTAATCAAGTAATTTACTAATTGCTCTTTCAGCAAAAGTAATTAGTTATTCCACTTATTATATATTTCACTCAGCACAGCTCCATCAAAGATAATGTATCACATCTGCTGTATTTTGTCATTTTCAGCCTACTGTGTCGAGGTGTCTGCTGATCAGCTAGCTTAGCCCCGGTGATTGTCCAACAAACTGTCCAACTTGGAAGAAAATGCAGGTGATTCCTGAATGTATTAACCAGTGAGTAGTTAGCCAGCTAACAAGATACAACATGTAATTAAGCAACTTTGGAATTACTTGCCCGTCCCAAGCTAATGTGTTTTGAACCGATCCACTCATTGCGAAACGATTAAATTGGTATTAACGTCCCAATTTCTGGTAAATCAGGAAGCAAGCAGACATTCTATAACAGTCAAATACTTGTCCTGGTATTTACTCATGTAATTGTTCACATTGTGATCTTTACTCACTCTAAAGAGAACTCCTTTTAAAAAAAGCCCTAAGATTAATTTACATGTGCTTCCTGATCCGAGGTCTCAACTTAAACAAACACGGACAGTCTTTCTTATAAATCATGACAACTGGCCAAAACATGCCCAAACGTTCTCCCATGGAGGGCCAAAACTAACACTTCAGTGTGTGCCATGGGCCAAAAGCAAACACCTATTCCACTGTAGGCTACTTTTAAAATGCAAAATGATACTAGGATCCCAAGTTCCCTTAACTGACTTCCTGTGTCCTCACACTACGGGATCCCACATATTTAAAGATATTTTAAATCACAACAGATAAAACATCATAAACAGTATAACAATAGTATAAACAATATATAAATATACATTTTATTTTATACTTATTTATTTAATTTTTTACTTTTCTTGTCACTAGAAACAACTGGCAGGCCAAATCTAACCTTACAATGGGCCGACTTTGGCCCACGGGCACACTTTGGGCATCCCCGAGTTATAGTATGTTAACATCATCATCAAATGTGAAAATAACAACATTCCCACTTTTATATCTACCGTATGATCATGTTGATTAACCTTTGGGATAGTAAAACATTCATCAGCCCACTGCTGACAGACCAAGCCACTAAATAGGAGCTTATTTACCCGACTCTTCTCACTTACTGTAAGCAGTAAAAGATGTGGAAAATATAACTGTAAACTCCATTTTGGTGTTGATGGACAAAAAACACAGATAGAAACTCTATGAAAATGTTTATTTTTTCATTTTTGCAGCTCCATGGGTGGGCTCTGTGGAGATCAAGCCCCGGTTCTGACATTATTACATCTGCTAATTGAAGTTAACCAGTTAACCACAAAATGAAAATTCATCATTGTCTACCCACCTTCTTGTCAGTCTCAGCTCCACTGAAGCCTTTAGGATGGAGCCCAAATTCTTTCCCATACTCCTTTTTACAGTTCAGACACAGCATAAATTATCCCACTGTCAATCACTGCTGAAGTATACTGTAGATATAATTGCACTATTAAGGATCACACACACATAAAACTTGGGTATACTCCCCACAGTACCAAGCTCAGTCTCCTGCCACAGCTCTGCGGGGTAACTACAGCATTGTCAGTGAGGAGATATGTTGAAGATAATGAGGTAAATATTGGATTGTTGCTCCCACAGAGCAGTTGTTTGGGTACAAATCCCTTACAGCCGGTTTGAAAAAATAATTTTTTATGGTTTTCTGGAAATTTAAGGAACAATACAGTCAGATAAAAGGCTGAGATGGTAATTTATTTGGTGATTTTATACTTATGTGGACACATAATTCATGTTTTCCTTTAAAGGTCCAGTGAGTAACATTAAGGAGGATCTATTGGCAGAAATGAAATCTAATATTCAAAGGCACCTGAAGGTAAGAATCATTGTGTTTTCGTAACCTTAGAGTGAAAATGAGCCACTTTTATCTATGGAGTCCGCCATGTTGAACCGCCATGTTTGTACAGTAGCCCCAAATGGACAAACCAAACAGTGGCTTTCGATTATTTTTGCAGCCACTGTAGTTTCTCCTGCACACTAGCTGAGTCTGAGCTGTGTTTAAATACACCAAGTTCTGCAACTTCACCACTGGATGCCTCTGAATTTTACTCACTGGTTATTTATGAATCCAGGACCTTTTGTAGGCCGTGTGGAATCAAACAAAAATGTATTTCACAAGTTTCAACAGCCTAGAACCTGCAAACCGACAGAGGACAAACATTAAGCAGGAGTGGGTTTTTTTTCCCATTTCTCGCTCTGCAAAAGCAGATTTATCATTCTGCAGGGCTTCATCTGAGAGTAAAGTAACCCAGCCTGTGTCACAGAGAACATATCGGGACCTAGAAGAAGGAGCAGAGGGAGTAAATTAAAAATATGCGTGGTACGAGTGAGGGAGTGAATGAATGAGTCGTCTCCTGTTATGTAACACAGCGTTGTGTTCTGCAAAACATTGAGTAACTGCTTTCTTGCTGTCTGAGTCCAGGCTCAAGACATTTCGCTAGAGTAAGACTCTGGAGGAGTGTGTGTGTGTGTGTGTGTGTGTGTGTGTGTGTGTGTGTGTGTGTGTGTGTGTGTGTGTGTGTGTGTGTGTGTGTGTTAGAGCCTTTTGAGTTTCTGCTGCTCTTCTGTCTGCTTATTCGATCATGCAGGACTCTTAAAACTAAAGCAAAGTAAGAGCAGACTAAAAGAGAAGGGAAGAAAAAAAGACAGAGGAGCAAAAGACTTTGTAATGTCTCATAAGAAAGTAAGACTAAAGGGAACAGAGAGAAAGTGACAGAGAGAAAGAGAGAGAGAGAGAAATAAAAAAAGAAAGAAAGAGGCAGTGTTATGTAACTTTGTCCTCAAGAACCTCTGCCAAAACTCAGCTTGGCTTGCCTCGCTACTACGGCGACAGAGATTTTCTCATGGAACAGATTAAACGGCGTTCAAGCGGGAGACCAGCAGATGCATGATGGATCCCAGCTCTTCCAGCTCCCACAAACTGTAGTAAAACACCTCAGTGCACTCTGTATATACTGCCTGAGGACACCGAGACGTACCAGGGCACTGCAGCAAGCAGGAACAGCGTGTCTTCACTTACAAGCTGTATGCTCAGATGAAATTTAAAAGCTTTTTCATAAATTCTGCGTTCCGTTTAGCTCAGATTTAAAGATGTTTTGCCCCCCCGTTTAAGCTCATCCGCTATTGCCATTTTGGGTGCTTATGTGGTGAATTACTGTGTGAAACAGCCCTGGCCTTTTTATGTGATTTTGATTGTACTTCTGCTGTCTGAACTTGTGTGCTCTTGCTGCTCTCTTAGTCAGATTTCGAGAGAAAAACAAGCTCTTTCACTCAGTTTCCAAGAAAACTATAGTTTTCTCGGAAAGTGAAAGAGCTTGTTAGCTAACCACACACTGGTTAGTCTGGATTTGAGAGCAACTGATCACTGAAACTTCATTTACAGAACATCCAGCTGCTAATTATTGAAGTCTGGAAAGTTGCTAAGCATACACTAATCATGAAATAAAAAGTGCAAATAACATGTATTTCAGAATAAATGTGTTGGCTTCTTTTTATTTGCAGCATACGGTATAAACGTGGTTATGTATACATCACTTGAGAATATAACACACTTGACATTTCTAAATAATATTCAGAGCTGTACTACTGCAGCTATCTTTGTGCATTCATGAGAGACAACTGCCATTGATTAAATAAAAAATCCAGTAAGGGGAAGTTGGTAAACTGCAGCATACTGACTTTTACAAACTCAGTTGGTCGTGATGCAAACGAGATCAAAACTGTTGGTGAGTCAGATTTTCTAGGAAAAAAAATATTTGCTGAGTAAACAAGTCTAAAATTGTGGTTTGTCACTCATACCAAAAGAAAATGTATGAAGCAAAGACGATCCATCCATTAATTATCTGTTACTGCTTATCCTCTGCACGGTCGCAGGGGGCTGGAGCCAATTCCTGAAATAGGGCGAGAGGCAGTGGTACACCATGGTTCACCCAGTTCACCACAGGGCTGACACAAAGAGACAAACACTCATTCACACTCGGGGCACTTTAGCGTCCCCAGTTAACCTGCATGTCTTTGGACTGTGGGAGGAAGCCGGAGCACTTGGAGGAAAGCCACACAGACTCCACACAGAGCCAGCCAGCGGGTTTGAACTCTGAACCTTCTCACTGTGAAGTGACAGTGCCAACCACTGCACCATCATGCTGCCAGAAGGTAACATTTTATCATCACAAATCCTTACCGTAAATGACAAATATCCGAGAGGAGAAAAGGATCTCTTATTTTGAAAAGCCGGACTTATATGACTAAGAAACTAAACCAGCTGATTAAGCTGTTTCATAAAGCCACTTTAGAGCTAATGTGATCAGTCTAAGTCAAGCCTGTCAAAACAACTGCTCATTCCTGACTCACATGGACTTAACACATCAAGCACAGAACACATCTAGCCACAGTGATGGGAACCGAGGTATAATCCTTCACAAAAACATGTCGTGAGAACCTCACAACATTTTGTAGACCACCAGTGACTGCAGACTGATGCCAGAAGAGATGAACTTTGCACGGCTGAATTCCTCCACTGGGTCACCTTGTTGTACTCCACCTTGTCTCTTGTGGAGGGCATTGTATGGTGCAGACGCACAGAATACAGCGAGGGTTCATCTGAATGCACCGGACCAGTGAACGTTCCAGCTGGTGGGTGACGACAAAACTGCAAGTTGGGCGGTGCTCCGTTTTGGATGCAACATGGCAGCCGACCCAGAAACCTTTTACATATTACAGCTGAACAGCAAACTAAATAAGTTTCTGGGAACATTTTAGGTAAGAAATAGGCCATGCTGTGACTGTGATCAACAGTGCCTAGTTTTATAGTGTGATCTTGACAGTATGATTCACAAGCCCGCTGTATTGCACTGGACAAACTTCAGATATGGCGACTGTCAGTCAACTTGCCCCGCGGTGGCGGATCTCCTGCTCTCCAGATCCAGATAGACTAGACAACAGTCAATGAATCCAGTGTGTCTGCACCATAATTGAATGTTGACTGACAAAAATGTATAAGCACAAATCTAAAAAAAACAGATGTATTAATTGCAAGTGGTCCATAGGGAGAAGGTTCAGAGGACCAATGTTATTGCAAACATGTTAGCAACAATTACTTCATTACACATCCAGCTGACACAGAGGAACACTTACAATCCTTTTGAGTTGAGTGTCCAGATAAGTCCAGTAATCACTCTGTTAACTCTGTTTTTGCTCCACACAACTCCTGGGGGGCACTTTAGCTGCTAAATGTCCCACTTTCTTCACCAGCTATATGGTCCACTGTTAAAATAAATGTCTTAAAGCTGCCCAAATCAATTTTAAGTGCATTGTTTTTTGTTTTTTTTTGGGGGGGGGCACAAATTATTCATCTGAGAGAACAAATGTGGTTCTGTAGTTCCATAGTACAAATTACTAAAGTGAGATAGTGTGTATACTGAGTGCACAAAGTAGTAATTTGGGGAAATGATTTGTAATTTGAGGGCTCAAATGACTAATTTGAGGGATAGGATGCTGTTTTATGCTGCAACATGGATGGAGGAGACTTTCCATTAAACATTAAACTGTACGTTAATCAGCTTTAAGGGGAATATTTGTGTAATTACAGCATGCTAACAAAAGTAAAGTGTTTAAATGTTACCTTGAACCTTCACACTCTTTGCCCCAATCATGTCATCCAATCGTGTGCTTTGCCCTCTTCCACTAACAACCTAACAACTCAGCTCTCCCATTTAATACCTAATTGGGCTCTCAAGGATAATGGCCTATTTGTTTGTTTATGTGTGAGTGTGAGCGATCAAGAGCCTGTGGATGTAACAGTGTGTTTCTTTCTGCACGTGTTGCTGTATTTGCATGATCGACTTTGTGTGTTTGTGTGTGTGTGTGTGTGTGTGTGTGTGTGTGTGTTTGTGTAAGATGGCCCCTTTCCTCAATGTTAATGTCAAGTGAATGAGGTAGATCTATGGCAGGTGTGAGAACAGCTTGAGGCTCGTGTCATTAGCCCGCCACCGGTGTCACTCCGTCCTGTGCTGATCCAGCCTGGCACCATCCATCCACCACATGCCACACACACACACACACACACACACACACACACACACACACACTCTTATTAAAGTGTGTACTCACTGCAAAATGATTTAATGCGGACGAGCACTGATCTCTGTTTGTGACTGTTAAACTGATTATGAAGGAACCTGAGGCAGACTCCATAAGGAGCTGGCTTCACTTTGTTTTTAGCTGAGACTTACCCAGCTGGCTTTTACTGAGATGATATTGTGCATTTCAAGTAATTTAGAGAATTATTTAGTTTGTTTATCTTCAGATTTTATGTGGGTGTCCAACTGTCACACTCCACATGGCTGTTGGTTACATAAAGGCTGAATGAAGACAAAAATGCTTTGTCCTCCAGATGTAAAAGAAAATGAAAAGTGAGAGGATCGCGGTAGGTGTTGAAGTGTGTCATCTCAAGCGTTTGACACTTCTGAATGTGCAAGAGTCAACATGCATGGAGGCCTTGGTGTGGACAAGGCAAGGAATCAGGACAAAGTGACAGACTGCCCCGGTAAGCCTTTGGCACTGTCATCACACTGCATTGTGGGTAACACTGCATGACACGACCACAGGAGTCGGAAAATGAATTTTCCACCATGGGCTCATGGCTTTGGGGTGATTAACAAGGTAAATGTTACTCAATACTAATTAACACTCATTGATGCTGATTAATGTGCATTTAAGACACCATGAATGTTTAATTCTTGTTACATGCAGCAAACAGAAACCCCCTCAGTGGTTTTACCTTGAACTAATTCATGTGCATGCTTAATAGAGAGGCGGTAATAAGCAGTTGGTGGTCTTGATAGCTTCGTCTTTGAAACTCGTCGTGAAAAAATTAGATTTGCAATCAGTGTGTCTGCCTTTTACACTTCAGCACGCTGAACGCCAAAAATCTTACCCACTGGGAGTTACCAGCCACTTTTGCCTTATTTTACCTAGAGAGGTACTAGACCTGTGAGTGCTGACTGTGGCCTGTCAATTGTCCATTATACTGTACACATGCCAGAAATATTCGTAGCCTTTTTTATACAGGAAATCTTTGCTGAGCCTGCACCCTTTTTTCAAACTCCTGCTTGTCGTTCATAAAGTTGCACATAATGCAACCTGACTCTTACTGCCAGGTAAAACCACAGTGTGCTGCTGCAGGCGGCAGAGGAGGAAGTGGCACATAAACCTTTTACATCAGTGCAAAAATAATCCATTACAAGGAAAGGTCCTGCTTTCAAATTTTCTTGACAATAAATAAATATTACATACAAATCTTTTGGGATTGTATTTCTAATTTACTCCAATCAGCATCCTATAAGGTATTACTGGCAGCTATGGGGGTAACTACGTGGGCGTTAGGCGTGATGCAGTGAGACACTATTTGTTAAGCAACAATGGTGGCTCCTGCAGAGGTTACCGTAGATGCTGCTAGCATCAGTTATATTAGAACTGCAGAGTATTTCTTCATTGAAAGAACAGCAAATAATAGACAATCCTGATCTAAAATGGTTGAACTTCGCTCATAAGAGACGGTAATAGACAGATGGTTCATCCAGTCACTTCCACAATAAGTGCCTGCCCTTTTCAAAACAGTTCCCAGATGGTTCTGTGTAACAAACCATTTGGCGCAGTCAGGTTACCCTTATATGTCAAGATACTAAAACAAAGTGGTGCTTCTGGTCCCATGTGGACTTCCCCAACAACAGCGATATTGTATGAACGTGTCTCATGTTCATTCATTTAAGATCTTAATCTCGAATATTAAAAGTGATTTAACCCCCCCTGGAATAATAGATGTTAATGTATAAGTGTACTCCAGGGTGTGTCTGTAAACTGTTGGGTGTGGACAACAACAGACAACAGACAGCACACCTCTGCCCGCACCCAAACACATCAATTAGTGATGTTGGTGTGGTTAACGGTAAGACTTAAAACTTTTAACCAGAGAGCTCGATGTGAAGTTACTTTTTAGCTCCAGTTATTTGGTGACGGTAAAAAAATGAACACAAGCAAAACAAACAGTTAGCTAATGCGAGCTAGAAGGTTGCAAACTGTTTCTGCACTTCTGTGGCATGTGTGTGATGGAGCAACACATGGACAAAACCCTCTGTCTCTTTGCAATCGTGTGTCGTATCATTGCAGTTGTAATAAACCGAAAAGTAGAATTTATTTTTTATAGTATTTATTAGTGCATTTTATGGCTGAATTTGCAGCATGCACATGAAAATGTGCCTGAACCGGACCCAGATTTACGAAGCAGTCCTCTTTGAATTGTATGAACTGAGTACTGAATTGAGTGCCTTGCTCAAGGGCATCCTACTAGTTTAATTTGAGTGAAATATAGCTGCTGTTTTATATCCCATTCACATTTTCCAAGTGTATAGTGAAGTAAGGTTCAGCAGGGTCCTTTCTGTACTGTTCTACAGCAGCTGTAACACAGCAGAGCTTGTTTGTCGGACCAACCGGCTCTGGGGAGCGCCCTGCTGCCACACTGGTTGCCCCAGAACACAGTGGCCACACACACACACACACACACACACACACACACACTCACTCACACACACACAGAATGACCTACACACAAGCCTATGATCACAGTGTTCATTGTCAGTGCCAGCCAGGGTGGCACAAACAAACACAAATGGTTACCATTCTTATGAGAGATCAAACATGCACACACAGACATACACACAAAATGCTCCCACATGCAATTGAATTGACATACCAGCCCACATGCTGAGAAACACACACTCACATACACAATCCCCAGAGCCCAATATAGAGTCCATTACTTTGGAATGCCACACTGCTTTCCTCTAAACACGAGATGTACTCAGACTTCGACGGGCCTCACTGGTGTGAGTCACACAGGACTCCAACAAACCAACATGATTGCCTAGTTACCCGTGTGGCTGCGGCGACTACATGTTTTAGGACAGAATGACTCACAAACGCCCAAGATTACCCTGACATTAAAACCCACAGTTTGTGTAAATACAGCTCTATTATTCCCGCTGAGCTCTCTCATTCACTGTTTGCACTGGAGTGATTCATACAGTCGCAACACGTGACTAGAAAAGCGCCGCTGCTCTGAATTGGAAAGCATGCATTTACACTGAGGGGGTTTCCCAGCTGAAATGGACGGTGGGGTTGTCCTTCTGCAAAAGTCTTCCATTAATCTCTGTCAAGATTATCAGTTTTAAACTAAAGGAAAATATGACATCATTGAACTGAACTTCCTGGGAAGGTTGCTTGGACAGTTACAAGAGCTTAAACATCTAGGATGATGCAAGAAGTAAATGTGTTTCATCATTAGAAAAGAACATAAAAAGAAATAGTTACATCTTGATTGATAAAGAATCATATTTTTTATGATCTTTAAAATATCTTAAGTAAACCAGCAAGACTACATCTTGAGTTCAGAGCATTTGACCGAAGAACCTATTGCAGGTTTAAACTTTGTCAGAAAGAGGCAACCTTGCTGAACCTCCTTTTGAGAAAGATGCACGAAACTCAAAAATGTTATTAATATATATTATTAATATATTGTTATTTAACATATGTTATAAGAATGATATTACAACATCCCATCTAATGAGCTTGTAGGACAAGGCTATTCAATTAGAAATTCAGTTGGGCCGGATTTTAAATGTAGGAACTGTAGATGAGACGTTTTCAGCAGCCTATTTAAAAACCTATTTTTAGCGTTTGGTAATGACAAGCCGTATTACCATGGTGTAGTTCGATCGTAAGATGCAATCAAATGCAATGTGATGCCTCCAAATATTATACCACAGCGCACCCGTTGCACATTAAACACATTGGTTTGGCATTTGGAGGTAAGTAAAATAAACAGGTACTTGCCAGTGCAGGCGAGTAAACTGATGGTTTTCATTGTCCATTTAACATTGACAAGAGTTGACAGAGTCCTATTTTCAGTAGAGCACTTTCATAGCCAGATGTTTTTAAAAAAATGTGGTTGGAACTCACATGAGAAGACATCACAACAGAGATGTGAAGGTTACACTAGATACGTAAGTAGTTTACTTTGACATTATTTTTTTGATCATTTATCAGATTTTTGTATGCTGGGCCACTTGGAGGTTGCTTCTGGGCCCATGGGCCACCGAATGAATAGGCTGGTTGTAGGGGTTTGATTCTTGTTTTATGCTTTTGTAGAGTGGATTGTCAAACAGGACTCTGTGTTGCCCTTATCACATTGGCATTTACCAGGTGAGCAGGTTCAGTTGGCAAACATAACTCAAACTGTGCATTAAGTTGATGAAATTCAATGAGGGGAAGCACAGTTTATAATATGAGATTTCTGTCCAGACTACATTATGGAAGGTCCAACAAGCTTACTAAAAAGCAGTGGGCATTCCAGGTTGTAATTAATATTGGCATGAGGGGTGAAAAGTCACACATCTAAACACTCCAGATGGGATTAATATCACTGATCCGTGCATGCAAAAGTCACACAACCTCACCAAGAGAAAAATACCCCATCTGAAAGAGGTTAAAGATTGTATTGTGAGAGCAATTTGCAATTTTTGTTTTTTTGCCTTCCTTTCCTTGTGCTTAGCCCACAGGGGTGTTTTCTGATTCACAGAAAAAACTGTGAATCAAGCTGTGGTGCAAACAAGCTCTCAGAGGGAATCAGTCCGCCAGCTATTAGTCGTCTTCCTCACAACCACAAGCGCAAATTGCTTCAGCTTTAAAAACTGGCATCGTCATGCCCTGCCAGCCCTGCATCTTTATACCTTTTTACAAAAACCTAATATACACTGGGGGAGTTTGTGTTGCAAAGTGTAAATGAATTGTGCAAATGGTTTGGAGGGCTTCCACTACAAATAGCTATTATGAGATTATAATGTGATTTACACATAATTTGAATATGCATGACCACGACAGACGCAAAGAGGATTTTTTTTTTTTGCCAGCACTATTAGGCAGCTTTCCAGGCTTTGCACGGGGAATAGGGAATTCCACGGCATTCTGGTTTGGCATGTTGCTGACCAAACCTTTCATGAATCCATGAATCTGGGCCCGCAGGGATGCCTCTTTGTGGCTTACTCCACACCCTCATATCCTTTGAGGCAGAAGGAGAACTGAAATGTTTTATTGTCATTGTCATAATTATTACTGAATTCAAATATTCAAAATATTGGTTCGCTTTTGTGTAATAATTATATCAGTTTTCAACTGTTTATGCCGTTTTATCGAGTTAGTGTGGTCAGATTTTCCACAAGCCTTCTTTTCTCTTTGCATGAGTCACAGCAGACAGGATGTGGAATGCCGCTGATCGGGTGGAGGATTCCCCTTGGAGTGGGGAGGAAGGGGGGTTGGATTCCAAGTCTGGGTTACAGTGGGAAGGAAGGGGTCACGTTCCTGTTTGTTCGCATTATGGGATGGCAGCCGCAGTCGAGATCAGAACGGGTGGGTGGGTCAGGCAGGGTCCTCTGGGGTCATTAACTCCTATCATCACATTCGCAGCTGCTGGGGCTAGGCTGAGTGGGAGGACGAGGGTAGAAAAAACAAATCTCCCATGATGTACACTCCTCAAGCATGCTGGACCTCGAATCGGAGTTGAATGGGGACAATGAGGTGGATCCTGTTGAGTATCGCTGAGTGAAGCAGTGTGGTGTGGCTGCCCAGCATGAATGAATGAGTTTAAAAAAGGGAACATCAATGCTCAGCCAAACTTCCCTGAATAAACAAAGGTTAAAATAAAACTCAGCAGTCTGAATGCACTGTTTCTGCAGACTGAAAGACTCCTCTATAACAAGTGCTAGAGATAATATAATAAAGAAGGCTTTGTTCACCCCAATCCTGGGTTCTTTCATTTAATAGAGGGTCTCATCAGCAGCAATTTTGAGAAACTGCAGGGATTCATATCTCTTTAATTCCAGTCTTGACTATGTAGATCTGCAGATGACTCGACATTCAAGTTCGCATTGTTGGATTAAAGCAGCAACAAGGAATTTTATTGTTGATTCTGGTGGCTCCTGTGGACAAAAGGGATAGTGTTTCAATCATCTTTTTCATTGATTTCAAGGGGAATCCAACAAAATTCAACCCGTTGGCAGGCATTAAGAATCATTATACAGAATTTGCCAACACTTCTTATTTTCAGGTGCATCATAATTATGAAAATTATATTCAATTTCTACCAATAGGTCCTCCTAAATGTTACACACTGGACCTTAAAACTGTGACTGTTACATAATCAGCTAAAAAAAACTCCTTATACGTTTAAAAGAAGCATTTACAACCAGGGTGAAAAGAAACAAAATAGCCAAGATAAAACTGGGAGACAACTGTAACTATCGCCATGTTTTCCTGTCTTGGCTGCAAAGACCAAACTATCTTTACACTCTTTCCAGCGTCTCCACACTGCTGCCACATCCTTCACTGTCCAATGTTTGTTTCCACTACCTGTTTTTCCTATCAATTCATCTGTGTCCCCTGCATTTCCCATTTGCAGGGATACGGCGGCTTCCTTCCTCTCATGAACAACAGGATGTGTGCTACTTGGACCGTACGTGCAAGTTTTTGTAACCTGCAAATCATTTTTAGCTCTCTATAGTGCCGATGACTCCATTTCCATTTTGCCTCACGCAGCTGCAGTTAAACCGATTTTGGGGGAAAGGATGATTAGCAAAAAGGCAACTCTGGTATCCGATGTCTCACTGTGACTTTGACTGTCAGACTAACATTCTGTAATTGCAGATTTTATGAATATGGTAAGTACATAAGTATGCCTACGTTTTGAAAACATTTACATCCTGATTCCTGGAAGTGATGAAGCATTGGTACCGTATAATACAAGCCATTATGGGCAAATCATTTTTTGTACATTACCAGGATTACCCAGCCCCTATCCCATTCATATCTTTCAGTCATGAAGTCCCGAGGTGCAGTTTAGTCATTTCAAACCTGCTCTCATCTTTTTTTTCCTGCTTTGTTAGGCTGAGATTCTGATGATTCGACTCATTAATTCAAGGCGCTGCATAAGTGCAATGCCGATAATGGTGATGAGGAACCAAATTGAGCCTGTCTTTGAAAACTGGCCCCGCTGTGGAAATGATGGGCACTTGGCTTCATTACGGCACAACATACACTTAACTGGTGTTATAACGTCTGTCCACTGTTTAATTTTATGGCAGAAAACAAGTGAAAAGACCACACAGAGTCTTTTTAAAGCATGTGACATTGCAGAGAAATGCGAATGGGCACCAGATTGCAAACATGAGTTTTAAATCTGTCCGCCAACATGAATCAGATGAGATATTTGAAGAGTTTGTTTTAAATGTCAATATTAGGAAAAGACTACTTTTGGGTGTGTTTTTACTCTGGAAGGTCTTCACTTTCCGAACCAAGAACTCAAGTTAGCCCTCAATAATAATTGTTGATAAGTTGGTGTTATATTGTGCACCATCAATCACATTCTAAGGCGTAAATGCATCAACTGATATCTCACATATATCTTACTTTGGAGCGACACTGCTTTCTTATTCCACCGAGGATCGGCATTCAATTTCTCTCTCTCTCTCTCTCTCTCTCTCTCTCTCTCTCTCTCTCTCTCTCTCTCTCTCTCTCTCTCACTGCGATTCAACAGAGGTGATAAATCTCCAGAGCTAAAGCAAAGTTAATAGAACTGACCTCAGCTCTCACTGATGATAACAGCTGTGCTCCCCTAAACTGAAATCAATACTTTATCTTTTACATTTTTTACATTGCACACATTTAGCTGATGCAATCGTGTGGAATGGATGGTTCACTGTCTTGTTGGAAGATTGTCGAATTGTTCAATTTCACTTTCAGCAGAAAAATCCACTCAGCCTCCATGTGTACATCTCTTCTGGATACATATATATATATATATATATATATATATATATATATATCCATGTGCAAACAAAAAAGCAATAAAACCATATTACATAATAGTAAGATTATGTCCAGGCTCATTTAACCAAACATACCTGGACTTGAAAACTCTGTTCTTGACAGTCACATTGGCTCTTCACAGGGATCAAACTTGTGACCCACTGGCTCTTAGCTGTTTTCTCTAACCCTTTGGTCACCCTGCCACTCAGTCATATCTTCAACAGGAGTACAGTATTCAGTGTAGGGATGTTTTCCCCTTTGGACCAAACCAGAGAAATACAGCAGATTGACACACTTCACGGTTTATTGGTCAAGGTAAAGTGGAGGCTTCTGTTTCCACAGAGCAGCCGGTCATGAGACAGAGATGACTCACAGTCAGCTGTGAGCAGACCTCCTTAAGCATGATTCACTGCGGCCATCGTTGATTTTTTTTCAGTAAATGGTTCTTTTATTACAGGTATACACACACGCACACAGAGCTGAAGAAGTGCATCCATCCGTGAACAGCTTTGTGCACAGTAAATGCATTTATGATATGCACTGTACTAGAGCTCTACAGGATTAGCAGCTGCATTACAAATCTATATATATGGCAAAATGGGAGTAAGACATTGAGTATTTTATGCACAAAATAGTAGCCACAACTCCAGCCAGCTCATTCATTTTGTTGTCCGCTCTTTTTTCCCTGTCATTTCAGATCAAGCCGCTCCCTTCTGCCCTAACCCCCCCCCCCGGTTACCTGTCTTACATGTCCCTTATCTACAGTATATACAGTATATGTCGGCCTATTTCCACTCGTTCTCAGCCAGATTGTCCAGTTTGCTTACTCCCTAGCTTTCCAGCCTTTGTTCTGCCCATCTGACTGTTCTCGCTTGACCACCTCCCTGACCCCTCTTCGGATAACTTTGCCTGTTTTGACCCTAGCCTCTCTATAACTTCAGTAAACGTTCTTTCAACTGCCTGCCTTTGAGCAGTGCTTCTGGGTTCATTTTCTGAGCCTTTACAATAGTAGCTTTATCTTCCTGTTAGGCCAAACCTAGCCTTGTCTTCAAATTAGCACAAACTTTAAACCGATGTACAGACAATTGCAGATGAAATACATTCCAGACCCCAAGTTACTCAATTTAGTCAATCTTCATCAGTTCCTAGCTGAATAAGAAAACTTTGATGCACAGCTTTGCTGAACTAAGATCTTATTAGTACTGTCAGTCTCAGACCTGGATCTACTATTGCACCATGTCAACTGGCAACTCACTACATTGGCCAATCAAATGCATGAAGGGTACCATACTGTACCATGTCGTATCATCATATTGGTCTTTTACTGTGGAGGCTCACCACCTCCTCCTTCCCCAGCCACCACTGGCATACAGGACCTTGATTGGATTAACACTTAAGGCCAGTCCATTACATCAACTACACCAATAAATGTATGGGTTTTATGGGCGTATGCTAAATTATTCACTATCATGTATGAAGTAAATTATGAAATTAATCTGCATTAACTTGTTGGTCCCTCCTGGTTGAACCGATGTTACCTTCTATGTTCAATGATTTTTATGTTGTATAACACTATTTTAATTATCAGAAAATCTCTAATTTCACCACAAAGTCAAAGAAAGAGCAGAACTCCATGTCTATTCTGTGCCACTGAGGTGGCTATGTTTAGGACTGCAGTACACAGTTTTTGCTGCTGCAGACTAATACATTATGGCAGCCCGAAGGCACATGTGGCTCACTCTTTTGTTAAACGTAGCTATTGGCTGCTCAAAAAGTCGTAAGAGGTTGCCAGATGACATCACACAGTAATTAGCACATCAATACGCTTGCTACACCACTTCTGTTTTTCCCAAGCTTGTAGCAGGCAGACTGTAAAGCACAGCATCAGACAAAAAAGTCATTCAGATCAGCATCAACTGCACCAGTGTGTCTTCAAAAGCTCTGGGACACATTTTCACAGCGTTTTCCTGATGGTTGAGAAAGCGTTTTGGGCCCTCACTTGTCGCTTTTAAGAAATGATGTCACTAGAAACAAACTTACACACGCTGCTTGTTACATCACTTAAAAGCTTTCCGTACTTGCCGAGCCATAGGCACTCATCCTCCCTGTACATTTATCTTTCTCTCTAGAGCCCTCATTTCCTCTCTCGCTCCGTTGGATCTCTGCTTTAGTGCTCCCCTGGGATACTCAAACCCAGAATGCAACGCTCCAGCAAATGGTTAACATACTGTACTCAGGTCATCTGAAGCTGGCCCCCATCTCTGAGATGAACAGATGACGTGTTCCTCAGATGGGATGAAGCAGAGTCATGACTCATCTAATGTACAGTTGATAGATGTGGGAAACACGGCAGAATTGACCTTTCTTTGTGTACATGTCTCGCCAGTGGAATTCTGGGTAACTGCTATAGGCTCTCTCAGTATTGTGTTTCCACATTGTAAATGGCCTGGCTGATTCAGTTGGTCAGAACGGTGCTAATTAAATTGTTTAAAATGCCCATGATGTGAGTCATCAGTCTGAGATATAAAACAAACCTCTGCTAAAATACTTCTGGAAAACATATCCTAACATGGAGTCAAACGATCTTCTATTATAAATGCGTATGTCTTTTATTGAATATAGATAATTAACTTTTAATGGATTTGCATTGTAGAACATTTTTGTGTATATTTGTTTTCCCCTCAAAAATGTTCTGTCTCGTAAATATGGACCCATGTCACTACTTCTTTTCTGTCTCCCATCTTCTTTAACCTTCCAGATTTGTAGATGTACATCATGGTGTACAGCAGTCCCACCACAGATAACGGCAAAATGATAGCATAACACTATAAAGATGTGTTGTTCGTTAAAAGGCTTGTCATACTGTAAAATATTGTTTTCATCCAGTTACTTCTTGATGGGAAAGTTTGCCTTGTCAATCTGAAGTTAGTGAAAATGACAACTGCTGTCATGGAAAATAGAAGGTTTACAGTAAAAACAATTACTGAGCCTTTCAACTTATCAACACTGAAAACTTGTGGGAGAAAACACAAGCAGTCCAATTGACCAATCACAGTTATGTTGCCGGATTGCCAGTTTTGTATTATGATTAATGAACCTCATGAACATTTGGGCTACGTTTTGTTTAGCCACTTTTTCCCATGAAAAAGTTGGGCTGTATTCAAAATCTGCTATTCGTCTTATAATACTAGTATAAACCTGTTATCGAGATTGACAGAGCACTGAGTTCAATGGACATCTGCAATAGCTAAGTAGGCTACTTTTATGACAGTAAGGCTGGTTTCTGGCTCCGATGATTGGGCTACTTGGTGTCCATCAACTCTGGTGTCAACTACACCTGTAGCCTCTGTTGCTATACGCAATAAAGCCTTAACTCCCAAGTATAAATAAAGCTTATCCCTCTTAGGAGACCTACATAATATAACCTAACCTCTTAAAGGTCTGATGTGTAGGAATCAGTGGCATCTAGCGGTGCAACGCCCTCGCTTCACTGTCCCCTTCCAAGTACAAAGGGAGAAACCAGAGTAAAATGTTAAATGTTAAAATGAATGTGAACTTAGTAAATCTCCTCTGTGCCTCTATTTGGTTATGTTTTGAATATTGCTTTAGTCATGAGCACCAAGGCTTTTATTTTCAAGCAACCATGTAAACATCACTTAGGATCTGTGCTTCCCCTTACTCACTCATACGGAGAAAGCAGACTGAGTCTGCTTTCTAATGTTCAGCCATGAGCTTCACATTCACTCAGTGTAACTACCTCGTGCTGTTGGACGGCTGGGAATTGAAAACCTTGTTCAAAAGCACTTTAAGGGCAGGTGTTGAAGAAGGGAATGTCTCAGTGAGTTTCCTCGGGATACAGAGCAGCATTCCCGTCATATGTTTGCTCTTCTAAACACTGCGACTGTTAGACAGGAATCCATTCCCTTTAATGACCGAGGTCTTATGATTCTGATTCATCTGCAGCGCATCAAAACCCAAGATCACTGAGACATGTGATGTAATGAACCAATTACATTAACTGCTTGTTTTTGCTGCAGAGTCACTCCACAGACTGTTGCTCATTGTGCCTGCTCTACGCTTCCATATACTGTATTTTTTTTCTCGCTGTGAATATCTCTGCATTTTGATTAGATTCAAGTGACAGGCAGTTGGGTTGCCACACACTGAATATGTTGGGAAAATCAACTCTCTCAGGCATCCAAATGGTAATCCCACCAAATGGCATGCATTTGCGAGGCGATCAATCAAAACGTAGACACAACAACATCCACAGCTTCTAAATCATTGTCATTTGTTATTATGCTATCTGACTATTCCTTTTCAAATGGCAACAACAAAACTTTTTTTAGCCTAATTGCGGCCGTGGATTACTAATCAGGCACCAGGCACTGTTTGCAAATTAAGAACTGGCCATTATCTGCCGTGCAAAGAATTTTAGGACAGCTAATTAAAAGTGAGTGACCATTTTCTGGCATGGTTTCCAAATGCAGGATTTTAAACTGTGTGTTGGATGAGAAACAGCAATGGCTTGTTTTCTCTGCTTGATCCCTGACATTTTCTGTGCTTACACTTTTACAAAAGGACTCTGACTTCGTGGCCTATGTCTAAGTACTTCTATGTTTATATATCTATGCATGTTGTGTGCTGGCTGATAGTGTGGTTTTCAATATTAAAGTTGTGGTTTTGGAACCTGTTCAAAGATAAGATTTATAGCATCTACTTAAATGTCCACAGAATCTAAAAGAAAACACAATAAATGAAATAATAATATATATAAAATGATCTTGCTCTGTCCCCTTGTTCTACATGATGTTCTGTTGCTCTTATATAAAATGTTTCTGCACCAATATTGTTCGCTACTTGCCTATAGTTAGAAAAAATGCAATTCATTAAACTGACACATCCTCAAGTAGACACATACAGTGCACGGAAGAGTGCAGGAGATGTGCACAAATACATAAAGAAGGCCTGAGCAGTACAGAGCAGTGCCGCCCATCTGCATGCTGTTTATGCTTATTATTTTGTTGCTATGGATTCATCCTGTCACAGACCAGCTTCCCACGTGCATTGCCACCAACATCAGTCACTGCTTCACGGCAACTGTGCTCATTCTATACAGTCGTATGACTCATGCCATCTCTGCATCAGAGTCAAGATGACTTCTACTACCACAAACAAGAAATGTGCAAGAATTTGATTTGATGACTCTGGTTCAGAGATGCTCAATGTAGATTTTGACAGTGGGTTTTAAATGGCAAAGGGTTTTAATGATGACAGAACAAAAGTATCTTTTTAGAGATATTAGCTGATGAGTGAGTGTGTTGCATTCCTGAGGTGACAGTGCTGCAAAAACAGACTGACATGAGTTTTAAATCAGAAACTCAAGTATTAAAAAAAAAACCACTGTTGTAATAATACATGGATAATTGGAAGAGTAAATAATAGCAGCCTGGATTTTATGTTGTTTCGGGCCTTATATGTAAACTGATATGTGTATAGCTAAATATAAAGCAAAATAAAAACAAAAGCCTCGAAGGGATCCTGCATCTGAATTAGAGCTGTGTCCCAGTTCCATACTACACTTGGATTCAGTATAAAAGTCAGTATGCACACACAATCTTGTTCCACACTGCAATGCACAAAGAGACAGGAGGGGCTACACAACTGCATAAAACTAAAATATATTGGTATTTTGAATATATATTTTTGGAAGTTTGTGTCATTTGATGGTTTCATTGACATCCTGCTACTCTACAGCACATGCTAATGTGTTAGCCTTAGTATGCTAAGTTGTTGAACCAGTGCAGGGGAAGTGATGATTTTAGTTATTTTCTCTTACTGAACAGGTCAGGCCCTTAAAGCCTGTTGCGTCTAACTGCATGCTGCATATAAAAACCAGTCTGTAATACTGAAGGTACTGTATGTGCATTGATATAAATACTCTATTGTCTCTGTGCACTGCTGTTAAAAGGTCAGCAATGAATCATCAATGCTTTAGGGAAGCATGACTCTTCCCCTCTATTACTTATCATCTGTGTCACAACAGAGACCTGTCCATGTGCTCTCTGTCCCCGAACCCCATAGACTCATGACAAAATGTGATGCTGCTGAGTGCTGCAAATGTGCCCACAGCTGAGATCTCAACAAAAGAGACTCCGTTGTGGAGGCGCTCGACCGGGCCGATGGGTCAAACAATGGTGCTCTGTTCCAAATATGTTGTTTGTCACATCGCCTGCCTTTAACTCGTCAATGCCGCTGTTGTTCTACTTGAATTCAACTTTATCCCACATCTTATGCAACTGGACATGTAGTTTTACTCACATGTACTGTATGTTAGGGGTTAGTAAGCTTAAAAATAGCTCAGCATTAGTCATAATGTTTTGACTGATGGAGAATAAAGCATGGCAACTGATAGAGAGCACAAATAAAACTAATTAAAGTGTTGTTTATCATATTGGCTGGAGGGAAGTGGGCAATTTAACACTCACTTAACAAAGTAAAAGCCTTATTATTTTACAGACTGGATCACCTGTACTTTTAAAGCCAAGGAACTATTGAGATTCTTTCCAAAGCGGATATGACATTTTACAAATTGATTTCTTATGTTAACAACATAATAAAGCCTGAAGCAGAACACATATCGAGGACATAAATCTCTTCATATATCAACATGTAGGCCTATTACTTCTGATTAATATTCATGCTTCTTTGATCTTGGCGAGAAGGGAAGTGGGGTAGCACTAATCACCGCAGAGCAATGATCATCTACATTAAAAGGAGGGAAAGAGGCAAATACATGTCTGGAGGAGTGCCAGTGTGTATTTATAGCATGTCATTCTAGACCTGTGAGAGATATATTTGGGATCTTGTATTAGAAACTCTCACCGTGCACCATGGGTGGCCCACGCTTTTTTTTTTTTTTTTTGCTGCCTCTTCTTCTTTCCTGTTTCTAGAGGAACTCAAGTACGGTGTGGTGTCATGATCTAATCGAGGATAGTAACCACGCTTTGGTGCAAAGGAAGTAAGCTGTCTTACGTAGAAAGAGAGAGCCACAGGTGATTGAGAATAACACACACACACACACAGAAATGCACATTATCTCCAGCAGAACCTGCCCTGTCCCCCATGATGTGCCTGAAGCTGCTGCCACTATAATAACCTGCACAGCATTTTGTGAAAAAAAAAATCATCTTTATGGCAACTCTATTATAACTTAATAGCGTATTAAACTGTCTCCACTGTCACATGGAGACTCATAATAATCCACATGGATCTCTGGGCAGCCATGAAAAGAGGTCTGTCTGATTTGTTTCATAGACTACTGAAATTGATCAGGTTTTTGACGATCCCCCGGAGTTTGAGCCACCTCCGACTATTACTGCCCCCCCGCTCTGCGCTTTATGGACGGCAGACACACTGAACCAACGTGAATCTTTCTTTACAGACTTTCCTCTTTTCTTACACTCAAGCCTTTAAGTCGCCCAGAGAAGAGATGTCCGTGTGTGTGTGTGTGTGTGTGTGTGTGATGAAATGACAACAGTGGAGTGTGCCTATTTAGAGACTGGAAGCAAAGCTCGAAGCCAGCCGGCGCTTCTCCTCCTGCGGCTGCCGCTGCTCCGGGAGAAGCTGAAGCTCACATTTGAATCAGTCGAACACTCTACTTCCTCGTTTCGGAGCGAGAGGATATATAGTGCTCTAAAAATAGCCCCGATCTGGCCCAATGGGAGCCGGAGACGCTTCGGACCCGCGCACCAACCACAGCTGACAGGATGAGTCGGCTCTGGCTCCGCATTGGCCCGGGGTGGTCTGGTAGGCGGGTGGTGCGCTCCTGCGAGCCCATTGGTGGAAGGGCCGAAACGTAATGCAATCACATGGGGGTGGGTTTGTCTGTAATTTTGAATCGGGGGGGAAGTTTACAGTGTGCTGACGGACTTTTAGAGAGTTCAGTGTTGTGCGCTCTCGGTGCGTCACACGCTCAGACCCTTCACTGGAAGCGCACGACTCCACACTTATTATACATGCAAACACAGCCAAGACTCCAGCTTCTCTCTGAACAACAACAGGCTTCGTTTTTCTACAAGCTTGAATTCGCTTCTACTTGTGGCTGCATCTTAGGAGTGAAATGGATGTCATCCCTATGTGTAGCATCTTCCAGGAGCTCCAGATTGTGCACGATACCGGATACTTTTCAGCTTTACCGTCTCTGGAAGAGTACTGGCAGCAGGTAACGAGTCGCTCCCTCCATCCAAACACACAGCCTGACAGATCGCCCCGTGCTCGTGTTGTGCGCTGGTTGTGTTGTAGTGGAAGTGTGAGGATTGTGGGTCATTTCGGGAAACTTGCTTTCTCGGTGACAGCTGCGTGTGGACGTGCAAATGTCGCAAGTTGTTAATGTAACTCCAGGTTTGATTTAGTGCAACTGTTACCATTCATTTCCCTGTTAAAAGTGGCCCTGCATGCGTTCACAGGGGAAGTGATGTGAGTTCTCTGAGTGACAGATCTCTTTAATATTCCTGCGCTATTTCCAAACGCTGTTAGTGTGCATGTGGCGCACAATAGTGACTTTTTTATTTACCTTGTCATACTTTATATTATTATTCTGATTTCTTTAAATTTTACTGTACAATATTCGTATGATCATTTTGAGGTGAATATGAGTTTTGATGGGTTTTTTTTTAGCTTTTTGCACGCTGAGAGTTGTTCCGTGGTGAGGTTTGCTGTTGGAAATATTGTAGTAGATAGTTTGGGCTCATACTCGCGTACAGGCACATCGGCTGGAGCAATCAAATAAAAACACGCTGTGTTGCAGATTTAGCGGCTCAATGGCGAGCCGTGCGTCTTTGCGCGTATCTCCGCCTCTCTCTCGCCCTCTCCCTCTCCCTCTCCCTCTCTCTCTCTCTCTCTCGCTCTCGCTCTCTGTCACACACGCACACACACACACAGACACACAGATGAGAGAGTGACAGACTGACAGAGAGAGAAAGAGAGAGAGAGAGAGAGAGAGAGAGAGACTGATTTCTATTCCACTTTGGCTCGACTAAGCGGCCCCCTGGATGACAGAACACATCAGAGTTTTATACTGGAGAGGAAGAGGGGAAGCGAAAGTCGCTTCTTGCTCTGGTTAGGAAATGAAATTGATTGAATTGGCAACACTCTCAGGTTCTTCTTCTATCTCTCCGTCTATCAGATCTCTTCGGGCTCCGGGCCAAGTCGCCCTCCTAGGCATTTAAAGCTCGCCTGGGATTTTTCCGGCACTGCTGACGAGAAACATTTGTCTTGAATGCATTCTCTCTCATTACCAAATTACTACGATGGTCCCACATATTCCCATTTTAGACACAAAGTGTGTTTATGATAAGTTGTCATGGCCTTTTCCTACACCAGGAATTAGAAAACTCTGTCTGTTCCTGAATTAAAGTGTATATATGTCATTGAATGACACCACACCATGCTTTATGGACATTTAATCCATTCTGGTGTTGTTATAAGATGTGTGTTATATTAATGTTGATGCTTGTCTTTTTCCTTTTACTTTCATTCGTGTTTCTATAAAATGTATCAAGGTTAGTCTGCAGACTTTATTTTGAGGTATTCCACTGATGTAGCTCTGTACATATGCTGTATTTTGCATATGCATCTGAGCTGTGTGCAGCCAAACAGGGGAAAGCCTCATTCTAATATTAGAGGCCTGAAGACGTGAAACTCTGAAAAAGGTTTAGGAAAAGCCAGAAAAAGTCCTTTTATGGCTTTTTCTCCCCTTCTTCTTACCTCACTTGTTAACTATCTTGGAACCCTGAGCTGGGGATACCACAAGTCCATTCAGTTCTATTGTAATGCTGTTTGTCTGTAAATTGTGATCTGCTTCATTAGGAAATGGCCTGCACTCGCTGGTTGCAGTGGGTTGAGGAAGTGCTATCTCACTTCCTTTTCAAAGAAAATAAACCCACAATTCACAGCGGCTCTTGCAGTATTCATGCCAGGCTTTTTATGGACCCCCGTGAACCAGACCTCCCTCCTCTTGGTCCCTGGTGTGCTATGTTATTTCTAGCGATGCCTCCGAATGCATTATTAAATCCACATTATGTTGAATAATTGATAGATTTAAAAGATCTACAAGCACTTCCCTAACCCAATGGGGGGCTCTGTAGCATATGTAAATTTCATGACCAACCCCAATATGCACCTACACGCACTCACTCACACACACAACCATGCAAGCGTTCGCCGGTAAGAGCACCTTGTTCTTGCATGCTCTCAGAAGGAAATGCGGGGCTTGTAATCTTCCCTGATATGGCCTCAGAGGGCACCCTTAGAACGTACTTGACTATCCTCTGCATAGGACATTGTGTCTTGCCTCGTTCCTGCAGGCAGGAAGGAAGCAGGGCCAGTGGTGGTACAGTGTCATAGCATTTCCCCGTCCTGCTGCTGCTGCTTCTAAGAATAAACACAGCGTATAGACAAACGCCAGAGTTTGTGTTTCCCTTGAAAAGAAATCGAGTTTTTGGGTGTTTTGGGGACTTTCCAGTTGAAGAGAAGCGTTGTGCCTCAGGCTGTGCACCCGTGAACTCACTGCTATCTTGTCTTCCCTCCACACAGACATGCCTCGAGCTGGAGAGATACCTCCAGAGCGAGCCCTACGTCTCAGCCACCGACCTCAAATTTGAGAGCCAGGAGGACCTGTGGAGCAAGCTGATGCTCGCCTGCGGGGACAAGTCAAGCGAGCCCGACCCAAAGATCCCCCACATCAAGGAGGAGGAAGACAATCAGGACAGCCAGCACCTCGACGCCGGCGGCTTCAACTCCGATGCCAGCAGCGAGGCCTCGGACAGCTCAGAGGAGCTCTCCCCTACCCTCGACTTCTCCTCCGGCTCTTTGACTGACATTCTGGGAGACGGTGGCGAAGACCTGGGCTCCGCCATCATCAGCACGCCGCCGTCCTCACCTGAGCTGGGCAAGGAGGGCTCTGTCACCCAGGTGTGGAGTGGGATACAGACTGTTCTGCACTCACCTGGCAAAATAAGGACTGGGGGCATGGAGAGGACCCTGGAGAGGTCTGGGCTGACCAGCGGGGAGGCGTCACCTGACGGCAGGAGACGGGTGCACAGGTGTCACTTCAATGGATGCAGGAAGGTGTACACCAAGAGCTCTCACCTCAAAGCACACCAGCGCACGCACACAGGTAAAGATGCGTGAGAGTGAGATGTTTTTATCGCTGCCATGCAAATGTCAAGAGTGTGAATGGGCTGAGGGAGGGGGCGGGGGTGATACAGCCCTAACAGGTAATGACATCATGTTTTTAAACCACTTTTCCAAAGCAACACTAAACCACCTCATCTGAGGAGTGAAAACCTCTCAAAAGTGCGATTAAAATAAACTCGGGTGTTGATTTGCTGCTCAAAGTGCTGAAAAAACTCCCACATACTTTGAATAGTTTGGCTGGAGGAATGCCCTCAACTGTGACCTAATTCACACAGAGGAACGTGACTTCATGCAGGGGGGAAGGGAGACGGAGAGCGAGAGACGGGAGGAGGAGGGGGAGGGATGCTCTTTTGTGGCCGAGCAGCACCCAGAGGATGTGGATCCTGAAAACAAATCAACAGTTCTCAGATTTCACCATGGGAAAAGACTCACAGAGTCTCTGGTTTGCATTCAAAGTCCAAAAGAAATTATGGGAATCTGACATTTGCGGTGTTTGGTCCGGGGGTTCAAATGTGAGCAGTTTCCTTCGTCACCTTTGACCTCTGCCAGGCTGTGCCTCCCATTAGCAGAGGAAGTCACATTCCTAGCATCCTCCTTCATGGTTAATGGCCTTTAGGACCATTAGGAACAGTCTCTATTTTTTCCTGCAGCTCTCCCCCATTACATAAGCCGTCTACTCGAGCAGCTCCTTAAAGCTGCATACCACAGCTCTCAAGACCCGCAAGGCACGAGGTTGTTTTTCTCCTCAACTTACAGTAGTCAGCCCAATCTGCTTAGCACCTAGTTGTGCAGGATCACATTTTCTCTGAAATCAGCGTTGTTAAAACCTCTCGGATAAGTAAGAACTGTAAATATTGGCTGCATATTCGAGAAGTTGAATTTCAAAATGTCAGAATATTATAAGTTAGACGTTTGATTGATGGCTGAAAATTACTACTAATGTGGCAGACGGCAAATAATTAAAGGGATAAGATTCAGTGGATAAGAAAGGTCTATTTGACAAAATCCTAGCATGTCTTTAGACTGGCTGCCAGGTATTTTAGTATTGATGGGTTAACTCTTCACAAAACCTGCAGAAACCTGTTTGTTAAGGACAAACAATGGCTTAGCAGATGCAGAAGTCTTTCTACACTGGTGTCTTTTTCTAAGGCTTTACACTTTTTTTTTTTACAAAGAATGCTCTTCCTGTTAAATGTTGACTCTTTTTTTTCCCCCTTTTATTTGCAGGTGAGAAACCCTACAGGTGTTCATGGGAGGGCTGCGAGTGGCGCTTTGCACGAAGCGATGAGCTCACCAGACACTTCAGGAAGCACACTGGAGCAAAGCCATTCAAATGCAGTCACTGCGACAGGTGAGAGTCAACGTTCATGATAGCTGACACATAACCTGGGTGACCTCCAATGGGTACAGAAATGGGAAAAAGTCAGAATGTCAACAGTGCAAGCAGCCGAGCAAGTCAAGAGTTTTTAAGAGGCAAAAATAATATCTCTCAAGCAAAGTGCTGTGGATCATTGTTTGATTTCATGCATCCTTCAAAGGCTTTCCACAATATTAACTCCCAAACGCCATAGCAAAGCTGCAATCCCCTTCCCTTTACCATTCACTTATAAAAAAGCCCACCACTTACGTATGCAAATGAGTTTATCCAAATGACACTTCAGGTGGGGGGATGAATGAGGGTCAAGGATGGACTGATGGAATGGGGTCGAGGTCAAGGGGTTGGATGAAAAGAGAGATGAACAAACATTCGAATGCAGATGGGTGATGAGTAGAAGCCAAGGAGGTGATGTGATGAGAAGCGTAGGCAGTGAGACTGGGCGACATCTCAATGAGCCATTGTAGCTTTATGGTCCCCCATTTGGTCCTTGTAATGACAGGGAACTGGATGAGGGTGAAGCATGGGCTTTTCCCCTGAACCTACTACATTAATGTCATATCATACAGCCAAAGAGAAGGACAGACAGTTAAGCTCAGGTCAACTTCCATATCTGACAGCTATTACAGCTCCTGATTGGGCAAAAAGAACTACAGAAGTGCCAACAAATAGATGGCAAAATGGCTGCAAAGACTCCAGTTTTATGTAAATAAAATCCAGTTTCAACAGTATTTTTAAGTTAAGTTTATTGTGATAATGAAAAAAGAAAAAGGTTTGCTTAACTGGGTTCACTTTTAATAAGCTGCTTCAATTGTGTAATATATCAGAAGCAGCTCAATTAGGCTTAATTCCAGTTCTTTGTTGTGATTACAAGGAAAAGGGCTGAACAAATTTCAACACACAGTTTATATTATGGCCTTATACAGTTGTAATAACTTTATTTTGTACACAGATAAATCAGACAAACAGCGTTTTGAACAGCAAATGTGAAAAGTATATATCTGGATATAAGAAAACAGCAGTTATATGAAACCATTCTTAAACCCACAGCTAAATCTTCTCTCTATCTTCCCTCCTCAGGTGTTTCTCCCGTTCTGACCACCTGGCGCTGCACATGAAGAGGCACATCTAAGATGGCCTCAGTGTTGAGAGCTCTGAGGGATGAATCTGGTTGATTGTCCTGACCTGTGGGGGATCAGCGAGGCCGGTGTGTCCTGGGAGCGTTAACAGGGACACCGCCGTGTTCCAGTCAGTGGAAAAAGATAAAGCAACGCAGGCTATTATTTGCACCATACTTAGTGCCTCCAACACCTCGCTGTGGAGATTGCTCTTGAAAGGTTTTTATGGAGGAATGGGAGGGCGGGGAGAGACTTGAAGAAATGTTAGCGAAGGGGAAAAATCTGGACTGGAGAAGACGGGAAGAGACTCTTCTGTATGGTGTTCGATGCTTTTTTCCTGGAGGATTATGGGACTCCTGCAGGGGTGCCGTTCCTCCAATGACAGTGTGTTTGCCTGTGCGCATGGGGACTGTGAGTGCCTGCGACTGGATGCCTGTGCCGGCTTTATGGAGCGGATGGAGCTTGCATTGTGGAACTGCGAGTGAATGACACAGAGGGGATGACGTTGTGCGAGGGAGGTTTTTTGGGGGGATATTTGTGGTCTCACTTAGAATGAATGCAAGAGTTCTGTCTGTGCAGTTTGAGTCTGTTGGCTGTGGAGGGGAGTAAAGGGTTGTTTGGAGGAGCTGATTTGCTATAGAGCGCCCCTTTCTGCCCGGAGGTGAAACTACAGCTCCCTATTCAAACATGGGAGGTCGTTTTGTTTAGTGCAGCTATTAAATGTGCAATGTATTATGTAGCCTGTCTCAAAACATACACGCTATAAAGCTCATTTTGTTGTCCATTGTGTAAGCTCTGTATCTAAAAGAAAAAAAAAAAAAAAAAAACCAACGGTTATACACAAACAGTTATTGCCATTATAACAGAAGTTGCATGGGATCTGGGGATGAGTTGCTCACCTGTTTGCTTATAGGACAACAAAATTCCATTCAAGAGCAGCTACCTTCATATTACTCAATATCATAGTATTGTACAAAACACATAAGGCAGTCTTCTTTTTTTTTCTTTTTTTTTTCTTGATAAGTTGGGGATACCACTATTGCTTGGCAACTGTCTTGATCATGGGATTTTTGTTCCTTTTTTCTTCACTTGCTCTTCTTTTGTTCTATCTGTAAATGCACTGTTGACCTTACTCTGATGCCTTATGTAAGTGGCCTTGTCCTGTTAAATAGATCTCTCTCTCTCACTCACACACACACACACACACACACACACACACATTAAACCGGGGTTGCGAATGCACTAGGCCGTTAGTGAATTGCTTTATAGAGGCTCTGATCCATACAGTCGCACCTTTGCCCTTTTGTCTTGCGACAGACTCCTCTAAACTCCTGAAAAATAAAAAAGAACTATATATCAGCTTCATAATGACTGCCATTTTTACATCTCTGTGCATTATTATCATAACTATATCAAAACTAAATTATATTCCCCAAAATGACGCCAAAATAATTGGTCTGAGACAGAATTGTGGAGCACTTGGAAAAGCAATTCAGTTTTGTAAAGATTTACTACTATGTAGTATATAGTGGTGTAGATGCACTTCAGATGGACTGTAACTTGCTGTCAAAGGTACAAAGTCTAGGAAATTATGTTCTCATGAAATGTGGCATGTTCAGCCACCAAGGCTGTGACAAATAAGAATTTACTACAAAGAAACCATTTGCAGTACGCTGTACGGGCCATTTATGTCTGCAGACATGTCAAAAGCTTACAGTCTTTAAAGAAAAGGATGTGTCCTTTAGAATAATGACGACATTCTCAACCATGAGTCTGTTTTGTTGTATGTTTTGGTAAGTCTCGCCCTCAGGGTGAGTCAGTATCTTTACTCAGACCTGGTTTAAATAACCTGTGATCTGACTAAACGGTACCAAAAACCGGTCTGACCAGTTCAGCTGAGCTGTGCTGCAGGTAGAGGTTTCTGTCTACATCTGCAGGTGAACTGAGATGAGACCAGGACCAGATGTATGTCTGTACCAACTTCACTATATGCATGTTTTAACTTAAGTTACTGTACATGACTTCAACGCACTCCTCTGTGGGTTGACAAAATTCTCTGATCTTTCAAGTTTATAGAAATCCCTTCAGTTTCACAATTGGATAGACTCCATCACAATTTTCCCTATTTCTAGAAAACATGTGGGAGCCACTGTGTTTTTACTGGATATATGTTTTGTTGAAAAGTAAGACACATGGAAGTGTTGAAAAAGAACTTGTCTGCTTTCAGGATATGGCTGGTTTAAGTGGTCATGAAACTTGTTGTAACTCAACACCTGTACAGGTGAACCTGGTCGTTAAAGAAAGTCCATACACTGAGAAATGCAAAGATGTGTACATTGTAAACTAAGAGAATTTTGTAAGGAAGCTTCTATTTTGAAAGGGTATGGGACCAAAAACAAGTGCAGTGTGTTGTTTCTAAAGATTAACCAATAAAGACAAGAGGCTGAAGAATTATTGTAAAATAGACACACTCCATTCTTGTTCATTTGCTTCTGTAACATCTTTGTTTTTGATTTGATTGGAGAAATGTAGAGCAAATGTACGTTTAAAAAGGCATCAATTGCGTATACACCTGTGGCCTATCATCTTTCAAGAAAACAACAACAAAAAAACTACTTTTCAGACGTGAATTGTTCTGGACACTTGAATTGTCATAATTTTGCATTCTGGTGCCCGTTAAGTATTGAGTTTCTTATTTGCCATGTGATTTTTTTTCTCAACTTTTCAAAGACCTGCGAAGACACCCTATCTTTAGCTAGAGAATCTTTATTGGATAAACATGGAGATAAAATATGAGGCTCTATTTTTGTTTGTTTTATGGCATAACAAGATTTTTTCATTTGGAATTGTTTTGTAAAATAGTTTCTGTATGAATGTATTTTTTATTGGAAAATCGATAAAAAGAATTTATTGGATCTACATGTGGTTTTTGTTTTCTTTCTCCTGCAGCCCTCCCAGGACACAGTTGATCAGGAAGTCTCTGTTTATGGGATACTCAGTAGATTCCCAAAGGAGAAATTATCTCTGTTACCCCCTTTCCCTTTCCCCATAGAGGTCAATGGTCACGGTCAACTATAGAACTGCACCATACAGGCAGGGATTCAGTGACTAGAACCAGGGCCACAGAGTTAGATGGCACTCATCAGTTATTATTTTTGAAAAACCTTTACATTAAAGTATTATTCTGGTTGATTACAATTCGGATCTTATTTGCCTAATTTCGGCCATCACAGCATTTAATATTTATACAACAAATTCCATAAAAAAGGCTAAAACCAACAATATCTTAAGTCTCTCAATACTTTCCAACTTCCTTACACCTGTCTGTGGCCCTCAGCCTCAAACCCACCGATTCCTTCTCAGAAAAGCTCTAAATATATAGATTATCTTTTAGAAAAGGCTCAGTAAGTTCCACAGTGAGCTGGTCACTTCAGTTTTTAGTTAACATTACTCAAACAGGAGTAAACTGTGCATTAGTTGGGGATTATTTTCAGCAGTGGATTGATCCACATTTGGTGCTCTGGTGAGTATTTGGGGCAGCAGGACAGAGTGAAAATAAACAACACTGTGTGTTCATAGCAATGAAGGAACACCCAGTACAACTGGCTCAGTGTTTGGACATAGAGATCTATGGTACATTGGATGAAGTTGTAAGAACAAGATTGAGATACACAGACTTGTTTGTAGGAACATTCATTGTTGTTTTTGGTCTTTTCATGAGATTTGTTGATGATGTGAAAAGTAAAGAATACCAACAGACTTATCCTTTAATTGCTACAATGGGAACATTGCAACAACACTAAGGAGAAATCCAGTGGGGGCAGAAACACAAGCAGTCAGATCACACAGGTTTCAGACAAATCCCAGATTAGACAAACCTTTTTTAAGAGAAAACAAAGACAAACTGTCCATCACAGCTTGGAGCTCATCCTCTCTGACCCATCATACTTACTGTAGTTGTGTACACACATAGTTATTACTGACATTTAAGATCTCATAAAATATTTTCAGGAAAAACTGTTGGCTTGTTTAGACCTGCCACCTCCAGTTTTTTATTTTAGATTTAATTGTAGCTATTTCACCGTGTTCCCAGATCTAAGCAATTCCTTTGCTGATTAAAGTGTTACCCTGACCGATAAAAATGATAGCCAAAGCTGAGAAAATAAGACCCAAGTTGTAATAAACTGAAATGATCCTTCAAATGCAGTCATCTCATGATCCAACACTCCCTTTATAAGCAGCTGGGATACTTAAGGCACATAAAACTCTGGCGAAAATGAGAATATTCTGTTTATTCTTACAGATATATTCACGATCAGGGTGATGAGATGGAAAGCTCACCCCAAGTTCGACTTGTGACGATGTGAGCTGGTTGGTGGAATGTGCATAGTGAGGACAATCTGTTCCCCCTGCTCCAGCCAAGAGCGCTGAGTTTTCATCTTACTCTCCAAGAAATTTATGCAAATGAAGTTGTGCCGCAAACAAATCCCTGATAAGAGCTCTGCACACTATACAGACAAATAGCCTCTTCATCTCCGATTGCAAGCACAAAGTGCCTCAGCTTTAACACTGCGCTAGCGAGTACGCCACGCTCCGTGCCCCAAAGCCCCTAAATAATTGAAGCACTCCCAAGAGTTTTTCTTTTCTTTTCAAAGATACATTTATTGGTATTTTAATTCAAATTACCAGAGCTAAAAACTGTACAATATAATAAAATAAACATGTAAAGGAAGGATATGAGGAGGACTACAAAAAAAAGATGAAATATAGACCAGTCATATTTCTTCATTCTGACTGTGGATAGAAACCATGTCATTCCCTGAATAAACTTCCTGGTAACAAGAAATCTTCCAGCAATGACTGCAGTTGCTCTAAAACCAAACTTATTATGCTGTCTTTCGAAGGATCTTATATACCCTGCAATAATTTGGGGTTAGCTGGTGTTTCCAAGTATTGGAGAATTCTCAATTTGCCTTGCCACACTGTCAATTATTTTGTAGACACAATAACATTTATATCAATTAAATATGCATGACTGTGACAGACTAAAACTGGCCTTATTTTTTTCCTCCAAAGCTATTAGGCCTCCCACTGTGAGCACAATTAGACACAAGCATGGTACTCTGGTTTGGACAATTTAGTGGTAAAAGTGGATCCCTTTTCCTACAGAGAACCTGAATATGGGGGCTTTTTGGGAAGGATATACAAAGATATATGACAAGTGTGAGTGAAGAAATACTCCCCATCCCACTTCCTTATCTTCATAACTTGTTAACGTTTAGTGAGGGGTAGTTACACCAGAGCTGTTGTAGTGGGTAGCTTTGTCAAGATATACTTTTTTAGATGTACCTTTCAACACTCGATAGAGTATTTCTAGACCTTATATTTTTATTTTAAGAACCATCAGACTAATGGTTGTGGTCACAGCTTGAAGCAGAGTGCAGACGGAGTGCGTGCATAGCACAATATCTGCAAAGCCTGGCAGGTATCAGAGCTGACATTGTGATCATTTGTTTACACATAGCAAGCATTATAAGAATATTATATTCTATATTAAACCACTTTACACACTGCTAGAGATGCCATTCTGGTGAAGAAACAGAAATACCCTTTAAACCGTCTAATTTAAAGATATTTGTTATAATTAATATTATGCAACTCTTTACTAGGTCATTTTCACCCTCACATTCCCAAAAAAACAATGAGCTCCGTATCCTACGGCTCTGACTGACCAAACTAGTCAAAACAACCTGTAACGCCAGTTCCTACTGCCACAATAACTGAACCCCAGTCCCTCTATCAGTCTAAACTGAGGGAATTAGTATTAATAATTCAAGGATACATTTATTTCAGGGTGTAAATATATCATTTCAGAGTAGGATTTTGTTCAACTGTACCCTTGACACCCTGGCTTTGGTAGAAATGTTTTCATGTATCTATACCATTTTAAAGCACCTGTATCGTAGTAATACAGTTATCCTGGGGCAGCTCCAGTGGGACTCGAAGCCCCAACCTTGGCAGGGTTAAGGCTTTGCTCTTCTCATTTGAATCAAAGCTTTAGCAAAGTGTATTCGGAGCATGTATTCCTATTCAGAGCTATCAGTGGAATGAATGAGGACATTCAAGGTCGACCAGGAGAACAAGATCCACCCCAGAGCCAGGTTTCACCAGATGCACATATGTATATACACACACATACACACACACACACTCCTCCCCCTCCTCAGAGCTCGTATGTCCTGTGGCATTGGTGGGGGTAGCTTGTTAAACCAGAAGGAAAGTGGAGGTCAGCGACCCCACATCGGGATGGTAGTCCGTCAAGTCTTTGTCACCTGGGAACCTTCCAGCAGGTTTTCATTCACATCCAGACTGAGTGCTGAACATTTTACTGATTCACCAATACGACATATTGCACATTTTGTTGGTCTCCAGTTGTTTATAATGCTCCATTTACATTTGGGTAATTAGCTGATGTTCTGTCAGTGACTTTGAATGAATGCAACAGTTTAACCTTTAAGATTATAAGTAAACATAACTATATCTCTAGTTCTGATTTTATTTGCTCCCAGAGAACATCCATTCTGCTGAAGTGTCTAAGTATCTACTTCCAGACATGCTACCTGGACAGGAAAGGGATGCTGTGCTGTGTTTCTGCCCAGCAAGCATTTGACTGACAGCGTCTTACACGAATGGGCCGAATTCAACATGATCCAGCTCTGTACAAAACAATACAGCTAAAGCTTCAACTTTGTCACCGTTCATCTGGTGTTGAAGCCTTAATGCATTTTTTTCTCCCCGATACTGATTCTGATACCTGAACTTTGTGTATCAACTGATACTGAAGATCAATACAAGTGCATTAAATAACATATATAATTAAACGTTTTTAACAGCTGTATCCTACAAACCCTGTCTGATTGCTATCATTGTGGTATAGCCTGCCTCAGGGTAAACCCTTTGTTAAGCACAAACAAATACATACAAACGAATGCCATAGAACTTTCTAATGTTATCTAGTTTGACAGTCAGTCAAATTGCTGACATTTAGAAAGCTCTGACTAACGTTACACTACTGGAAATCAACTCCTCTTTGCCGTTCTAACACAGTAGCTGCGAGAGCCCAGTGGAACATGACCCTGCCCTACTCTGACTCTGATTGGCTGGTACTAGTTGCCTTCGTTGATTTGGATTGGTTAGGTTTAGGAATGAGGAGTGACACTGGTTAGGGTTAGGGTAAGAATGTCAAGATAAGCCAATCAGAGTCAGTGTAGAGCAGGTTATGACCTGCCATCCTGGAAAAAAAGGCAAACAGGGTGCTGATGGGAAGTAGCAGGGTCTCATTTCAAGGCTAATAAATTATGTGATATTGGATCAGTGCATAGACTCACATTCGCCGATGACCAATACAGCCTAAAATGGTAGTAGGATGCTGATACTGGTATTGGTATAGGAACAGCCCCAGTTTTTAGAGACTTATATATTATTACTCATATAAGCATATTCTACCTGCCATCCTAAAAGTACTTGTTGAAGGTTAGACAAACCATTGTTTGTTGGAATGTGATGTACACCAGGTTTTATGGTAAGATTTTTACTTTTATGTGGCCATTTTATGAATGTGTTTACATACGTACAACGTAATAAGGTTTTATGTTTTATTATGAGTTTTATGTTTCTGTGTTTGATCCAGTACCTGTTAAAGCTTTTTTGGATGTGTGCTTTCCATTCTGCATGTCCCTATTTTATATTCTACTTGGCTACTAGATTAATTTTCCTTCGCAGGAAATAAAATTGCATTTGAAGTTTTAGTCACAAAAACTGCCATTGACTGTTGTCGGGAAATGGGAAAGAAACTATGGTGTCTAGTGTCAACGTTAGATGGTTTATACAATCTATTTAATGGCAAACTGTCACTATGTCACTTCTTGTCTGTGGATGGGTAAAAAAAAAAAAAGACATCTTTTGGCATCAACAGAAAGAATGAATTGACCAGAAATGTAATACATATTGGTTGAATTGTGAAATGAAACCCTTCTTTAGTGACATTGGGGGGGTTCATTCTCCCTTCATTGTTCTGAGAAATGGATAGCTTTTCCAACCCATATGTACACAGACAGTGATGAAGAGGTCTGGACGTTTGAGGGGGCTGGGGCTCTGGCCAGACTCTGGGTTCAGTGCCTGATGGATGGGCATTCCTCAGCCTTCCTCCCCCTCTACACCCCCCACTCATTTTCCCCTTCCCCTACTCTCTCCTCCCTTAGGTGATGAACAAGCTCATTACTATGGCGTACTGATAAAAGGAGGCCATTATCTTTTCACAGCGCACTTTGAACTCTGACAAAGGAATCTATATTCCCTCCCTGTCTCCAGCTTCTGGTTATGTAATGCAGCCATCGGTGGCTCACTGCCAATGTTTTCAGTGCTCCCCACACTGAAATCTTCTCCAAGATACTGTCACGGCCACATGCAAAGAATTTTAGCTTGTCAGTGAACCAAGTCTATCTCTATTTCTATCCTGCCATGATGCTTCTGTCAACAGAGGGGAAGTCTGTCACCGTTGGCATTAAGAAAGACGAGTAGCATTACTTTCTTTATTTTCTTTAGCTTTATTTTCTGGGTTCGAACCCGCCGGCCGGCTTTGGTTGGGGAGTTTGTGAGTAGTGAAGTGAAAATAGAGTTTATTTAATAATTGGTGAATTGTTCATGCTAACAAGTACAGTAGTCTACTGGCACAGGAAATTCTATTTCCCCTTTAACTTACTTTTACCATTTATTTATTTAAACACACCAACGCTCTGGCTATTCTATGAGAATCTGCTATTTTAAATTGCTGAACATTTGCAGTAGTTATGAACAACTGACTTTGGGCTTTGAAGCAGTAGCTTTTTAAACTGCTTTACAAAATCGTCTTTCCAATTTGTTACAGTAGCCTGTATTTTGTAACCTATATGATAAAAGTAGACTGTACTTGTCACACTAACCTCTTGAATGATCAATCACACAGGAACAGTAGTGTTGGCAAATACTGCAACAGGTTTTTAATGCCAACTTTGAGATTCCCTTTACAAAAGAGCCACAGTGTGTCTGAATGATAAGAAAAACAGATAAACCTCAAATGATCCATGCCAGAGAGTAACAGGTTTACACAATGATAAAGATGGGTATACACTCCAAAGGCAATCTACTATTTCATGCAGCTGTCTGTGAAATTATCATTTTCCACAGGTTGTGATCCTTGCTGCAGTGAAGAATATTCTTCAGTGACAAAGGGACCTTGTTGACAGTCATTTTGTCCAAACACCAACAGTATTCATCACATTGAACACCAACCAACAACAAACGCAACACGTTTGACTGCAAACAAAATGAATCACGAGTTGACACAGAAAGAAAAAGAATATGAGAGATCTAGCTTTAAAAAAAGAAAACCTCCTTTTATAAGAAGGCATATAATATTGCTCTCAACTCAGAAATTTAAATCCCAGTTTTATTAAAACGATGTATACGTTTCTTTAACTTTAATTTTGGCAGCGTACTCGTGGTTTTCTAAATAAAAACGGGTATTTAGCTTTTCACCAAAATAAGACATTCACCTCTTGAAAAATGTAATACTGCCAAAATACGTTTGCCAGGAAGTTAATTTGTTAAAAAAAAAAAAAACGACTGGGAGCTATTCTTTGCCTACAAAATATGAAAAACCTCTGAGGACACAAACATGTAAATGTTTTAAGAATGGGGCGATGAACTGAGAATAGCTTTTTTCTTTTAAACAGTGTACATGCAGTAGTATTCTGGCAACAGAGTGTATCCCTGAAGCCAGAGCAGTTGCTCGGACTCCATTTGGCAGCGGGGTGCTGTAGTGTCCTTAAAGTAACCCTGAGTCTCTTTGAGCAAGACAATCAGTTCATTTGCAAAGTATGTATGGGTTTATTCAACATAACAGTCAGTATAGCATCGTATTGTATTATTTTCAGCACCACAACGTTTTTTCTCAGAAGTTGGGTGACACATAAATCACTCTTCAGCCTTCAACAAAAGACAACAAAGCAAAAGCATTGCCATCTATTAGAGCCCTGCTGCTAGCATAGTTAAGTTTTAGTCATTAAAAATCATGTATCTAGAGTGCTGTCCTTTGCTGCCTTTGTTTGATGTTCAGTTCTGGTGTTTAAGACAATATGAAAAGTGCAGATTATCACCTGTTATTTAAAATTTCAATTTATCTAAAACAAAAACCTGCTGGACTTCCTGCCAGGCTGCATGTGGCAGCAAAGAGCACCACCAATCAGATGCTCAGGGCAGCTTTTATGCCGCCTGAGAGCCAAAACTGAGGGGAGACACAATATTGCCAATTGAAGGTGACGCAGATGAGTGTTTTTCCGTCAAGTCAGAGCTCAGTAAGTCACTCCAACTATAAAACTGTAAAAGTTGGGGGACAAAACTGAGTTTTTGACGGAAGTGGGGGCCATGTACACCCCATCCCCTGTTGAAACGACACCTTTGGGGCCTATAACTCCTCCACTCTGAGCTCAGGTGAGAGTCACTGCAAGTCTGAATATAGAAAAATTGAAAACACAACACCCTGTGAGTCTTCATCAAGGTCACAGCAACTTTTCTCTCCTCTTTCACAAAAAAATCCATAAACACACCCCAAACTACCCCCCCCCACCCCACACACACACACACACACACACACACACATAAAGAAAAAACTTGCTCACACACACTCACACCTCTTTCCCTGAAGGTTTGTGAAGCCCTGTTTGAATTCACCTATCACCATGACAACTACTCTCTCTTTACCGGCTGTGCCCGTGGGAGGTTTTCGCCCAGCCTTTTCTAATTTCACACTGTGTGGATATCTCCATTCAGTAATTACAATCCCATCCATTCTCATTTTCCCTGTCCAGACAATGTGCCCTGGATATACACACAAAAAAATATCTCTTGCCTCTGTACACGCATATACACACACTAACCTTGCACGAACACACGCCAGTGTAGACCCCCTGCATTCTCTGAAACATACAGAAACAGAGGGAGAGTGTGTTTGCGAGTGTGTGAGAAAGAGATAGAGGGAGAGAGACAGATGTGAACTGTCACGACTCCCAATTCACCAACGCACACAATCCCATACGAGCACATCGCTCTCAAAATCCAATTACAAGCCTGTAAAGTTGGGCTCATTGTTAAAAAGTTAATAATTGCTAAATAATAGCAACTCAAATCAATATGATTTGTCTTGCAAAGGCCACGACAGATAACCAGTAAGAGTAGATATAGAAAAATAGGACATAGACAGTCTTATTTAGGAATATAAATCAAAATAAACTTGGTGTAAAAACTAGATTTAGACACAGAGTCCCATTACATGACAGGGTTTAAGTAATAATTTTAACATGAATGCTCAGTTGACATTCATTGTACTTAAGTGGTGCACATTTACATTATTAAATTGCTAAAAGCTAAGGGATACATCTGGGCAGTTACTCATGTTGCCTGGCTGGTAATCAAGCCTGGCTGACAACCAATCAGAGACATGCATTTGTGACGGCCCTAGACTTTGAGACAGTATATGTGTGGCCCCTCCCACCTCATTGGGAGACCGGTGTCACCTGCTTGGAGCCTTCATAAACTGGGTGCTTCCAAGATGGCTCCCTCTCTCTTACTCCTGAAAGGCTGGTGCATTTCCGGCACCCACTTTTGTTTGGTTTCGATTGTGTTTAGTTTAGCCTTGGTTCAAATTTCATAGCACCCAACACCCACCCATCATTACTGATTGCTGACTGAACGCGGGAGAGTTTGCTTACATTGACTTGTACTTATTACGTTCCTGAACGAGTTGGGCATGGCACTTTTCTTTTGAGTTTGAAGTGGGAGGAGTTAATTCAGGTGTCCTGAGATCCTAAAATAAAAGCTCCATTCATTCACTCCTGAAGGGCAACACACACCGGTAGCTCGCGCATGTCAAAACACCTGCTGTCATTATGTAGGCCTACATTCCGCCGGTGGTTTGACAGTGTTAGATTTGGATGAGCTGACACCCGTCAACCTGTTAGCATTTTCTGCTGTCCTCTTCCTAGTGTCAACATGTGTCAGGTCTCCAGAAAAGCAGACATTTTATCACATTTGCTCCCTGGGTTTGGCATATATGATGGGTCTGGGTCAAATATTGTGAGTCAATTGGTGGGATATATGGCAGGTGTGTACTGCATTTTCGTCTTAGGAACAGGGTGAATAAATGAACACTCAGAATCACAGGAGAATTATACGTATACATCGAAATTGACCATTTACTGTGTATTTCTATCCTTTTTTGTTGTTTCTGTCTTGCCTTGTCTCTTGACATGTCTTGTGTCTCTTCTAGTTAATCACTAGTCTTGCAAAATTAATAAACATCAAGAGTTATTGGCTACATCATACCGTATCTTACATAAGAAGACGGGTGATGGCAGGTTACCCCAGAGAATGATTGTTTAGGCTTACCTCAGCTACACTGATACGAGCCTTTGCATAATCTGCATGAAACTGTGAGTACTCAAACTTTCTCTTTCACCTTACTGATCTACAGAAGTAGACTCCATAGAAATGTTTGTCACTGTTAGGATGCTGCTTCGCTGCTGCATGCATCAAAAGCTCATACAATGACAACAAAAAACAGTACAACTTTAGTTGAAAGTCTTGTTAAAATCAATATAAACTAGCACATGTGCTGTAATGTGTATTGATATATTCAAAGCCATTCCAGAGCAAAAAGCCTGTAAAATATGAACCAGTATTAAAACCTACATTGTCTGATACCAGATAGATTCAACGCATTGATGCTTAAATGAAGACACTACGCCACACTTAAATGGGGTTCTTTTAAAGCGCCGGCAAAACTTTTTACATGATAATGAGAAAAAGTTTCTGAAATTGTATTTGAAGTTCATGTCTGCATCATTTGTAAACACTGGACCACATGGGACCTCTATTTTGAGTCACGATGGGATCAGAAGATTGCAATGTCATTACTTTCCATCAGTGGGTCCTGCAGGCCTTAATCCCTGTTCGCATGGTATTCCTTGATAATAGTATTTATATGTTTTATTTTCTCTGTAGTATATACTGTACATGAATGGTGGCGAGTACTGTCTACTCTTCATTCTTCATGTTAGGCAATAATCCCATTTTCCCCTCATTTTAGTAACAACATAAACCTCAAGTTTTAAATATTTGAATACTCATTCTGATACCTCCATAACCGGCGGATCTTCCTCATTTTGAATCACAAAAGGTGGGCGGATGTGACCGCAGTTTATCAGCTTATTTTCCCAAGATCCCCTTGCTTCTTGTACAGCTTGGCTTGGCTGTTCTCAGGACTCCCAGGGGACTCATGTTGCAACAAACCGCTGCGCTGCATGTAAACACTGGCCCGGCTTAACTTGTGTTTAGCCCACAACTCTTTTAGGTCATCGCTGTGTCCCCCACATCGGCCGCTTAAGCAGATATCAACACTGATAGCACGCTGGATGACGGCTGTACGACAATGGCAGGGATAAAGGAGGTGGATTCAGTGACACCAGGTCATTTTTGTGTTTAAAGCTGAACAAGTTGGTCATAAACCACACTCGAGTGGGAAATCAGGAGTAGCAGGGAGCTGTTTTCAGCTAAAAACATCTAAAACCCACTGTATACAACCTGCTCAGCAGATATTAACCAGAATGTCCAAATGAAAGCTATGCTCTGTAACTGCTGTTTGCTAACAAGTTCACCATATTCACTCAAAAGGGGAGGATATATCAATGCCTTAAACAGCCCCCAAGGCACACATACAACCTGCAACAATCTCAATTGCAGGTTTAAGGACTGAAATGTCCCAGAACATGATGTCCATTGCCACACCATAAACAGTAAACGGTGTCACCCAGCGAAATTTAGGACTTCAACAACAGTATATGGGAACTTTTCCTGGTAAATAAAGCAATTTATGGCTTCAGTTATTTCCTTCGAAAGGAAAGAATTCAGCACATAGTCGTACCATCAGCCACTAATGCTGGCGCCTCTCACCTTGGTTGTTTCTGCCGGTATCTTGACCTTCTGAAAGGACCCGTGTGTACCATTTAGTGGCATTTAGTGGTGAAGTTGCAGATTTCAACCAACTGAATACTGTTACCCTTCCAAGCATGTAGGAGAAACTACAGTGGTCGCGAAAATTATGAAAAACACAAACCTATCTAGAGGCAGTGTTTGGTTTGGCCAATAGATTCTCCCGAATGTTACAGACCGGATTACAGACTCCAAATGCTATGTCAAGGTATGTTTAAGACAGTATTGTGCACTCCTCTACTTCTGTGAACCTTTCCTGAATTTAAATTAAACATTTGGGAACGTAGCTAGCTAGTAGGAGAGAGGCAGGGTGCTCACACTTATACATAAACTAACTTTAGAGGCACAGGAGCACAGAGAGAGAAACAGCCTGTTTGAACAGTTGGGTTCTGACAGCTGTATTGATTTTTCAGGATTTAAAAAAATAAATAAATTATGAATTTCAGTTAATATTTACACACATAGCTTTTTTATTAGTATGCTGTGTGTACATTCACTGGTATTTTTCAGAATTTCCTTTGTGAGACGAAGCAGGAGTTTAACTTACAGTAAAATACAAACACTGTATCAGCAGCTCAGGTCAGGCCTATGTGGCAGTGTTCCCCCCGAAACCTTGTATTTTCTTTTGTATTTTCACTCAACTAAAATCCAATTCAAACACAGGAAATTTTTAATTTTGATTACCTGAACTTTAGAGCAGCCTGCCAGAGCAAATATAAAATGAGCAAATCTTTCTTGTGTATGACACCCTCAAAATAACATTTGTATGCATCTGGATTTTATACAACTTGATATTCTCACTGCTGCTCCAATTTTCTTAATTTGTTTGTTGAGTCTAACATGATTTTGTGCAGTCTCCTTTAATGAGCTCGCCAAAAAATGCAAGTTTTCCCTTAATTTGTTTCCTAATATAATTACTTGGTTCGTTTTTAATTTTACAGTAATTTCTAGCTTTCTAAGAAAAGTGCTATAATTAAGTTGTAACTTTGTTTGTCTTTGGAGCCATAGCTTATAATTCTTCCAGTGTCAAAGGCTGTGACACAATTGTTTTCCCCAGCAAATTATTAACACTCACTTGCTCTGAACATAACACATATGCTTGACTGACAAACGTGTATAGAGGAAAAATGTAATTGTTCATGAAACTCTGCCTCATTTTGACATGTTTTCCAGCCCTGACGCTCCAAATATTTGGCCAAAAAGACACCAACCCAGTGTAAATAACATGTCATTTTCATGCCTTTTGATCATTGAGCTATTCTGAGTGAACCTCCCGAGGCTTTACGACTGGGGGTGCGAGGTGCAGAGGCGATGCTCTGGTGTAATAATAAGCTGAGGGTTTTTTTTCACCTCCTTTCTCTTTCACTTTTTAGGATTGAGGTTTTAAAAAGAATAATAAAACAACTGTCAGCTAATTGGCAATAGGAGTGCACTGTGGAGGAATAAAAAAAAACTACAAAGTGACTCCACAAGGGAAATGTAGAACGCTACACTGTAAGCACACACACATATGCACATACAGTGGGGTTTTAAGGGCATTCTCATGTTGCAGAACAATCCCTTGTCGACTACTTTTTATGCTTTCATTGTTCAATTTTTCATTTATCTTTTCCTGCGCGATACAGAAAGATTCTGTGCGTCTTAAAACTACAGTAAGTCTCTGTCTGAAGAAGTTAACTTGGACTGACGGCCGTCCATAGCTGACAGTGCCAACCACCAGCGGCTACAAATAATATTTCTGGTTCTTTGGACCCAATGTTTTTTTGTTTTTACAACATAAAATATTATTAACAATGGGGTTGAAAGTGCACTTGGCCTGTATCTACATTTTAAACTTTTAATGGTCCAGCGCTGGATGCTGCTAATCCAACATAACAGACAAGTCAAGAGATACAAACAGGTTTTCAGTTCAGCAGGCAGCTTTTCACACATTTGAGTGGTTGCATCACACTTTATTACAGCTTTCACAGTGAGGTAAACACCTCTGAAGTCTAAATTTAACCCCATTAAGCAGGTTAGTGGAATCTGTGGTGGCTGATGCACCGCAAAGCACTGTTTGAATCATCAGTAAAAAGATGTGTAAGAAGATACCCTTTCTTTACTAAAATCAAAGATACAGAACATAAAATACAGTATGGAGAGACGTCAACTACAACTCATGTAAAATCTATGTTTTGTAGACCTGGATATATTCAAATGAAATTGCTCATCCAGTGCATGAGCCAAAAAAGTTCTCACTTCCTGGTTTCCTTCTGCACTGCGAAGCCCATTGCTTATGTCACACTCCATCAGCTCAGTCCTGGTCGACACACAGACTTTACATTAGGATTACATCATATGCATAGAAGTGACTTTTACGAATATTAAACTTTCAAGGTTTAAAAACTCATCAACTCTCTCAACACAGAGCAATAAATGACCTTGTGTGCAGAGGGAGGTGTCCTATCTCTTTTACAGATGTCTCTTTTATTCTGGCAGTCCATTGGTAAAACACTTTTTTGTGCTGCATGGTATTTTATGTTGCAGTAGCAGAGCTGGCCATTCGTGGACAATGGATTTTGAAAAATGAACTATTGCCAATGTCATTTTGTCACTGTAACTGTTTAATGCTGGGAAAGCCCAGCATCTGACTCGAGGCAAGACAACAATAAGCAGGCAGGCTGCAGCTTTACGTATCTGACAGTTGTTCACTGTCATTGGAGGCTGGCACTCTACTGAGCAAGTTATACTTGTTTATTCAACATTTTTGCAGAATTATTTTGAGTGAAATGGAAATCCAAGGCTGGTCACAAGCATTGGATAGATGTTGGAAGATTGAAGAAAAAGCAAGCTGAATACCAAAAGATGAATCATTTTTCCTAACACTTTTATTTATACGCTGACAAATGATAGTCAATATCTATGTGATATTTGAAAATATAATTTTTTTTAATCTCATTTCCTGCAGCATAAAAGAAGTGCCAGTTTCTGTCTCATTCTGGTTATTACACCTGCAGTCTCACATTTGCAGGCACACACACACACACACACAGAAAACCTTGACACACATGTACACACAGGTCTACTCACTCAGGCACAAATGTACAAACACACAAATCACTCAGCGGCGCAAAAAAAAAAAAAAAAAAAAAAGCTTTTCAACATTGTTCCTTTCTCGGATAAAATGACACAAGCCATCACACGGTGGAGGACACATTTGCTCTCTTCCGCCGTGCTAATAATATGCTATCATCGGGCCGAAACCACAAATGCACCGCTCATGGCCATAATCTTGTTGTCAGCTGTCTCACACTGTGGATGACGTGCAGACACTCAAAGCCATTTGGCATGTAGGGCTGAGATCCCACAGACCCAGCTTAATTGGATTTTGAAATGTAGTGTGTGTGCGTATGTATGTATATGTGTGTGTGTGTGTGTGTGTGTGTGTGTGTGTGTTTTCATCTGTGGGTGTTTGCACATGTGCATTGGTAGTTCAGTAAGTGTTTTCATATGTGCATGTGTATGTGTGCTCACATCTGACACATAAAACATATTGCTGTCAGGTGAAAACCTCATAAATTACATCTTTTCAGGAGAGGGGAAAGCAGCCTTGATCTCTAACAGCTAGTGTTTTGAGTTTATTTAATTGATTTCGAAAGGGTTTCATCAGCTCAAGCCTTGTCAAATGCGTGCTTCCTCTGGTGGAAGAAGCTCTAAATTCTCTAAAAGAAGCAGCAATGGAAAAAATATACTGCTATGGGTAAAAGCCCTGCTTTCACAATTTTACTTGACAAATTGTGGTTCATTAGTTGCGTCTCATTTTCATAGTTTTGTATCATTCCTATCAGTAGTACTGCTGAGATCTGGAAATGCGGCAACATGATGAGGCAATCTCAATCAACAATTCTGAACAAACCTCCATGTTATCCAAACTTATTTGAGGTACAAAACAAAAATTCAATTCAACTCAATTTTGGTGGTCTGCCTCGACCAGTTGGGGTGAAAGAGATTGAGACAGAGAGAGACAGAGAGAGAGAGAGAGAGAGAGAGAGAGAGAGAGAGAGAGAGAGAGACAGACAGACAGACAGACAGACAGACAGACAGACAGGTGCACAGCAACAACAGTAGCAACAACTACACCAATAGTAGTGACTGATGATGATGAATATGACAACAGCAACGATTGGGGACAATGAGCAGTGATAACAGCAACAACAGTAACCGTAGCTATAATAATACTTATAATAATAATAATAACACTAATATCAGTGATATTGGCAATGGCAGTCGAGCAGGACCATGGCAGGAGGCTCCACCAGGAGAACCTGCAAGACGAAAAAGCACAAGAACTCTGGGGAAGAAGTGAAGTATAGCAGCATAACTAAGGGATGGTTCAGGACTCACCTGATCCAGCCCTAACTATAAGCTTTATCAAAGAGGAATGTCTTAAGCCTACTCTTGAATGTGGAGAGGGTGTCTGCCTCCCAAACCACAACTGGAAGCTGGTTCCACAGGAGAGGAGCTTGGTAACTGAAGGCTCTGGCTCCCGTTCTACTTTTTGAGATTATAGGAACCACAAGTAGCCCAGCATTCAGAGAACGTAGTGTTCTAGAGGGGTAATAGGGTGCTATGAACTCTTTAAGATATGAAGGGGCCTGAAGAGCTTTATAGGTAAGGAGGAGGATTTTAAATTCTATTCTACATTTTAGAGGGAGCCAGTGCAGAGAATCTAGTACAGGAGAGATGTGGTCTCTTTTTCTAGTTCCTGTCAGTACTTGTGCTGCAGCGTTTTGAATTAATTGGAGCGTTTTAATGGACTAATTGGGGCAACCTGATAATGAAGAGTTGCAGTAATCCAGCCTAGTAGTAACAAATGCATGGATTAGTTTTTCTGCAATCTGTCTGTGATAGGATGTGTCTAATTTCTTAATATTACGTAAATGAAAGAAGGCAGTCCTTGAGGTTTGCTTTATGTGGGAATTAAATGACAAATCCTGATCAAAGATAACTCCAAAATTCCTGACAGTGGTGCTAGAGGCCAAGGTAATGCCATCTAGAGTAACTATATCTTTAGACAGTGAGTCTCTAAGGTTTTTGGGGCCAAGTACAAGAGTTTTATTCTGAGTTTAACATCAGAAAATTGCAGCTCATCCAGGATTTTCTGTCCTTAAGACATGTTTGTAATTTAGATAATTGATTAATTTCATCGGGCTTGATCGATAGATATAACTGCGTATCATCTGCATAACAGTGAAAGTTAAAGGAGTGATTACTTATAATGTTGCCTAAAGGGAGCATATATAAAGTAAATAGGTTTGGTCCAAGTACAGAACCTTGTGGAACTCCATGACTAACTGTAGCATTTATTGAAGATTCATCGTTAACATGTACAAACTGCGAACAATCTGATAAATATGACTTAAACAAACAAAAATGTATTATCCAAACTCTATCAAAACTGCAGTAGGTAACTTTATGAGACAGATAATCTGGGGAAAAATCGGGTTCCTCTGGCTCCTCCCAGTTCTCGTGATGTGTCTGAATAATAACAACCAATCAGAGCCGGGAACGATAATCCCAGGTTGTCAAATACCAACGCTTTGGGAATAAAACTTAACATCCAACTATCTTTAAGCCCCCAACCCAATAGTTGGTATTTGACAACCTGGCAATGAGACTCAACAATCGACTCTCTCTTTTGCCTCTGATCGGTTGTTTTCGTTTAGGCCGAGTGGATTTAGTTGCAATCAGCAACAGACACTAGTTCCTGGTCCTTTAAACATCCGTAACAGTTTATGAATGTATTATGAGAGCTGGATTCCAGACTGCACAATGGCACCAACTGATTCCAATTAACAATGCATACCCAATGAAAATCCCCCCCCCCCCAAAAAAAAAAAGCTTGCTCTCTTTTTCAAGCACTTCTGTATTGTGTAACCACAGCACGTGTATTTTTCTCTTTCCCTGAGCCGGTCCCATAGACAATACATTGGTACACACACAATAGCTTTTCAAGGTTTACAAATATTAAATCTTTATTATTTTAAAAATTCTCACCTGGCCTTGTTTGCAGTTGAAGGTTTGTTTTACAGATGTTTCTTTTACAATGGGGAAAATATTTTCTTCATACATCCATGCAATTTACTTTCAGGTGCACTCTCTTTTATTTTTTTTTACCATTTTAAATAAACTGGTTTAGATAATCTAGTTTGTCTTTGTTTTCTGCCCTACTCTGATGTTGTGATGTTGCTATGTTCACTGATTTCAGTAATAAACTTGGTAAATAAAATTAAATACAAATGACAAAACTGATCTATCTTAATATTCTCAATGTGACAAATGTAGTGGAATAAAAAGTAGAATCCAATAACGCCTCGTAATGTTTAAAATATTCCAGTAAAGTATCAAAACCTCAAAATTGTATTTAAGTCCAGTATTTGAGTAAATGCATGAAATTATCTAAATTGAAAGAGGTTGCCGCACCGACAGCTATGTGCGTTTTCACTTTCCCCTTTCCCACGTGCATGTGTTCGCTCTTGCATGCAAGCGAGTTCATAAACCCTAAAATGAAAGGTATGAGATAGCTGGGTGGAAGCTTGCCAGTGTGTGAGATAGAAGTGGATGCTCCACTGCCTCTCGGAGAGACAAGGGAGCCGGCGTCTCGTCTGTATTCACCCAAACAGTGTTCCCTGGCCTCTCCAGTATTCACTGTCCCTTGTTGACTCCAAACAGAAAAAGTGTGCAGGAGCTATGCCAATGACAGGTTTTCAGACTGTGGTTGTTTCTCTGTGCCATTTCACAGAAGATTGAACGACTCGACTAGACAGGAGAAGTAAAATACCAATTAAGGAAGGGAAATTCATTTTTTGACTGAGGAAACAGACTCAAATATACATGCAGACACCAGAAAATGTGAGAGAAAGAGAAACACTTACACCATAGACAAGTTTTCAATCTACAAAAAAAATAAAGTGGCTGTTTCAATACAATATTCAACAGGTTGTGGAAAGTGTCAGTTTGGCAGCAGATATGAAAATTAATTCACTCCAAACTTTTTCTCTAATCTAACAAACAATCAGATATGCACAAAGCCAGAAATTCCCACACACCCCATAAAGTGTCCTAGAAAGAATTATTTAACAGCAGCACAGAGACAGTTGAAAACTTTTCAATCTGTGATCTTTTACACTGAAAAGAAAAAGGCCTTGCTGGTGAATGGAATATTTAATATATCTGCAAAACTATGCGTGACTATAGACACATAACTAAACAAGTGCAAACTCAGGTTATGTTGAAACAATAAATGGAAAAGTTAAAAAAAGTTAAAAATCAGCTCATTTCTCATTAGGAGATTGCGTTTTTGTGTTTCAACGCTACCGAAGTTTATCCTCCGCGCTTGTAATGGGAGAGTGAAGCGACAGAGTTGTGATCTACACTGTTATATGCCACCAAATCCTAAACACTGGGCCTTTAAGGACATGGAGCCTCCAAACAAAGGACACTACAGTAGCTCAGCTCTGTTGGACAATCCACTTTTCTTTTTAAAGGACTCCATAACAGAGGCAGGATTTACAGAAAGTTAGCCTAGTAACTGACAGTTAACATTGGCTACTGTGTTTGTGGTTAGCTCACCAGTTACAGTGACACCTGTCTCCTACCAGTCACTGTTGGTTTATTTCAACTATAAATTAGTTTGAACTGGTTTTAGCAGCCTAAATCAGAGCTTAACTGTATCAGTGTCAGATCATCAAATGCACATCATCTGAAGTCCCCAAAAAAACATCAAAGATTCTTCTCAGTTTGATCTTGAAAAACAGCGCCCTCTTTCTCCTCTGTGCTGTAAAGCAAGCCAGCCAATGCTCTGGCAAACAATAGTATAGTGAACAAAATAAAGTTTAGAAGCTGTTTTTCTCCAAAAGTATTCAATCTGCAGAGAAAGCACTGAAAGATAGGAAGCGGCAGAGATAGTGATATAAATAGATAGAGGGATAAGGGAAAGAGAGAGACTTTTCTTGACTTTCCCGGAAGCCATCTGTCTTTGTTTGAAGAGTATGACTGCTGTCAGGTTGCTGTGATAGAGACGTAAACAAACAGGAGGATCACAGCTCCTTATCTCTGTTCATTTCTCCTCCCTAACAAGACAAACACCGGCAATCCTGTCATGTTGACTGTGTGTGCATGTGTTGGGCTCTCTGTGTGTTTCTGTTCGTGTTACTGTGCAGTTCAGTAAAGCTTGACCAGAAAGATGTGCATATTTTAAGAAGCATGATGCAGATCCAGAGAAACGCAACTGTGAGCCCAGCGGGTGCAAGCGCTGCAGAAAGAGTATGTTGCCTTTTTTCTGTGAAAACCTCCATTGCAGTGATATACAGCTCAACAAAGACGGGTTAGATGGAATGGAGGTCAACCAAGCTTTTCTGGAACTGCTGGTCTTTTAATAATTACAAAATGATCTTACTAAACAGGGAAAAGAGTCTACATCAACAGGTAGGATGTGGCTCACAAAATCCAATTCTACTGTATTTTTTTTATTTGCCATTGTACCCTCGGTACAATTTTTTTTTTTCATAGGTTGATGTGGTGATGCTAAATTGAATTTGGTTCAGTTTTGGCTGCTATCAGTTAGATGTACTGTAAATATACCGCTTTGTTGCCTAATGTAGTCACAATAAACAGTGACAGCTGTCAGATCATGGCCAAGCTAATCTAAATGGATCGCTTTTTAATGCAGTTTTGTTTTGATTTCGATCAATTATATACTATACTAGTCTGTTAAATGTGTTCTGTTTCATTTGACACTCCTTCAAAATATAATAAATATTTAATGTTGAGTTTGAGCATGGAAACATGACCTTTTGGAATAGTACAAAGTCACAGAAGACGTAAGTGTGGTTGAATGCTCCTACAAATTTTGAGCTCATAAAATTGATTCATTTGCAAACGACCAGTTTAGGTTTAAGACTAATTTTCTGCTGACACCAGGTCCACATGAAATGCAAAAATTAGTAAGCACAATAACCTTTTTCTATTCATATTATATTTAACTATAAGAATAACCAAAAAACAAGAAGGTGCAATCGATCAGGATTCAGTCATACCCCTTCCCTTGTAACACAGTAGCATTGAAACTTGGTATTGTTGCTGTTGTTTGAGGGCTCCGGGTGAGTCTTGTTGAGACGTCGCACAATATTGGTTTTATATTATGAACCAATCGTAGCCAGCCAACATACTGTAAAGGCAGCAGGAGCAGGGGTAGGGTTAAGGTTATTTATACAGGTTAGAGCCACAGCCCCTCAAAATGCCTGTGCACATCTCTGCAGTGGGTTATAGTAATTGAGTGCTCATCTTGAGTCTGTGTTTAATTTATACTAAACTGTCCACTGGCAAAGTGACAGCTGCAAGGCATTTTAGGTTCGGAGTTCAGTGTCAGTGCATGTTGTTACCAAAGCAACCACAAGCCGAGTTGAAGTTTGCTAACATTTTACTGAGGATGTAATGCTGGATATTTTGCAGGAGGAGGGAGTTGGAGGTGCAATGCCTTCTATGTATATCAATCTCCCACACCCATTATGTTTTACTTACTGCACCCAATCCCAGCTGTGCAACACGTGTAAGAGCAGGTGTACGACAGACGTTTCTGGCTTCACGTCAAAACTGTCAACTGTGCATCATCAATGTCTTGTAACATGATGACACTTATTCTCTCTTGACTATAAAACGGCTTAAATGAGGATGAGACCTTGAATGAGGGGCGTCTTATATGTCTTTTAAAGTACACAAAAAGGAAATGATGGCCTTGACATGGAGCATCAACAGCAGACTGTGATATTGTACAACACATTAGATTAACTTTGCATATCAGGCTTTATACAGAGACGCACACAAACCCAGGTGCTTACATCCCTACATACATACATGCACTCATAATAAAGTCAGACATAATACGACCTCACTTAGCCTCAGGTCTGCTCGCTCACTGTAAAAGCACACAAAGCGACGCCGTCATCTACAATTCAAATGAGCAATTCACTGATTAGTTAATAGAGCCAAAAGGTCTTAATTCAGTCAAGTAATGACTGAAATGCAATTTCCATTCAATCAATGTTTTTATTTATAATGAGCGATATGGAACTGTGCTGCAAAGCAGAGGACAGATGGAACTTTGCAAATACTCTCCCAAGCAAACACACATGCAAATACACACACACGTTTTGCTCTGAATGTGAGATAATTGGCAAGATATGGGGGGGAAAAATGTCTTTTGCTGCTGAGCCTAATTAGGGAGAGAACATTTTCATAGCTGCCAAACAACAGTAGACAAACCAAAGGTGCCCTATAAAGAATCTGTGGCTTCATTATAATGTGACAACACGGAGTTCATCTGTTGCTGCGGAAGAGGAGCCACTGTGACAACCCTGACAGCCAAAGATCAAGAATGCTAATCTAAAAGTTCTTTTACAGATGAAAACTTGTAAACATGTGAAAGCAATATGGCAGGAACAAGGCTATAGAGCGAACATCAGGAGAGATCAATACGCTGACTCTCGCTTCGATCCGTGGAAGGTGGTTCAAAGTAGTTTTGATGAAGCACCGGAGGTCAAAGGTCACTGTTGGCATTGATCACTAACAGCTGAAGATCATCAGAGAGCCTGTCCTGGATCAATGATACACTTCCAAAAAAATGATTTATGGCCAACATTTTTCTTAGCAGATACCTCCCACTTAAAGCAAAATGACGGTGTGGTGGGAGCAGAAAAACAGAAAAAGGTACTGGAGGTGTGTGGAAGAAAATAGCTACACCTCCATTCATCGGTTTTCTATGTGCATTTTACATTTCCACATAAAAAACACTGAATGGGGATGCCAGAAATCTGAAAAAAGTATGATTAAGTGTTACAAGAAAGTTTTTTCATTTGGCTAAAGTGGAAAAGTTGGCATACGCTGCCAGAAACAGATTTGTCAAATGGCATTGTGGTACTTGCCCTCCTCTGCTAGACAAAGCTGCCTCCAAAAGAAACATCAAGAATAAGAAGACTGGAGGTTTAGGTATCCACTGCTTCCCTACTTGTCCTGGTCCAGATGGGACCCTTTGTATCATGTCAGGCCCTCCTCTATCCCCACAGAGGCTGTTTTATTTAGCTTGCACTTCAAAAATGTGCTTCAACTTGCTCCGCAGTTTAATAGAAACATAGGCCTTGACTCCCTGAGTCAATATGTAACAATTTTAGCCTCAACTGTTCGACCGTTTCTAATTGTATTATTAACACTGCATATGCACATTACCCAAGTGATATTTCCTGGTAGGTCTTCTTTTTTAGCCACGTTAGCGGCATGGCTCAAAGCAAGAAGGTCAGAAGGAGGAGCTGAAATATCTCAAGAACTATTGGATTGCCATGACATTTTGTAGAGCCAATCAAACCCTCGAGAGGATTAATCCTACTGACTTTGGCAATCCAATCCCCTGACGTGCCACCATGAGATTCACATTTTTGGTTTTCAGCAAAAAAACAACTTTGAATGGACTCCAATGTAATTTAGTAAAATGTACTGTTCTCCTCAGGGTAAATTGCAATAACTCTAGTGATCTGCCCCATTATTTCAGATTATGACAAAAAAAATCTGCAAAACTAATGACATTCCAATGTCAGTACAGCAAACTTTTGTGTTTAGTGCTAAATAGCAAATGTTGAACATGGTAAACATTATACCTGCTAGCATTGTAAGCATGCAGTTTAAATCAAAAAGCATTTAAGTCAAATCCTCACTGTGCCTTAGTAAAGCCTCACAGAACTACTAGCATGTCTGTAGAGAGTCTTGTTATCTAATAGCATATGAAGGCAAAATTGGCATATAGGCATTTTAAAGAATATTAGCTCTCAACTGTACCACTGAAAACCAAGTGTATACCGGTGATTGTCATACCTTAAGCAAGAAAGACTAATTACTCGTTGTTTATTTGTAATGACAACGTCATCCAGAGATCTCTTTGGGATTTACTGTAAACATGAACCTCTCTCTGGGGAAAAATACTGCCACATCAGCCTTCTGCTATTTAAAAGGAGGAAATACGAAATACGCTTCAGTATCTTCTACTCTGAATCACAAATTGTGGCAACACAGATGGTAAATAAGACAACTAACAGATGTCAGCAGTTTAAGGTGACAAGAAACCAAACATGGGAACACTAAACATTCACACCAAACCAGAGGTGATTATCAAATTCAACAAGGCCAAGTTGGCTCTTTGTTTGTGGAGAGAATCTCCTCAAGGTTCTTGTAAAGAGGGCGATTGTTTTTTACAGTTTGGGATTTGCTGTGAGTCTGAGGATACGCAATCAATTCAGATTTGTTCTTTCTCCCATCTGTTTCAACTGACACTTTACAGAACACTGTAGTGCTGTTGGGACATGATATAACATTTTTCACAATGAATAATTGGGTTTCTTTCTGCGTCTTCAGTTAACCTTCAGGATCATGAGATATTACCTGAAGTGCGTCACGGAGGATGCTGAGCAAAATATAAAATCAACCAGCGAGAAAGAATAAATCATTGAAATCAGCGTCTGTAAGTCATTGGAATGGAAACCTGAAGATTCATGGATCCTCGTCAGTGGGCTAGAGGAAAAGGTTGAAAATCCCCAAGTAGACCTTGAACAAGAACTTAATCCTCTGATTTCCTCACTTCTGTGTGCTAATAGGACTCAGCTGAGGGCAAACTGTGCAGCTTGGCTACATTTTCATGAGGAGGAAGTCCTGTGCCAAACCAAACAAGCACAAGAATTTCATAAAACATGGACATTTTTGTGACAACTTTGAGATGTCTGAACTGCAGATATCTAAAAAGCTTATTTTAATTTTATACGTGTACTACGTTGATTGATGCTTGTAATGACAAACCCACAGGGAAATATCACTCAACTTCAACCTTCAGCTATACAGAGCATTTTAGCCTCCTTCAGCTTGTTGTGTTGGTTTTAGGCCGCAACTTTACTGTTTTGAGTCACTCTCACCACTCTCATCAGCTTTGTTTTTGCCCCAGCAAGGAGGTGTTTTCAGCTACTGGGTGTGGAAAGTGCACAGGAAACACTGTCCCTGTTTACACCTGGTATTAACATGTGTTGGGTGATCCCATCACAAGTGGACAGCTCTAAGCACGGGTGAGAATGCATGCAAGACACTGAGGACTCATTGAGACCCCATTACTCATTACCACATTTGGAGGTGTTTTGCATATGGCCACATTCTTCTAGCATGGATGGAGTAAACTTTATTGTACCCAAAAAGAAATTTGTCTTGGGCACAGTGCTACTATCCATAGCTTCACATAGCAGTGTGTACACAATGTTTCCTGGGCCGTACTGAAGGACCGCCTACTCAACTGACGTCCTCTGTGTAAGCAGAAGAGTATTTGCGCCAATGGAGTCATATTTAAGTGTGAAACAACAGGGAGCCACAACAACAGGCTAAATGGATTGGAGTCCAGCTGCCTAGTGAGGTTAGGCAGCTGTTTCCAGCTAAAATATCTGTTAAACCCACTGCACGCTACCCACCCAGCACCAACCAGCAGACAGACATAATCAGCAACTAGCTGGTGAAGCATTCAGTGGGTTAGAGGGTTATTTTTCTCAGCAGTAGACCAAAACAGTACTAAAAGAATGAATATACGACTTACATCCATCAAGTGGGCAGAAAAATGATGCCACTGTTTGCTAACGTGTTGGTTTACCACATGAACTTTGTAAGGTGATAACGTCTAAGTGTTGTGTTTCCAGGTTGGTGTGCTGCCCTCAAGTGGCCAAAAAAAACCCTTAATGCAGGTTTAATGTTATTGTAGACAAATGTCTAGGTTTATTCAAAGTATTTTTACCTTCTACCAAGGAAGTTGGTTGTTATTTTAGCAGTAACCCAAATACATGAAAGCAAATGCAGTCAAGATTAGATGGGAAACAAGGCCATGAGCCTAGGAAAAATAAAAGTTAGTTTTATGGATCTACATGTAGAGACAGATGATTGATTTTTTTTATTTTATTTATTCTTTCTTATAAAATTACTGAGTGGTATGGGTTTTTGAACATTTTCTGCATTTTTTGCATGAATTATAGTGTACTTCCTTGAATGACGTACGCACCCGATGATAACTATTTCTACTTTATGGTTTCAGATGGAGATTCTAAATTCTAAACATTTTATTTTATTAAAATAATTAAATATTGATGTTAGCGCAGCCTTGGCAGAGGGTATGTGGTGCCTGGGCTCCTTGTATTTTTTCTGGATCTGTTTACAAGCCTTGTCAAAAATTTGATTCTTCTACATCAAACATTTACAGTATTTAACAAGATGAGTCCCATTGAGATCAGGATTGTGAGGCCCGTCCTTGAAGACAGCAGAAGCTGCACTGACAGACACAAGAACCGTCATTTCATAATGAGCAAAGACAATTAACGTAACAGAGCTAGAGGAAATAAATAGGAGCGAGTGTTGAGAAATTAGAACAGAACAACATACATTATTCACTTTTCCACAGAACAAACATGCAGCACTGGCTTCAGGTGCAGCAGCGAGCTTCTGATTGAATGTTTTTTGTAGTTGCATACTGTATAACAGTGAGCAATGATAAAAGTGCATTAGTGAGACGGATCTGTCCTCGAAATGAAGATTAATTAGACAAAGAATTGCTGCTGGAGATGAACATGCTCTTGATGGAGTAGCTTTTGGCATTTTTTTTTTCCTCAGCCTACTTAAAATTCAACGTCAAACAGCGCTGCTATTGGCCTATAATTACCACATCAGTCATTATTGATCATTGTCACATTAATAAACAGCTCTCAACATTTTGAAGAATCTGCCTAAGATAAAACATCAGGCAACAAAGCCGGCCTCGCTGCATTTATCTTGAGGACACTCAATAAACAGAGTGGGCCAAAGCAAGGAAATGTGGGATTCAGAGAGCTCCACAATAAACATTCAAATGGTGTTTTTAGGAAAAGGGAGGGAGTAATGTCGGCTCGGCCTCAAGGATACACTGCTTTTGTTTGCATTGTTTTGTTGATGCGTGTGTGTGAAATAGCTGGGGGGAAATGTCAGTGTCATTCCATTATGTATCAAGGCAAAACACAGAAGGATATGAATTCCTGTCTGACAAAAGTGTGTGTGTGTGTGTGTGTGTGTGTGTGTGTGTGTGTGTGTCTGTGTGTCTGTGTGTTCTCTTGTAAGTGCCTGCACTCTTGTTTTGGAATACACAGAACAGTATGTCTTTCAGGACAAAGGATTTGTCTGTTGCTTCTGTTTTACGTCTGTCAGTAAATATTGTATCAGTACAGAAAGGCACACAGATAATGTACAAAAGCCAATAACACAAGCATGTGATAGTTTCTAAATACCACCGAATGTGTGTGTTGACAGATGTGTATTTACAGGGGAGAGTCCTGTCTTGATGCCATGGTTACCATGAAACTTTGTTGTTAAAGTGCTGTTAGACTCCATTGGTGCATGGATTTGAATTTGCTCAAGTTAAAGGATTCTTGCTTTGAGTCAATTTTTACTATGTAAAAGTATTTGTGTAAAAATGTAAGATATTCAATATACTGTTGAATTAACCCATTTAGGCTATTGTCACTTATAAATATACAACCACACTCCAGTGTAGCCTTAGAATTAACCAGAAAAGAGTAAAAAACTCACACAATTAAACAAAAATGACAGACTATAAATCAAAGCTCTATGGACACCACCGAGGGTGCAACAGGCATCATTAAGCCACATAAATTAAGTAGCCTGACACTTGTAGAATAAAACATCACCAAGGCCAACAACACAGATGTATAAATCATATAAACTCCACAGAGACTGCAGCCACAAACACACATATTAAAGCAAATAAGAGAATGCAATCTGAACAATTTGATTCTAGGCAACAGTTGCTGATGTTCTTCAGTTGTTTTCACCTGTCTGAACAGGTCAGTACGAATACACAAAAATATGACTTTGTTACATGATGTATGCCAATGCTTTAGAAGTAAACCATAGGGCAGATACCATTGGACTCTAGCTTCAGATAGCTAACGATGAAAGAGTTTGTCATTTCTTGTGTCTCGTAGCGGGATCCTATCGCCAAACAAAACATGAATGATTATGCAAACTCAAAGGAGTCAAAGGATCACCAAAGTCAGTAGGATACAATGTCTAGGGATCATGAATGCCTGTATCAAATTTCATGGAAACAGTTGTTCAAATATTTCACTTTCAAGTCTGTAAAAGGACACCTCACCTTATTTCCCTCAATATATATTGACACTATACATCATACACAATTGCAATTGTATTACCTGGCAAGCTGATTATAATTTCACTGCATAAAGTGCCAACAATAATGAATTGAAACAACATCACAAAGGCAACACTATAGATGCAGAAAATGCTGAAATGTGCAGACTAGTTTTCTTTTACTGTCCTGCAAAGCTTTGCTGCTCCTGAACAGGCAACTGAGGACCTGATTAGAAAAGCAGACTTGCTGTTGTGAACATAGAGATAAAAGACGTTGGCAAGGGGTTCCTCCTTACAGAGGTAATTGGCAATAAGCCATCAATTAGACAAAGACATATATCCTGCAGCCTGGGCCAGTAAAGGAGGAGCAATGAAGCAGCACTGGAGACACAGACAGAGGGGGGCAGGAGGAGACGGAGTCAGAGCCAACAGAGCACAGGATGTCTGATGATGCAGCTGTTTCAGTTTCTAGAAAAAAGACTTGCAGAGGCCTGCAGGTGAAAAACCTTTTGACTTTTTTTCTTTCTTCAGGCTTGTTTTGGCATTTATGTCTTAATTAAAATAAGAGTGGGATTGTTTTCAAGGTATTCTGAAGATTAATAAAGAAGCACATCATGTTTCTTTTAATAGTCTCTTTTTATATATGTTTTTGCTCATATATACTGTCACATCCATTCACTGTTTGGGCCATTTTTCTTCAGTTTCCAGCACGTACTACTGGATCCCTAGGAAGCCCACAGCATCAGATCAACAAACTGAATTGTCTTATATACATGGGTAGCCAGGCACCACGGATAAATCCTTCAGAGAAGTATGCACAATCAAAGAAAAGTCATATTTCTAAGAGTTCATACATCACTGACTGACGCAAGATGGCCCACGTACGTGTCAATAAATCTTCCCTTGTGGTCACACACTGCCTGGAGTTGAACAGAATGGAATAATTTTGCACTTGAGGTAGCAGCTTGTTCCTGTCGTTGGAGCCTATATTATGGCCCGGCAAGCATTTATTGCCTCAATTGATATTCTAAAAATATGGGATCAAGCTAACTGGGCAAATCCTGAACCTGTCTCATGCAGGTTTTACTCAGATGGCAGGAAAATAATCCTGCCCTCGAGGCTTTTTATATTTTTTTTATGCCACGCTATGAATGATGTCACTCATGGTACAGCAGGTTATACTAAACACTCTGCTTCTGCACTGGAAAACTACTGTAGATATAGATAATAACCATGGCTTAGGTCATAAATGTCACTGAAGATGCTGAAAGGGACAGTAATATGTGGATTTACCGTAACTTAAAGTGGGGCATCTGATGTAGCCTTTGCCATATAATGGAAAATAGCATGTTGTGAGCAACAAGGTCAGTATAGTAAGCCTGGTGGCAGATATAATAACCACAGAGAGCTGTTTCCTACATTAAAGGGTTTTTAATGGACATGACTAAAGAATGCTTCGAGTTCAGGTACTTGCAAACAGTTATAAGCTCTGAAAAGTTAGATAGAAAGGCATTAGTGTCCAATGCAAATAACTCAAAGTGTAAATGGCCATAGAGTGAACATGTGACCCTGAAACTAATCAGGACTCCTATGCTGGAGACATTTGCACTTTGGGTAATGCAAACATATTTTAGTGTACTGACAGTAAACCTGGCCCTTGTCACTTATAGTACAGTATATACACAAATATGAAATATCAAAATTAATATACAGTAGATAATGCATTTGCTATTTCAGGTCAGCACTCAGAATTACACCTGCTAAAGTAATAGCATTGACCACAACAGCAAATTATCTCGCATATGGACAAATTGATTGCCCATGTTCTCATTAGTAATTTAAATGACCTTCCAAAAATGTGCTGTGGTCATTCAACTATTACTTTGGCATTAAAGTGCAAATCATGACTATCAAATGTGTTTTTTAAGTGCTTTCCTACTGGTTGAAAGCAAACTGAGGTAGCAACTACCAGGCAAACCGTAAATGGAAATAGAATGTTACACAGTGTGAGTGAGCCAATAATGGCATCATTATCCTCCACAACAAATATAGAAAACATCATTTGAGCTCAGGCTTGTTTGAATTATTTCCAAGTGGCAAAGTGCTTTGAGGCCTGAGACGTGATCCCCCAGCAGCGCCATCCATGCTATTGAGTTTGCAGAAATGCGCGGAGCCCCTTTGAAATTCACAGAGGCCGCACTGCGTGTACACAAACACACACTGTTGACAAAAGGTTCTTCTTTTTCAGAATAAGATGGTGCTTGAGGTAAAAAGCCTCACAGGGAGTGTGTGTCTGTGTATTTGTGTCAGCAATATCACAGAGGGGTTGTGTGTTTTCATCAGTGTGCGTGTGTGTGCGTGCATGCAAGAGTGAGACTCAGGCCAGCGGTATGAAAAATCTAATTTCATGTATTCTCAAAGGCTCTGCCACTCTGGACACTGAGACTACAGGAGTGCCAAAGCATCATAGTGGGAAAATGGAAACATGCATGCCAAAGGAAAAAAAATTACATTGTTTTCTTATTGCCGGTGATATTGTATTAGGGGTGGCAGCATGAGAATTGAAGCAAGCTCATCTGGCCGGCCTGGACACGCTGCAGTGCCTGTGAGGACACAACAAATTTGAATTTTTACAAAATATGTAGCAGGTCTGTTTGTGTGGAACATTACATTTTTCTTCTGTTAGAATATTTTCTATGAGGCAGCAGGGACATGTCCAGACTATTTGGACTGGGGTAGCACTGACTTAAGCAGAGGTGGCATGAAGTATGTGTCTCAGCTTTCGAGTCACTCCCAATTTATGCAATTCAAATACTGTTATGCGAACACTATTATGTAGAAAATACATAAGATACTAAATTATTTATACTACATGCACAAAACTGCATGCTTTTTGCCCAATACTGCATTGGATTGGCATAAAGTAGGCATGTCTGCAAAGGGGAGCCTCGTGGGTAACCATAAAACCCATTTTCATTCAGATATCTTGAGGTCAGTGGTCAAGGGATCCTTTTGAAAATGGCCATGCCAGTTTTTCCCATCCCCAACATGTACATTTGTGTTATTAAACCCCCTTCCCAACATGCACCAATGGATGCATTAGGTCATCTAATTTTATATGATACCAGTATCTATCTCGAGCTTTAAAACAGAGTCACCTACAGCCTCTGAAAGAGAGACAGCACTGCTTTGGAGGCAGAAATGATATCACTGTCTCAGTTAAACCTTAATGGGTGGAGCTTTTTGGCAAACTTGCCAAATTGAAAGGTCAAATCACGAATTAAAAACTGTAAATCTTGGAAGCTTTGCAAACGGTAACTACCCAGATGGTCATCAATCCATCCGTTGTTCTGCTTATCCAGGGCTTGTTGGCAGCAGGCTAAACAGGGTAGCCTAAACATCATCCCACACAGCCACATCCAGCTCCTCCAGGGTGGTCCTATGGCATTATATCATATATAATCCCTCCAGTAATTTATGGATCGGCCCTGTGGTGTACACTCAGTTGGACATACCTGGAATACTTACAGATTTAGACGTCCACAAGACATTTTGATCCAAAACAACTTCATCTGGATTAGAGATGATGCTTCCTACAGTCAGGCCTCGGAGGGGTCCTCACCGGGCAGGCTCCTGGTGGGGCTCAGTCATGCTTAGTTTGAAGAGATAACATGGAGCATAGGGGGATAAGATGGATAGGCATTGGGATCTAGTGAGCTGCTGACTGGGCAAACACTGGGGCATTATCATGTTGAATCCTGCCTGTGAAAAGACAGTATACAGTTTGGACTTGTAAAGTCACCTCAAATGGATTAGCATTGATATATTTGCCGGCAGCCCCATGAGCATTAGGTTTTAAAAATATTAGCCTGCCAGTTCCATTTTGTGTTAACATTGTAGAGAAAACATATTATATTTAACTTCCTTCACAGCTGACCTGCCTTTGTTTTTATCAGACGGTGAACAGTGGAGAACTAATTATGTAGAGAACAAATCTCAGTCTGAGACAGTCATGTGAATGTTTTGACAGTGTTATGCCACTGTTCTCACAGACAAACTTGCCGCTGAACAAACAGCTTGTGGCAACAGGTGAGTTTCACTAAAAGAAGTGTTTTGACATGTGACAGCTTAGTAAATGTACAGAAGAACATTGCATATTTGTTTGAGTCTTGTAAGACTTGTGATTTGTGACCAGAAGATGACAAACACCTTAAACATTGTATATTTTCCAATATGAAGAGGATCTGCATACCGTAGTTACTTCTTGGCTTGTGAATTTCTAAAATTATACATTAGAGATTTATCCGACGTACTACACTTTTTCTGATAAGAAAAAGAAATAAAGTTTGTTAATACACAGCAGCTTTATGATGAGCCAGAAGCACTTCAGTGACGCCTGTGAATGATGGAAGGAGGCTATTCTGTCTGAGTAATGATTATTTCTGGCCAGACACCAGTAAATAGAAGGGTTTGAGAGAAAACTGGACAGGCGGTGAAATGACAAAATAAAAGATTTGTGGAATTAATTGGATTGGCACAACTTCACTGGTGGAGTTTGTATTCAATCCATTTTGAGCAGTTTTATTCAGCAAAAGCACCACTTATATCAAACAGAAAGTTAATGCACAGAAGTAATACTTTTCATATTTGGAGTGTTCTTCACTCCAACTAATATAACTTTTTGCTGAAAATCTGCTGAGTTTACATCGGTGTACCAAGTGTAAACCTATCATGACGTCACCCATTGGTTTGTGGATTACCGTCTTGAATCCTCAAGTTCAGCATTGTGGTTGTCGCCATGGTGGTTTTTCTGAGCCATTGGAGGTGACGTACCGTGAGTTGAGCTGCGCCCATTTCAGCACGTCCTTAACAGGAAACAATGGTGGCCCGCCTGGTCACACAAGTTCTTGTATTACAGCTAAACAGGATACTAAAATATGTTTCAGAAACAATTTTAAGAAAGAAATAGGCCATGCAGTAACATAATCTTGATTCATACCCTGCTTTATCATCTATTTTACTTTAAGTAGTCATTTCTTCATAAGACTGCATGGTATCTGTCTTTTATTGCAGCCAATGGGGCTGCCCCCTGCTGGCCATTACACAGAATGCATGTGTAAGACACTTCCGAAGCTCTGTCCATTACATAAACTGTTGATGACTATAACATGCCATTACAGAGAACAGTTTCCAGGCAAGCAAGCAAGCTGTAAACACATATTTTGTGATGAACTATCTGGCAAATAGTTGCCTATTTACACATCCAGCAGACCTGACATTTCCCTGTTTTCCTGGCAAAGTCCAATACTCCACCAACTCCTGAGGGAAATATATGACTCTGTAGCTGCTACTATAGATTTTCCACTATCATTCAGCAGTGATTGCTAACTTTGTGTGTCGATCAGGGTTTGTCAGTGCTTTTTTTTTTTTGCTGAAACCTGCTGGTTGATGGATGTGTTTCAGTGAATCAAACAGTACTTTTATGTAACATGCTGGAGTTGCAAGGAGGTGGTTGGGCTGGATGGCGGGGGGACAAAGTAAATGACTGTGACACCACAGTCCCAGTCTTCAGATCTAGACTGCAACGAAAGCTCTTTGGTTAAGGTTAGTTGTGAGGTTTGGTGCAAAACAAATAAAATACGTTGTCAGTGAACTGATACTAAACGTGACAGGCCTTATTTAGAGCCAGTGTTTGGTTTATCTGCTCTGGGTTACTGTATAAACATAGCAGGTTAAACATGGAGGACTCCATGGAAGAGGCCCACTCCCTCTGTAGATAACAGCTCATCCTAAGGTAATAAAAGCCCAACAATTCTTATTTGCAGGTGATTATACACATAACAGTGAATATTATATTACATTTCTGCCAATAGATCCTCCTAAATGTTACACACTGGACCTAACTCAATCCCTGAAAGTAATTAATAGTATCTTTAGACAGCAACCTGGCATAGATAGGAGTGTTCTCACAGTTATTACTGAATTAACTGTAATTACAAATAGTTTGTGGGAAGGGAAGAAAATGTTCTTTTCGTAAATATTCACACACAAAAAGAAAAAAGAAACCTTCTACCTCTGCTGCTACTAGCTGTAATAGTTCAAGTACATCGGTCCTTAACTAAACATATAATACATAACAGCATTAAGAAAGCAACCTTATCTCAGATTTATTGCAAACTTATGTCAACTTTCTACATTCCTCTTGCTTTGTCTTGGTCCCACTGTGCCTACTGCTGCACACCCCTCTGGGTAAACTCTCCATGGTTTTCTGGCAGATATCACCTCTCAGGTCTTGCATAACACTCCACTCTAGTTCCCTCCCAACTGCACTCCCTTACATCGCGATGATTCATCGCCGGGCCCTCCTTGATCCCTATCGCAAATAGGCCCTTATCAGTCAACAACCCCCTCTAGAGAAATCCATCCTTTTTTCATACGCGCCACTCGCTCGTAAAGGAATTCCAATAAGACGGCGTAAATCAAGGCTAACGCGCCCCTGTTCTCAAGTAGAATCAACATGAGCCTGGCAGTGAGCCTGAAAGCAGGACCGTGTTGTGAAGCGGCGCTTTTAAAAGGAGTTATTTGATTTGGCTGGCTAGGCACAACCGGTATGGTTATGTTCAACATTCTTTAGCTAATGGTCCATGTTACAGCTAGTCTGCACTCGGGTGGGGGGATTAGGAGGGAGTGGATCAAAAAATGGCATACACTTTATTCTGCTGTATCAACCGATGTGTTGACCTGTGGAAAAACATATACACACTATAACACCAAGTGAGTGCACTGTGATGTGTGACCAGAGGGTATATGATTGCACAAACACAGTGTTACCGGGTTCATCCTTAACATTCAAATATTCAAATTATATTAAAACAAAACATATATTTTCAGATGAGGTTTTAATTTCAACACTGCATCGTCAAGAATTAAATTGACTTTTTATTTGATTTGTTTGTGCTGCTTTTCAAAGTACCTTATGTCATTTTCAGTATGAAATCTGCTTTATAAATATAACTCTCAGAGCAGTGGTTGTTGGTTCGATGCCCAGACCTACAGGATAGATCTGGGTGGGGAAAGTAAAAGAGCTGCACTATTCACAACAGCTTAGGTGCTGTTAAGGCACTTAATCCCTCACTGCTCTGCCTTCTGAAAGGCCAGAGATCAGACTGTGCTTGTACTGGGCAGCTTCCAGGTGAACAGGGCGTTCCTGAAAAACTAAACATTGCTCTTTTAGTGAAACTACGCTGAGTCAATAAAGGTTAAAAAACCTCATAAATTAGATAGAGAGATTAATTTGATGATACTAAAGGTAAATATTTACAATTAAATTGGTCATGGATCATATAATAAAACTATTTCAGCTGTGGACTTTAATGTGTGATAGGTATTGCTTTATGAATACTTCATAACTTCTCACAGCTTTTTGTGTCTTCTCTCTGTTGAATCACTGTTTCAGAGTATTGGAACAGTGTATAATTCTTTATCCGTGGGACAAAATCTTTATTAAGAAATAACATTAGGTGAGCCTCCTCATGATGCATTACTGTCTCTAAACAGACAAACTGCATTCTTCATTTGAATAATTATTCCTTCCTCTGCAGAAATTAAATTATAACTACACCATCAAGGTGCAAGCATCTGCAGGTGTTTCATCTACACAATGTTACTGAAGCAGATGTATCTAATCTGCACAGTCTCAACCAGAAAGGACTCTCTGAAAACCACTGAAATCAGCTGCTGTAGTTTTTGCTTCAGTTGAAAACTTGCCCCCACCCCCCAAGGCTTTCATGGCCTCAAATACAGCCATCACTTCAGCTTATTTCTTTGTATTGCATGTCTGCCAACAGCAATCTGACTTGTGTCACTTTCAGACACCATCTATTACTGTTGCAGCACTTTGGCAGAGGCAGTATTAGATGGATTCCCGGTATTCCACACTGACAGGCCAAATGCGTGTGTGTTGGCGGCTGGCCAGCATCGCTCGTTGAGAGCAAAGGTTTGTGAAACACACCTGTGCTTTTCTCACATGTATTTTGCTCACAACTATCATTCATCATTTAGACGAGTCTTTCAGCACTCAATCGTTCACAAGTAGGGCAGAGAAAAGTCAGAATACGGGGTCAGTATACCACTGACCAGCACTCTCAAACACTCAGTTGATATAATAACACTATATGGACAACAACTACCAAATAAAATGTCAAGTGCCCTCAGCGAGTGCTGTGGAGGTTCCACTGAGCAAGCTCTATATATGCTCCAAAGAAGATGGGCAGTAGGGGACATGTTGCTGGTTTGCATGATGATGTCAAAAATTGCCAGTGTCTTTATCGATCGAAAAGTCAATCTAAATAAAACATTCACATTCCCATGAAAACAAACTCATAATTTAGAAAGTGACTGGGAAGAAACTGCGGCCATAAATCTTTTTCTATGACATAAGAATACTAGTTCAGGAACTCATCCAGATGTAAGGAGTTTAAAAGTCTTCAATCAATTGCTAAAGGCAAGTTTAGGGTAGGTGCTTTTAGCAGGTGCTGACTTACTGCTGCTCTCAGTCTTTTTAAAGAACCGCACGAGTGATGTGATGTGATATCAATCAGCGGTTCAGACACTCTTAGGTTGCCAGTCCAAGAGACCAGTTCCAGTGGATCTTGCAAGTGAAAGCTGTAGAGAAAACACAACAGCACCATAATATAGTGCCAACGAAGGACTGCAGTAATGAAACACAAGCAATACACGTTTGTTCTCAAACTTCTGCAACTCTTGTTTAACCTACTATTTTAAGGATTGTGGAAATGTGACAGTATTACCGTAGTAAGTAAAGTACTGTAAAGTAAGTCCAGTTTTTAGGTACTTTAGCTACTAGTTACTTTTAAATCATAGATTCACAACCTTATGGTCTTGTGACTCCTTACAAAAATGCAGTGTATGTTTGGGGTCATGTTTCAGATGTCTGTTAGCAATGTCACCAATGATTGATTTCCCCAATAAAATTCTTAGGTAGTTTCATTTAAATAACTGTTTGAGGGCTAATGGATGCAATATAAAAATGTCTATAGTAATTTGTAAAGCCGAACCTCACAACGTCTCTCATTTATCTTGTGGCCTGTTAGCCTGCCTCTCGCCCAGTGTATATATATTTATCCATCCATGTCTCAGAGAGGAAAAGAACGATCTATCTACTTGAAATGCCATCCATGTTGTTTCCAGACCACAATAAATAATGGCAAATGTTTGGGGTATCTCTGCCACATTAATTGGTCACAAGTTAAGGAAACCCACAATAAATGGCTGAAACATCTCAACCCAATTGAAAACCTAAGGGGGATTTTGGAGTGATGTGTTAAACAACATTTTATCAAAACACCAAATGAGAGAATATATATTGCCAGAATGCTGTTCATCCATCCAGTAGAGTTCTCAGAGACTTGGAGAAACTATACCAAGGTGACATGAAGTTGTCCTGATGGCTTGTAGTGGTTATTCTTTCTATCTATCAGCCCATTGCTCTATCTCTGATGACCGGTAGTTTTTGAAGGATGTTTGAGCTTCTAATATCTTTCACTTTAAAGTTGCCTGGTCTGCAATACAAACAAGCGCTTTTAAAAAGAAAGTTTGTGGTCGTCAGTCAAAGATGATATATTGCTGGTCCCAATGTCAAACCTTTTTACTGGCCAGTTAATGCTTCCAAAAGCTATACTGGTACACAGTCAGCCTTGAAATAAATACAGGGAGAGATTGGGCTTTGTTTCATTGCAGATTAAAAGTCCATTCATATGACAACCAGCCAGAAACTGAATGTGACTTTCTAAGTTTAATACTGTACATGTATGGATTCAGTGCATAAGTAGAGAAAGGCAAAGAGATACAGAGAGAGATTTGAATCTCAGGTGTATCACTTTTTGCTTTCAGAAGTCCACATCTGAACAAAAAATCCTTATCTTTTCACCGGCACTTATGTATCTTTGCGATAAAAGAGGGTTTTAAACCTCTTTCAAAACTCAAGGGTTATGAAACTCACCCAGCACATTAACCACCACACACACTTTAACGCAGCAGCTTCATTCAAACCTCAATAACAACCAACATCTGCCCTGCTCAAGCATCCTTGAGTGCAACTGCAAAGGTGACCAAAGGTGTCTGAATTTCTCCCTGAGGCATCAATGAAGTATTACAAAGCAGAGAAAAACACCAATAACAGTAGGTAAGAAACGTTGCCACACCAGCAACAACATACGTGGAAGCTCAACTTGACATTTGGTTAACCCATATGTATCATAGATCTGGCTCAGGAATCCTCTTTGGGGTTTGAGTATCTCTTGAACTGTAAAGCAAGGGAAAAAAACTCAACATATTACTGTGAAAGTGCATAAAACCATCTTAGACCTCCTTTTTTCCTTGTTGTTGTAAAATCTCCCACTCTGAAGAATTACCCAGGAAAAACTCAGCTTCCATGTGGAAACGAGCGATTCACCTCTCAGAAATGTTGAATTCCTTATTATATTATGTTCACTAATTACAATTTACTCATATATTTAATTAACTTTAATTTGGTAATTGTTCAATGTAATTCTGTGGTTCACCAGTGAAGGGTATGGAACTTCTTTGCAGACTCATTTGAATCCAACGCAGGATGCATTCAGCAGGTCTGCATCATCTGCTGTGTGAAAGGGGAGTAAGACAAGTGGTGGTAGTACAAAAACTGATGGAAGGAGCCTCCACTCCAGCCCCAGCTCCAATTTTGCAATTGTATAACGGGGGTTTCATTCGCTGTTACACACAACCCTGCAAGCAATTCCTTTTAAGTGAGGTCTGCACACACATCTTGTCTCTTTCCACATAGCTTTGAATGCATTTTTTGAAAAGGTGAAGGAGGCATATTCAAGTTATAACGTGGCGTTAAGTTGCTCTGTAATATAAATTTGTGAAATTTTCTCATGTAAGTTAACGTTAAAGAGTTGGACTTGACTTCCTCCTACACGTTTGCTGGCCTCCAGCACAGTGTCGCCCGTAACTATTGGCAAGCTCTGTGCAAATATTGCGTGACGGCACTGAGTTCGAAAAACTGCCTTTGAGTGACTTGTGAGAGGGGTCGAATCGGTTCGAATGAATTTCCTCCCGGGCGCTTTGGATGTTGCAGTCTGATTGATGGCATTTTTCAACTCTGTGAGGACCAGGAAATTGCATCACAAAGCAAGCGAATGGAGTCACCATGACGACTGGTGTCTTATCTATGCCTCCAGTGTGTTGTCTTTTGTGTGTGCGTGTGTGGGTGGGTGGGTTTACAAGTGCAGACACACACACACACACACACACACACTCAAATGTTTGTCAGTGTGTGTGCGTGTGCTTGACTTATATGCATGAATGTGTACATTTATGCATGTTTGTGTGTGTTAGGATGTGTGTCTCTGTATTTGTACAACTAGATATGCCTGTGTGAATGCCCTGCACAGTGTGTGTTACTGTATACGTGTGTGTGTGTGTGTGTGTGTGTGTGTGTGTGTGTGTGTGTGTGTGTGTGTGTGTGTGTGTGTGTGTGTTGGGAGGGGGATTGGGGGTAGAAATGGGTCATGCCTAATCAAGGAGAAGACATCTCTATCAATGTCTGTTCTCGACAGATGATAACCTAAACAATGAGCTCGCCTGACGTCTTCTCATTCATTCATAATGCTGTTTGCTCACTGACTGAAGTAGGGGGAAGCACGGATCTGATCTGGAGATAAATCACACGGCAAATACAGTTGATTTTACAAAGTTTTCTCCTGGGTGAAGATCCCACATGCTCCATAAACCCAGCTGAAGGCATTTTAGATTTGCATTTTTACGGATTTAGCCGATGCTCTTATCAGCTGCCATTCAGTGAGTGCTGTGTTAGAATAAGCATAAATTAATGGAAAATTAAAGGAGCAAACGGTCAGGTGAAAGGGTCAGAGCCCACGGCACGCAGATAATAGAGGTAACAGATGATTAGAGAATAATCAGGCGCGGGGGGGGGTGTTTGGTTGCAAGCTGAGGAAGATAGCAGAGCAGAGGGGACGATGAGGGAGAAATCCAATTTCAAATCATCAATCAATCAATTTACAATGTTCAGAGTATTTTTATGATGTGATTTAATGTCTTTCTATTCTAATTTTATTAGGTTTTCATTTCAGCTGTGAGTTTTACATGGGGAATGGTCATGGCTGCAGAGACAGTGCAAGTCTTGCCCTTCCTTGAGATGCAAACTGTGTCTGTAGTTGCTTTATATTCTGGTTTATTTTCTGCTGCACTTGTGTAAAGATTGCTCTTTCTGTTACATCACACATGGATTTCTGGATCTTTGTATGAACCCTGTATGGTTATCCAGCGTTGATGTAAGCTTGTTTTACACAAAGAAGCCATTTTTGTTTGATTTTGCCAGACTGACACAAAATCCTGTAGTGTTTTTGTCTTTTCTGTTCCTTTTTACCACAGGAAGAAGAATTTACCACAGCAGAAATCAATTGCTAAGAAATTAGCAAGACCTAGAGGATAATGATAATCAAGGCATCACTGTTATGTTACCCTGAAGTCCATCATGTGGAGAATTCAGTTTGGTAAACTGATGACATATTAATCAACAAAGGGCTTTTGGAGCACATATGTTCTACTATTTTTGACTTTTAGCCATGGGTATGTATAATAACTCATATTACATTCATGTAAGACTACACACATCTACATAACCAAGAGGGACACAGTAAAGTCAGACTTCTTTCTTGCATTGTGGTCCTAAAGATTGATGTATGAATGATACCATGTAGCATAGTATTTTAATACAGTGGTTCCCAGGTTTGTTTGTGACCCTAAAAGTATCCAGTATTTCACATTTAAAACTATTTAAAACAACAATATAATGACTTTTTTAACATATGTTTTCAATCATCGCGCAGCTCCATAAATCCAATTCCTCAGGGCCACACTGGGAAGCACTGCTTTAATAAATCACTTAAAATAATAGCACGATAATCTAATTTATTGGTTTTGACACAATCCAATAAAATGAAAACTTTTCCTCAACCATCATTTGTATCCAAGAACCCTTTATCAGAGACCCAGCTCATTTTATAAAACAAAATATACAGCAAGTGACAAATAAATGTGCCATCACAATGCCTTTAAAGTTAATCTATCAAGTGGACACTGCATGCCCCGTCCTGAATTGAACAGATCAGCACTTTCCTCCCCAGTCCTGACTTTCTGGATGTCGTGTCAGCAAAGCACCGCCAACTATGTCAGGGATTACACACTGCATGTGGCTGCCCAATGCCACAAATTCTTGACTGGCACTATTAGATCGCCCGTTATATTGGGCCTTAAACCCCTCCCCCCATCTCATCTGACACCACCCTCCCTCCCCCTCCACAACTCCCCAGGCAAAGCAGCGGCACTATTTTCGGCCTCTGGGCCCAATGCTTGACATACTAATTATATAACAGCGATGCAAGCTCACTTTTTGCTGCTCCATTTCTTTTCTGTGCCATAGTTTAGTGTTACACTCACTCTTTCAGAGTTTACAGAGCTCCATGTGGACTTCTGGCTCCTCGCAGAGATGAACACATTTACACACACTGTCTGTGGCATGTTGGGTGCATAAGGGTAGTATCTGCATTGTTACAGAGACATACTTCCTGTAAATACACTGTGGGCATATTTACGCCTGTTAAGCCTTTGAAGCTGAGTGACGCATTTTGCATTAAAAAAATTGCTACTTTCTCCCCTTACAACTTAAAATCATCATAGGAGACTCTTAAGACGTTAAATTTACATAGCATATTTCTTATCAAAATTACTGATAAACTAAAGCTTATTTTCTCATTAAAATTTGAAACTCATAAAGAAAATGCAGTGAATACACACACAAAGCCTACAAATAAAAAAGTTATTCAAATTCGTCACTTACATGTGTTATCTTGTATATTGCCTTGATATGATGTATAGTAAAGCCAAAGGGCTGTGGAAATAGTTTTTTTAGTAACAGCCCTGTGGTGAAAAGTAGAAAATTGGACCAGAAAATGATGGGAGATTTGCCCGCAAATTGCAGCACCTTTATCACTCAAGGTTAATGTGTGTGTATGTGTTACTGTGTGAAGAGCGGGATATTTCTATATGCTTCGGCATACGTGTGTGTTTTATAAGAGTTTATTTGTGTCAGCGCTTTACAGACAGCATTTGTGTGCATGTGAGAGAGCATATGTGTCCATATATTTACTGATCACAAAGCAGTTAATGATGAATGATTGGCCTATTTCTCAGAATTACCAATAAAACCAACTGTACCTTTTTGTTTTTGTTTCAAGTAACTCAGTTTATTTGCAGATTTACTATAATTCTGATTCTATTAGCGGTCCCACCAGTACAGTTTCAGGTGTGAATTGACAAAGAAATATCCTGATAATTATTCATCACAAAGTGAAAAATCTACCCATCTAACATAATACCCTTATTCTTAATCCAGTTTTAGTCCATCACACCTGCAGTACATGAAAGGATTGTCTCCCGAGTGATATCCAGTGTCATCACTACTAAAATACTATTTGCTACTCTTATTTATTTTCTATTTTATTTATTTATTTTGCTGATTATTAACACTTCCTTGTCCCCTGGCGCTTTCCTCAAACCCTTAGTTCAACTATCACTGTAGAATTAATTCACCATCTCCAAAGAAATCTCCAAATCATAGTCAAAGGTGACACATAAAAACATTTTCTTTTTATCTGAGTGGTGCTTTTCACAATGTGGATCATCATAATTTTCTGTACTAATAAACTTGAGTAGACCTTCTTACCTTAATCTTATGTACCTCATGCTTACCTCTTCAACAGAACCTGCAAACTGCCAGAATGGGAACCTCATCCTCTGTAGCAGAATACAGTTGTGGTGTTCCTCACGGTCCAATTCAAGGTCCACTTGGGTTTTGAATATACATGCTTCCTGTCGGTTAGGCAAAAACATTTTTAAAAACATAATCTAATGTATTATTGTTTTACTTATGACACACAATTAATGTTTCATTAAGCCATTCACATTGCAGCCATTCACATTTCTATACAGTTTGGTCCTGACTTTACAGGAAATAAATGGTCTTGCACCAAAATGCTGTGAAATTCTGACCTTGTAAACCCTTGTGTTCTTGAGTGTCCTCTATGGTGATGCTCTTGTGGTCACAGCCCCCAGACTTTAAACAACCTACTGAACTCGGACACACAAAGTCATCTTCCTCTCTTCCTCACTTCTGATACATATATATATATATATATTTAATTAAATATCTTGATTTAATGGTTTTTGCCTTCTTGCCATAGTCCAATTTTCATTTGTGTTTCTTGCTTTCTGCTTTAATCCTTGCCAAATACTACCTAACCTTAAAGCTTTATAAAAAAAATAGATTATCATTGTGATGAATAGTATTTTAGCACATATAGTATGCGTGCAGCTATATATATCTCTACCTCTGAATGTGTGTGCCTGCCAGAGCGCATTTGCATTTGAGTGCAGGTTTACGTTCATGCTTGTCAGTATGCATTTCAGTGCTACATACAACTATATACATGTATGCACCTGATTGAATTTGTTAGTGTATGTGTGTGTGTGTGTGTCAGAGCATGTGTGTGGATGTGTTGTGCAGCTAATAAGCAAGGCAGCAGCTGACAGAAAACATTATTCAAATCATGCTTATCCCCCTCTGACTGCTAAAACCTGACATTTATCTGCAACATTAGCCAGTGCTGGAAGTAGTAACACACACACACACATATGAACACACATACTTGAGCATAAGATTTGGACCACTGTTTGCGCTATCGTTCCCAGAAGCCCCTGTGGGATCTGACTCTGGATGCTTCCAAGGTGTTGTTATTGTTCCTCTCTTATTAATCAAATATTTAATTTGGGATGATGCCTTATTAATGGCAGTAACAGTGAAAAGAGATTTTTGTGTAGCTCCTGTCAAGGAGTGTCCTCTGTCCTTCCTATGTGTACTCGTGCCGTTACTTCTGGGACTGCGCTCAAGGATTTTGGAGTGTTTGTTGAGCATGTTCACCCCCCTCCCCTTCCCCTCATCCCACACCCTTCTTGCTTTCGCTCAGCGGAGCTACAAGGACAAATGGATTCAAAATTGAAGCAAAATTGAAGGAGCAGTTCATATCAGCTCTGTGGGGATTATTCACTGTGCGTGCGAGAGATGTCTGTTTGCTGCTGGGTCACTTGTTTCACCCTGCAGACGTTTTTCTTATTTTACCACAACCAATTACACAATCTCCCTCATAAGAAAGCCTACCAAGCCATATAAATCACATGATCGGCAATGGTATGAAATATCAGCGGCCAAGCTCATCAGACATCATTTTTTTCTTTTTAAAATAATAATTTCTTGTCAGGACTCAAAATCATGAACCACAAACATAAACTGGGCCAAAGAAGCAGATTTCCTTTTTTTCCTAACCTTCAGCTACACTCAGTCTGTTTATTTATCACATTAGCACCAGTAGTGTCTCTTCACCATGACTTTAACCATTTTTTTTTTTTTACTTTTTGCCTCAAGGGGTTTTATAATCTGTACAACAATCAACACCCTCTGTCCTCAGACCCTCAAGTCAGCTTAGTGTTACGGCTAACATGTTAGCACGCTGTTGCCTACAGATACAAAGCAACATGGAGTTGGAGTCACATTTTGGTCCACTTTATAAATAAGTCCAGTATTCACTCTCCTTTTAGCTCTGGTTTGGTCCCCAGCAACTCCTTAACAATATCTGGCTCTTGAGCTGCTGAATGCGAGCTCTCTCCTGTTTGGTACTGGGCAGATAGCATATAGTTAGAGAGCTATAGGCACCAGGTTTTGACAAGGAAGAAGAATCCAAGTGTTCATCATCTGACAATGTTTAAGAAGCTAAATCAGCGCAGTAATCTTCTAATATCAAAAAAAGGTTCATCTTTTGAATCCCAATAATCCTATTAATTATCCCTTGAAGCTTATCTACTTAAAAAATTTACATAAACTGTATCTGCTTGTTCCAGTGCTTTACTGAAGCTACATCAAATTTACACTGAACATAATTGTCAAAACCAAGATACACATCAAATGTAAAGTTGTGCATTACTTTATACACATTTCCTTGATATTCAACCTGATATATTTGGTGTCTGTCAACAAATCCAATACAGTATGTTTGAGATGATCAGCAGGGTCAAAGTAATTAACGTTTTCATCACCCAGTTCATAATGAAGAAAAGTTATATTTTAGGTTGACGACATGTTATTTGTATTCAGAGTTTGCACTTTATTGACATCAGTTTGTGAGACTGCCTGAATGATGCACAGTATATGACCTGGCATGAAAATCCCACACATTTATCTTTTCAGGCTGTAAAATCCATGTATAACTGTAGCAATAAGAGCTGTTTTTAAACAGTGATTAAGTGTTTTAGCGTGGGGGTTCCCTTTAATGCTTGATGAATGAATGTGATGAATGTAGGATAGGTGAAGATGAAGGATAATGACAGATGATGATAGATGGAGCTTTCGTGAGGGGGCTGAACCAGGGCAGCATTGTACTGGAGAATCTACTGCACAGCATTTACATATGTACATTTTTTGAACAACAGCTCTTCCTGGGAAAATAATGTTTCAGATTTACTTGATGTTATGATGTAAAGAGGCGAAGTATCTCCCATTATCGGATTTCCCATTCATCCTCGGAAAACACGCTTCGCTTTGCGACTGATTCAAAAATCAGGTCTGCGACAAGACCACACACAATCCGCTGATGCTGTGCTCACCACTGTTCAATACCCGTGAAGAATGTTATCCATTCTTATCTATTCATAACTGAAAAGCAACGCTGAGGCGCCCGGTCAAGGTTGAGGGGACTCCCCCCTCCCTTCACACACACAGTGGAACAGGCCAAAACAAAAGATTCTGGTTGTAAACAGACTGGAAGCAGCTGACTGTGAGGAATGGCTTTCTGTTTGTGTGTGTTTGTGTGTGTGTCCTTTTGAATGAATGAAGGCATGAAAGTGGAAATAGACCATGTGGTTTCCTGTGTGCTCATGCGAGAGGGCAAATAATTGATTCATATTACAGAAATGGAGACAGCTTGACAATGTTTATGGGCAAATAGTTCATACTGTACGGCATATGTGCACCATTAGCCTGCATCTACTACTATTTGTTTTTTTTATCAGTAAAACAGATGAACCAAATGAAAATGCTATAAAAAACATATTTTTGATTGTGCAATGAAGAGTGAAGAATGTTTTTGTCACCTGGCTGGCCAATATAGCAGATATATGGATGTGTATATTAGTGCTGAAACATTAGGCAAGTTTATTTGTATTACACATTTCAACAACAAGGCAATTCAAAGTTATTAACATAAAACATAAAAGGCATCAAGATGTAGAAGCAACATAAGGCAATATATTAGGACACTAATAAAAATATAAAATAAAAACTAATAAGGTAAAACAGGAGAATAAAAGGTGCAATGCAGTGTAAGATATTAATCAAGAGCCTGGAATTAAGCAGTGGCAAAGTGGAAAATGTCCTCAGCCTTGATTTATAAGAACTCACAGCAGACCTGAGGAGTTTATTCTAGGTATTCGAAGCATAATAACTGGCTTTGGGGACAGAAAGCAAACCTGTCCCAGACAACCTTAGAGGTCTGGATGGTTCAAAACGTAGCAGAAGGTCAGGAGAGTATTTTTGCACTAAACTATTCAGCACTTAATAAACCAGATGCAGTAGGCTATTTTGAACTCAGTTCTTTGACAGACGTGAAGCCGGTGTCAAAACCTCACAACTGGAGTGATGTGATCCACTTTTTTGGCTTTTGTGAGCACACGAGCAGCAACAATCTGAATGAGCTGTAAAGACAGACTGTTACAGTAGATAAATACATGAACAAGTCCTTTAATTTCTGACTTTGTAATTATGGTCATAGCGTCCATGACCACACTAAGATTTAGTCGATCAGCCAATTAGTTAATCAACGAAAAAATCGACTGACAACTACTGTGATGATCGCTTTCATCATTGTATATCGTATACCTTTAGGTTTTGGATCCCCATTTGGAAATAACAAGCAATTTAAAGATCTCGCCGTGGCCTCTGGGAAATCATAACGGGCATGTGTTTCACTATTATTATGCCTCTTTATAGACTAAACTAAGATATGTATACATCAGCAAATTCCATCATTAATAAAACGTAACGTAAAAAGTATTGTATTTGCAGTTTGACCAAAAAAATTAGTAGGCGCATGTGTGCATGTCATTATGCCATGCATTTATTAAGTGCATGCTTGTATGTGTACAAAAGAGAAAAAAGTGCATGCACACATGGCAAAGAATGAGAGGATTCCTGTTTTTATACATGCACATGTGTGTGTGTGTGTGTGTGTGTGTGTGTGTGTGTGTGTGTGTGTGTGTGTGTGTGTGTGAGTGCGTATTTGACCGGCCTTCAGTAGATCAGGTCCTCCCTGGCTTTGTTATACTGCCATTCAGTGTTCCAGTCACAAACCTCTGGGCTTTACAGCACCGACAGTCAATATTGACGTCTCTAATGGAAGCCCAGGCTGACCTGAGCTGCAGACAGTTTCCTCCCATTGTCACTGACACACTCTCTGTGCTGCAGGGTCAGTCCAGACTCTGAATCCACCTCTGAATTCTCCATTACTCTCCATTTAAATATGACCCAATTTACACACCAGAAAATATTTTAGCATTAGATCCCGACTCATCCGTTCATCCAATATGTTGGCCAATAATAACAAGACCCTGCAGTGTGGAAATGCCAGAAATACTCAATGGAAGATGTAACGTAGAAATAGTGACACCATTATATAATTTATCCATTACTATTATCCAGTTTATTTTCTAATACAATTCTCCACATTATGCATACATTGTTTAAAAACAAAAGTCATGAAGCAGTTTTTTCATTATAACAGGGAATATACTCAAATTAAGCCTTAACACCTGGAGCTACTTATAGTTTATTGTTGCGTAAAAGTGTTACATTGTTTCTTTGGGAAAATTCCCCCTTTTTGTGGCTCTACTTTTATCGTCTGGGCCATCATTCCTGCAGGCTATGGTAATATTTCACTCACCAGTTTCATTATCGGGATCTGAGCGCAACGGGGCAGAAAGACAAGCGATCACACAGTCAGAGATGTTGTAAACATACCACCGGTTTTACTGTAATACTTTAAACTTAAATGGAAGAGAATTGGCAAACAGAGCGTGAACACAGTTTTCCTGTGCGGTTAGGGATTATAACAAACAGTTTGGGTGTGTTCACTCTTGGTTTCACCTCCAAATAAGGGTTCGGTTCAAAATGGTTAAACTGGGTGTACAGGCTGTGTGATCATCTAATTGCCTTGATGTTGACCCTTTTTGTTGTGGTGCCACATCCCCAGTCCAATTCATTAATTTAATTTATTTTGTATTTAATGTGCAATTTCCAAAAAACATTTTACAAAAGCACATAATTTGTTGTAACCCAAACTATTTACACATATTCGATGACCAAGGAGTAAAAAGAAGAATCTTCATTACCCGCAATAACATACTGTAATATAAACTCAGTGAACGACATCATAACAGAAATGTTACTCAGAAATGTAATAATTTAGTTTATCTCCTCTTAAATGGAATAATATTTGAACATTTAATAATGAAAATACACATCTGCTTTAATAACTAATTAATTTAATCTGTAGCTTTACAGTTTATTTCTGGCTTTACACCTGACTAATGACGTTTTTAAATCAGTTTGTTAGTGTGTTCAATTAACCTGAAAATATAGTAATAATCATAAGAGTAATAATACTAAATCCAGGCATAGTTGCACACTTTCTAATGCAAATCATGCATTACATTGAACACAGTTTTGGGGCTGGTCACAGACTCTAATCAATTACACCGTTAAATATGTCGTCAATCAAACAGAGTCATATCCATCACTTCGGGTGTGACAATAAGACTTAGAGACTTAGACTTCACTGTATTGATTCTTTTGGGATGACTCCCTCAAGGAAATTGAATTTCCAGCAGCTTACAAAACACTAGAAAATAAAAGAGGTATATAAAAAAATACAGTAAACAATAAACTCTTAGCTAAATATAGAAAGTAGAGATAAGAATAAAAGTAAAATAAAATTCAAGTAAAATAAAATCAAATAAAATAAATGTAGAGAACTGTATAGAGGATAAATATAGATAAATATATAGGACTGTATGTGGCATTGTGTTATTATACAGTGGATAAATGACATTAGCAGAAATTAGAAGTTAAATTAAATTATTGCACTTAAGCGGTGGATTAAGTTATTGCACAAAAAAGAAGAAGAGTGTCGAGGTATGTATGTGAGTAGATTATTATTGCACAGTGAGGGGCTACCACTCCTTCCCTTCTTTCCTCTTTACCCTATTTCCTCCTCCCCCCATGTGAGGAGTTGAAGAGTATGATGGCATGAGGGACAAAGGAGTTCTTGAGTCTGTTGGTCCTACACTTGGAAAGGAGCAGCCTTTCACTGAACAGGCTCCTCTGGTTGCTGATGAGGAGTCAATACTGGTGCTGTGTCTGCCTGACCCCGTGACCAAATGACTCGAGGAGCTCTTGAGTTAAAGCCGCCTCAACCTGCCAGGTGCCTAAACACCCTGAAAAGTGGACACGACTGCCTGGATAAGATAAATCAAGCTCCACTCTGAGTTCTCAAGAGCTCCTACTTCTCTGATACCTCTCTCTCCCTACTGGACTCTATCACTGAGTCTGTCCATCCTCATCATCCCCTCCTCCATCCACTCTGTCACTGTCCATATTCCTTTATCTCCTCCTTTCCTAATTCTCCATATATGCCCACTCTCACCCTCTGTATTTCTCTTCCTCTTCTCTTTCAACCCACTCCTTTCTATTTATCTCATCCTCACAGCTGGTGTCCATTCATCCTGAATCACTGCCTAAGTGCGGCGTGAAAGGACGACAACAAAATAATATAAAAAAAATCAAGACAGCGTGAAAACAACTGGCATCACGCTGCCTCTCCAGATGATATCAGCTTTTATCTGTGAAAGGAAGCATTAAAAATCCACTAACTCCTCACCCCTCACTCCACCCGCCCGCCCTCACCCCTTCCCACATGCCTTTCTCTGTGAAATTTCTGTTTCTATTATAAGACTTTCATTTTCACAATGAACAAGAGGTAATCACCTATCATATTTCCTGCTTGCATTCTTCACCCCCAGTGTATTTTAAGCTGCGTTGCCTGCTGCTGACTCCCTTCTCATTTCCACTTTCCCATTACTTTGTTGACGTGACTGTTAAACCGAAACTGTCAAACCACTTTGGAAAATGTGTAATTTAAAAAAAAAAAAAAACAAGCAACAGTTTGCAGGAAAATGATTTTTAAATTAGTTATTTGTTGCAAACTTCATTGAAAACCATGTGCTGCCAAAATGTCACCTCTCTCTCTCGCTCTCTCTATTTATATATATATATATAAAAAATGCTATGTGCATGTGAAAGCCAAACTAATTTATATATTGTTGAGTGTGTTATATTTCAATTTTATGCTTTTTACAAATACATGTAAACCATAAGACCAATAAGCTATATATTAAAAAACAATGGCAGAAAACTGTAGATATTGGTAATATTGCAAGAACTCTACCAGGTTGAGCACTTTTTTTATTTATTTAAAAAAATCCTTAACTCCAAAAGGTAGAAATAAAAAACCTGCAGACTATTGGCTCTCTGTGGCACGTGCTCCATCCACCAGTGAATCAAGAATGGTTGACAAATTAAATGAAGGTCCTAATTAGGACAGAAAGTGATCTAATGCCTGTGTTGTGCCATCCTAAATATTTTTTAAAACCGTATTAATGTTGATGCAATAATGTACAATAAGAAATCACTGATCAAATCAATATCACTGTCTCTCTTTCTCCGCCTCACTAGCCCCTCCCACACCTGATGAATCTGCTGCTGCTCGTCCTAATGGCCCCCAAGCTTTTTGGAGGATGTTTCATGGATGAGTTCACTGGCTCTTGGTTGAAAAGGTTTTTTTTTTTTCGGGCTGTTGCCGCCTGCCACCAAAGAACAGATCAAATGTGGGATGCTCACAATGCATTCAACGATAAACTAGAGCCAATTATTATCTTTGTTTGTCCGCCCCAGGGGCCCCGGTGGGCCTGGCCCAAACTGGCAGCTGAGATGGGCGAGGGGTTGAAGTGGGTATATGGTGATATGTATGTGCTGGTTGAGGAGGGGGATGCACAGAGCAGAGAATCAAACGCCCCTGGGAAAAATATCAGCGCTCCCCCGCATTTCAGTCACTATAAAAACATCATGAAGCAAGACCCGGGCCTCGCTTTTTTTTTTTTTTTCTATTTCCATAAGAGCAAGCTGGCTATTAACTATTAAGAGGCCAATCCGCCGGGCAGACCGTTGCCATAGAAATGAGCAATAAAGGAGTCTGGGAGAATGAGTCCTCTGGGGGGGGGAGTGCAAGCGAGGTTGTGCTCAAGGTCATGTGTGCGCTGACCCCCGCGGCCTTGTTACAATATATATGACCCATTTATGTCTCCATCCACTGTTGCGGCTGACCTTGGTGTTTACGAGGCCGCCGCGGCAGAAAAGGCCATCATACAATTGGCCTGATTCATGTGACATGTCGGCTAAACAACGGGCTTGTTACCCCCAAGACACCCGCCTCGCTAGCTCGTAGCGGTTGCTATATATCTGCGCGCTAAGACATATTAGCTCTGAGCTCAAGGCGTTATTTTGACAGGTAGATTTAGTTACCTGTTAGGATCGATACCAGCTCCCGTACCAGTTAACGGACGCAGTGCTTCATACATGTTGGTGACATTTTCCAAAATGACATTATAGATTTTGTGGAGCTCGAGCCCCATTCTGAAAGTTTTTCATATTAAAGGGCCATTAAATGAATAGAAAATACTATAAATCATCCCTCACTGTTTATCCGTGACCCTCCCTTTTTTGATGCCTAAATCCTGCCTTCTTCTTTTCGCCGGCGCCTCGGTGATATTAGAGATGTTTTGTTATGTATAAACCACTTCCTGTGACCTGCAGTGAGCTGGTAGTGCGCCAATGAAGCAGGAGATGAAAGGCCAGCCACGCCAAATGTTCAAAAACAGTAAACATCAGTGTTGCCTTTTGTTATGGCAGATCGACTGGGTTCAGCGTCTGCTTCCTTGACGCCTGTGGAGGCTCTGTGGATGCCGGTTACCTCAGCCCCGGGCAGGATGACAGCTCATCAACATGACTGACAAGTGTGTGAAAGTGTGGAACTAACGATACACTCCTCATCTGAAGTAAAATAAAAAGTTGAATATTGTAGTTTCAAGAGTAAAAGACACTTCATACTTCATACTGCTGTGGAGGAGTGACTTTACCGCTTTTATTTTTATCTTAATTAAAAGAAACTCATCTTGTGTTGAACAACTATGATCAACCTTGGGAAGAAGGCGTCAGTAAGCAAATATTCATTATTTTCCTCATTCAAAAATGTGCGTCATTAGTTGTTTTTTGTTGAGTTTTATGGAGGAAAACTGAAGTTACATCTCAAGGTTCAGAGGGCTGTTCCGTTGATGTAGAGTTTAATAGGACACTTCCTTTGATAAAATAGATTACAGAAAACAAAGTCATGTCTGCAGAGTGGTTAGGGACTTTGTCAGTGAAGCTTGAGCTACGCTGATGTTTCTATATGTATACGTTTCATACATACCCATCATGTTTTGGGCTACAGTCTGGATGTTTGATTGTTTTAGACTGTGGTCGCTCATCAGTGCTATCACTCTATACCTCAGTGTTGATGCTCCCTATCTTTCTAAACTCATATGTTTGATCTCAGTGAGATGTTCCTCTGAAATAAAAATCCCAAACCGTAAGAGTAAGCTGCTGGTACTTTGCTGCTGAGCGCTGCTGCACTGCATTCTTCAGACATCACCCGTCAATCAAGCAGTGTGGGCGTTGCTGTGACATCGACACACTGTCAGATGAGATGCAGCCCGATTAGCATCAATGTCATCTGACAGTGAGGGGTTTTCTTTTTTGGTTTCTGCTGTTCGTTCGACACCGCTCGCCCCCCCATCCGATGGAGGTTGACTTGATTTTTGGGTACGATGTTGTGAATTTCCTTGTGGCTGAACTGAACCTTGTTTATGTTATGTTATCATTTAATTTGTTGTTCACAGTTTCACATTTGCTTCCAGTGAAAACCTCAAAGACCAACTGCTGTCTTTAACTGCTTGCTGCTTAGCTTTGTGCCTAATTAGTAAGGCCATATGGTTAAGGTTTGGGAAAGATTGCGGTCATGGTTAAAAGAAAACAGTATTCATGTTTTGGTCCAGAATTTGTGTTTTTATTATCGTGTGGAGTTATTTTTCTGTTGATCCTGTTTAGGAAAGCGTTTGGAAGTACATCAAAAGCATACAAAGTAGAAGTGAATGCAACAGCATTCATGCATTTCTTCAGGTTGTTTGTTGGACGTTTTTGGTGAAGGCACTCTTTTATTTAGCCTTGGGACACATAAAGCATATAATTTCTCTTGCTTAATGGATTTTTCCATCTAAATTGCTACTAGATGGTGTAACAGTGTCCCATTTCCATACTTGATAATACGTCCTACAAGGTTTTATAGTATTCATATTGGAAAAGTGACAAAATAAGTATGCATATATACAGATTAAAAAATGGTGTAGTGTCGGTGTGGGTTGTGGTGAAACAGGTAGAGGAACAAAAACATATTCAATCTTTGTGACCGTTAACTGGCAACAGAATCCCAAGTTGCCATTTGGTTGACATCCATTGGCAGAGCTGTAGAAATACTCAACCTGGAATCACGGCAAGATGTGTAACACACATGCTGGTCCACCGTGGTAGCATCACTTTTTCAACATGTTCTCATTCCGCAGTCACGTTAGCAACAATACATACTGTATAATACATATGCAACATCAATGGCACTATCAAAATAAAGCTTGCGGAAGTCGCAGTTTGGTTAGGATGAAAAGATTGTACCTGACAATTCAACATTGATTTTTGGTTTCACTTGGGACTCAAACAGATGAATGTCCTGTGTGTGTTGGAGCTATCCATCCACCACACCTCCTCCAAATGTGGACTACGTGTTACTCCTGTACTGCACCTTTTATACGCATTTACTTTCCACGTCTTGGTGAAGCAAAACGTGACACTGACACGGTATCTTCCAGTGGATCAGTGGGTCTATTACGTACTTTGACATGAGACTGGGCTAAAATATTATGTATACTGACAGTATAGAACATATTAGTATGTATGGAACTGGAAAACAATTCACAGCAAGTATTCTGAGGGTTGAGCGATGTTCTTAATATAGAAACAACTCAAAGTATACATTCGAATACAACAGTAGCCTCCAGATTCAACAAAAACTGATTATAAACACCATACAGGCTAATTGGCAACTGAGTGCATATTAAACCATTTTAAGTTATGTGTTTAATATGAAGTTCATAGGATATAAAAATTCCTCCTCCTCCACACTGCTGCCAGTGTCATTTAACACTCTTCATATTTAGATGATGGAAATTTGAGGATGTGTTTTGAGGTTCATGCAAACAATTTGAATATCCTCATAAAACTGATTTTAGGAGCAGAAATATTCCCTCCAATATGAGACTCTTCATATTGGAGGAATATTTCTGCCACTGATGTGGAAATGGTAGTTTACTGTGCTGTGTTTGGTGATAAAACCGCCGGGGAAAGAAAATGCAAACGGTTCCCTGAATGTTTCAGTTAAGTGGTTTTGATTCAGTGTTTTCTTGACAGGTATTAGAAGCTCTTTAAGCTCGGCGCATAAATTCTTTCTCCTTCCATCCTTATACGTATCTGTCTTTGAACACGCACACACATCCACCCACTCGCTACCACACACTTTTCTGACTTCATTTTCTCGATTGTCATACTTGAATTTGCTTTATTTCCAGCACATTTTCTTAGATTCATTGCTTCATTTTGAGTTTTTATTTGTTTGTTTTTCAGACACCTCTAATTTGCCTTTGTATGCTCTTAAATGAAGATGAAAAAAGTTTTCATCAATCACATCTATGATTTTCCACCATGTAACTAGACCACGCTGAAGATAAACATAAACTCTAAACAAATGAATATCAAAAGATGCATCCTCGTCCTGAGTCATGACAGTTGATTCAACATAATTAATCCCCAGTTTGCGCCCCCCGACCACCCCCACCCCTGACCCTCCACTTCACTTTCCCAGCATTCCCCCTGAGGTTGCAGCGCAGCATGGGTCCCAGCTGCATGAAAGCAAGCCTGAGTGCATCTCGCTGTTGCCATCGTAACCTCATAAGCCACAGGCGTCTCTGGGCGCCAAGCATGAAGATATATGTTATGTTTACGCAGAGAAAGAGCAATGTGATGATTAAAAAAGAAGAAAAAAAATATACACACGGACAGACAGCACAAGAAATGACAACACTTCATTTGGAAATTCAAAAGCTGCATTCAGAACGGGGAGATGTCGGAACCCGCATGTCATTTTGTATGAATAATTCCTTTTATTTGATTATGCACTTTCAAAAGTTGGCTCTTTTGATCAAAACGTTGTCAGGCTGTTCACAGGTGCAGCAGCGTCCTTGTAGTGCTTTATTTCATGGGATGCTGTATTTGAAGAGTTCTGTTCCAAAATGCTTTAAATCCACTCTGGGGAAACTTACATAAAAGTTATCATTCAGTATATCTAAAACGCGGAGAATCTGGTTTGCAAAAGTGTAAAACTTCCAGGGTCATAACGCCTCTGTGAACGAATTGGTTTTAATTTTGTGCCTCTAGTCATGAGGTCTCAATGAGAGGCAGGTTTTATTAGATGTTTGCTGGTGTAAAGACAAATCAGCGCAAGTCAAGTGAAAGACAAACATTGTTCTGTCAAGCTGTCAGAGTGCCCTTGAGCAAGATATGAGAGGAGCTGCTCGTTGTTCAACTCCAGGTGTGAATGTATGTAACTACGTGAAGTAAAGCAGCTTTAAGGTTTGATTGATACCACTGGCCTTGTGCTTTCTTTTTAAATAAATTTTTCTTTATTTTTAATTATGTGTTCATCTTTCTTCATTTATTACAACTTGGATTATAGTGGAGGATCCTATGTTTGTATTTTACTAGTTTTGAGCATGATTTCTACTGATTGTGAAGATCTGGCACTACAGGGATATTGCTTCAATAATGTCTGACGGAGCGAGGAACACGAGCGGTCTGACGATCTTAATATAAATAAATGACCCGACAGTTTAACCAGATTATGTAAACCACTTTATTTGGTGGTAAAACTGAAAACGAGCCCAGCTGAATTGTTGGATATAACAATGCACAAGAAAACGTACAGTACAGAAGGTCAGAGACATGTAGGTCATGTTTACAATGGACAGTTTGGATAATGATCATTTTCTCATGCTCTATGTCGCCATGTTCCCAGATTTCATGGATTTACTTAGTAATTATATAAAGTATAATCTTTACAAATTGTATGAAATCTGAATTTTGCCTCACATTTCTCAGCCAGTGTAAGTATGTGCCTGTGCATTTCATGTAGACTTTCTCATTCATTTAACATCCATCCTGGGTCTATCTCAGACATCGCTGACATTGATTTGACTGAGATGTCATGTTTTCCAGTACATCCTTATGGCTTTATTCTGGTTTTAGAGTGAACAGACACAGCAGGATGCATATGTTTTGTGGGTTTTTTTTGTGTGTTTTAATACCCTTTATTTGATCTTCTTTGATTCATTTGACATCTCAGAATATATATACTATGTCACACGCTGCGACAAATACATATTCATTGAAAATGTCAAGGATAACACAAGAAGTTAGAGAAATAACATGTGCATTGTGGTCCTCTTTCTATATGTAGATTATGAAGTACTTTTTTTTTAACTGCTACCACAGCATCAGTTTCTAGCTGAGTAAATTCTGATCAGTAATACACAGATACACAATCAAATACATAAAGTCCGCTGGAAAAGCTGCTATTATTCTTGGACTTGACAAAAATGTTGCCCATTCATCCCTCAGCCCCATCAGAGTTGATGGAATACAGTGGGTATTCCATCAACACAGACTGAAGTAAGAAAGTGAACACGCTGCGATTATCAGACGAGGAACATGTTGATGATAAGCTCCTTAGCAATCAGGGCCTCTTAATAAGTATTTATTGGAAGCTAATAGGCTGTGGGCTCGTGACTATGCAACCATTAGCAGGTAATTGCTAATTAATTAGTATTGCACACTCATCCAATTAGAGAAATATGAGGCCATTAAGGAATAACCGATCGGTCGTTAGTGTCAAGTATGCAAATAAATGTTTACTCATTAGGGGGAAATCTATCCGAGGAAAATTATGGGGTAGTGTTGGGAGTTTTTGTCCAACTTGGCAGGGTGAATAAAAGCTTTGATTGCCTTTGACACAAAACAAAACGGTAAGTATCCATTTTGGAGATATTTTGCTTCCTGAATTCATCAGTTTGTATTTCAGAAGATTATTCATCCTGATAAAAAAGAATATTTTCAAAGCTAATTGTGAACTTCGCCCCTGACTTGTAGTAATCATTGATCTGCTTTGATTCTATCCCAGTGATTTTGTTTGGTCTTGTTTTGTTTTCTTCCAGCCGTGGATATCTCAATCTACAGTGCAGCTCTGTGGCGGGCTGCTGCTTAACGTGACACTGAACATTTAACGAAACCTGAATAGGAACGACTCCTTTATTCAGCTCAAACTGAGACAAAAATACTACTGAGCGCCGGCTCCTGGAAGAGAGGCGGCAGAGGCAGCGAGAAAAGTAAAAGCAGAGCTCGGATCAGTGAAAATGTGACAAGGAGACGACAGAATGAGAAGTTTTTGTTTCAGTGAACTACTTCCATACAGTTTTTTAGATTCTGCAGCTGCAGATATAATGTATGTCATGCTGCCTGCTTTCAAAAAATGAAACAAAAACACAGAGTTCACTCAGTTTTCACTTCCCGCATCAATAATTATAAAAATTTTGAATTGGATGTTTTATGTAGATTTTTTGTAGTAAGAACACACCAGTCCTAAACAGGAGATAATGGTTGGAGGCCAGTAAACAAGCATGAACAATTTTTTTAACTTTGTTTTTTGTATTTACTTCCAAGATTAACTCTAGTCTGAATGTTAAGTTATTCTGTTTAAACCCTAAATGTAAGATATCTTGTCACTAACTCTAACCTTTCTACTATCAAGGTGGTTTTAACCACAAGGTATTTAAAGCTGTTTTGTTTCCTTTATTTGAGTTTTGTCTCTTGGCTGGAAGAACGGTCTTTATAATGTCTGCTTTGCATAAAAATACTCATATGTCCTCAAAACAGACCTCTGGACCAAGTTTCTGGACTGTTTGTTCGAAAGTTCCCCAAACTGGTGGCTACATCCACCAGATCCACATCCTCCACTGCACACTGAATATATGAGTCAACATGGAAAAGATTCACAATTTTTCCAGATTAAATTGTGAGTTAATGTTATATACTTATACTTATACAAGTAATTCCATTTTTCAGTTTTAGAAAGGCTTTAATTATGTTAAATAGGAACTTGTCAAATCGACCTTGGGTTGTGAAGTAATGAATGCATGTTTTCAACCCAATCATAACACACTTACACAAAAAACTTTTTATGAAGGATTTTTCTTTTTGTGTAAGTGTACTCGAAAACCACTGCTCATTTATTTATGTTTCAAAAGACTGGGCTGTACTGCACCGGTAAAGTGATTCAAACAATGTTTATCGAGCTGACAATAGTTCAAGTTGAGCCGTAACAAAGTTGCCTCCAAGTGAAGGTCAGTGAAATGGTGTGTAAAATAAATGACAATGAAGGTTTTGGTTTCAAGGCGAAGCTCCTCTTACAGACACAGTTTTACGACTTCAATTCGTGTTTACACAGTTGAAAGGCAAAAGGACAATGCCAGACTCTCCTTAAGAAGGCATGAGAGTGTGTGTGTGTGTGTGTGTGTGTGTGTGTGTGAGAGAGAGAGAGATTATTTTATTCACTCATGAGCATGATTAATTAAAATCATGATAGCATCCAGGGGGAACTAGAAAATAAAGACAAAAAAGACAGATTTGAAAACAAATGATGTTTAGAACAGAAAATGGACACCTGTGTGACAGAGCAATCCAATCTAATCTAATTTCTTGATTTACATGACTGAAACTGTGCTGCTGATTAGAATCTGACTCAAATCAGTGACAAGTGCTCAGTGCACAGGTTGTGTTTATAGAAACAAACAGATGTTTTATGTGGTTCAGGTTTATTCTGCAACTGGATGTCAGTGCCGCTGGCTATACGACAGACTTGAACGGTAAAGATGGCAATTTAAAAGGTCGGTCTCATGTCTGAATAAGAACCCTGGTCACTTTTTTACGTACAAGTCACAATGGCAATCTTACAAGGTCGGACCGAGCAACATTTCCATATCGCTTTCAACCCGACGTGAGTCTGAACTGCTGCCAGATTCATGTAAAGGACAGCAGGGACAGCAGGGACAGCAGCACAAGGTTAAACATGCAGGAGGAGGGAAATGTGTGTCTTGCACTGCCACTGCACCATCTTGACTGTAATTTATTTTCTCAATCACCATGCACAGTGTCAGTAGGAAACACTGTGACAGAGCCGATTTTTAGTTGCTGAGGAGATCCAGCTGCGCATATCAGATCAGACTCCAAAAAATATTTTCCCCCTTGCAGAGCGACCAGGTCAGCAGACGTTAAAAAACCCCTCCTACAACCACAGTAATGGTCTGATGAGCATTATTTCTCCATATTCTCAATGTTTATTCATAGATGAATAAATGAATATCCAGCAAAACACAAAACAGCCAACGGGAATCAAACAGTCCCAGGAAAAAAGGCCCCCGCCTGCCCCCTTAACCGACCAAAAAAGGTGCCAGTACCCTAATTCAGCACAGCTCTAACCCTGAACACAACATAATCCCAACCCTGATTATTTTGGCATGCTTTTTAGCATTTTCAGTGCGGTTTGCTTAGCGCTGAGACAGCTGTGTTTACATGGAGATGCAGTTACGTAGACTTTTAGGAGAACCTCGAAAGCATTGTAGGCAGAGTTTTAGAAATACAGGAGGATTTGGGGGGTACTCATCAAAGCACTGAAGTAGTAATTTCTAGGCAATTATTTCACAACTTTTATTGTATGCCCCTTGAAAGAAAACTGAGGTCCATACCTTCTAGACCTCAGTGGTGGGTACGGCCGTGCTCACCAGAGGTGGCGGTATTCCCCTCACTTTGGTGCAAATAGCCGCTAGGCCTATGCTACTGTATTTTAACGTCGATCATACTGGTGGCACTTGGAGAGCCTAATATTTTCTGAGCTGGTACACAGTGTAAAACGTTTGAGAAACACCAACCAACAACCAACTACCAACAGACAGATTGAATTCAGCAATGTTACGTAATCCATGTCTGAAAAGGGTTTAATGGGACCAGCTTGTTGCTAAGGCAGTAATTCCCAGTTATGCAGTTGGATAACTGGCCTATTGCAGCCGGCTGTCGGCACACTTGGCACTTCGCTGGCATTCAGAGACCAAATGTGATCTGGCTCTGGCCCAGATTTCAAGGAGCTTTTAGGTGTGCAGACTAGGCGAGATTTTGAGCTAAGTATCCACTCCAGTCAGCAACACTGACTCCCTCTGGTGTCACAAGTCTGACAACCAACAATGTCATATCTTTTGGGTTAAGCCGTTCTCACTAGCTAGTTTAACATTTGCTGTGAGTTTTAGCAGTTTTTTGACAGTTTTCATGTGCATGCACCACAGTTGGAGCAACTGAGTGCAGAAGTTTTCTCCCTGGTTGTCAGAGTTTTAACAATGCTGGTGAAAATGGGTGCAGTCTATTGTATGTGTTACCTTTAGCCCATTTATCTAGTCAAGTCAAAGTCTGTATTGTCATATGTTGAAAAAAGTTTCCATGTACAATGAAATTCTAACTTTGCCGACACCTCTGAATGCTGTTTAAAAGTATATAAAACAGAGAAAATAAAAATCTACGTAGAATGTGTACAATTACAGTGTACAATATCAGATGTATCTACACAGTCTTGTGGCTTTAGAAAGTGTTTCAAATCAGTTTAGCTAAACATTTCGGGCTCCAATTTAAAATCAAGAGATCATATTAAACCTTCAAATCAGTTATTCTTTCAGGTTGTCCAACCCTGAACATAAAGGCAATAATAATTAGGCAGGCCACAGTGCGAGTGAGAGAAATATAGCTACGGCTGACAAAGAACAACAGTGACAAAACCAGCTGAGGTTGTCCTCAAATTGCTGCTGAGCTCTGATAAAAATAGGCTCAGACTGATCGCAATTGCTTGCACTGAACAACATCACAACACACCTTCAGCAACAGGAGCCACCGCACACAAACAAAGCTTCAAACCCACCGACAAATTAACCCCGGCATTTCAATGTGACCTGAAAATAAAATGCACCTCTTTTTCTTCGCCTTGTTTTCAGTTTGTGAGTTGGATTGAAAGAATGAGAAGGAGAAATAAAGATTCTCTTGTCCCACTGATGCAAATAAAAACCAAATAAATGTATTCTTTCATCAAAGCAATATGCAAATGACGGCACTCTCAGGGAAGGGTTCCTTGAGGACTTGCTACAGTAGCACATCTGAGTCGCTGAGGGTTTGCCGTTTATTTATTTCTTTTTTTCATCACTGTTTTCTTCATAGAGGCTCAGCTGAGGCGAACGCCCCACAGTTCTGTCGTGAAAAAAAAAAACGGGAGAGGAAATTTATGCCTTTAATTAAGAAAGTTGCGTGGCCTTGGAGGGATGTTACTCCATTCGAGTCACCCCGGGAGCTAGCAAGTTGTTCTCCGTGTGTGTGTAGTCGGGGTCGGGTGTATTCATTGTGGTCTGGGTGTTTTTTCAGGAATAAGGAATGGCAGATAGAGAGCGAAAAATGTTGTAAACTGCCTTGGAAGTGTTGTTTCTCATGATGCCAATACAGTCAAACAAAGTGATAGCAAAGCCAGCAGACAGAGAAAGACTTTTGCAAACAAGAGTGAAGAGACGAAACCTTAAAGATGAGGTGAGTAAGACAGGAATGAAAGTCAGAGAAACAGACATAGAAGTGATGTAGAGGCAAAGGTGCAAGAGAAACTCAAAGACTGCACCCACAAAGTTAATACTCAAAATTAAAGTAATAATTTGCAATATTGACACACTGAAGCATTTGCTAGTCTCTCAATCTAACCAGGTAATGATTCCTTTTGACAAAAAAAAATACTATTCTTTATATAAGTACTGAAAAGCTACACTCAAGTAAAAGCACACTTTCGCCCATGAAAACTGTAAAGCTGAAGAACATTTGAGAAACCTCCTCAAGTATCTGGTCAACATCCATAGGCTAAAGGTTTTGGTGTAGAAAGTGTGGCCAGATGTGGCCAGGGCTGTGGATTACTGACTCAAAGATTTTCTCAAGCAAAGAGTAGAAGTACGATTTTAAAAATTAATTCCTTAAAAAAACAACTTTTTACACATTTTACTATTTTTTACTCATACTTGTGATCCATACCCACCTGTGGCAAACAGCTGCCTATTTACACATCCAGCAGGCAGAGAGTGACATTCATTAAGACTCGTGTTTGTCTTCATCTGATGTGTGAGAGCCATTGACAGTATTTATAATGAACATTCTGGATCTGTGAAGTGTCTTAAACCTGCATTCTCTATAAAGGCCAGCAGGGGGCAGCTCCATTGGCTGCAACAAAAAACGATACCATGAAATAAGCCGACTTCTCAGTTGATTTATTAGCTCAGTAAACGGTTTCCTAATGAGTTCCTGGTCTCAATCGCTAGTTTCATCCAAACATCATTATGTACAGTAAGTTATGGTCCAATTTAGAGTAAAATAGACAACATATGCTTGACAGCTCATTGTCAGTAAATCCGTCCAGCTCAACGCACCAAACTCAGATCAAACTATTTAACTAGGCAGTGCTGATCAGATATGAAGCAAGATTCTGTTTCACAAACAGTGTTTCTGTTTGTAATACGAGATCATCTGTGACCAGGTGAGCTGCCATTGTTTCCTGCTGTGGATGAGTCGAAACTGCTCGGCCAATGAGAGCAGCTCAACTCGCAGTACGTGACCTCCGCTGGCTGCATCTAACTAATCTTTGCACTATACTAATTATGTCTGTCTGCAGTTTGGTGTTGGGAGGCCGAGGCCATCTGACACCTAACTTTTATTTCAAAGAAAATATTGATTAGTGTCTCTTTAGAAATAAAAAAAATCAATGATTTGTTCCTACAATCTCACAAGAGCAGAAATACACAACTGAACTCTTTCTGTACAATTTTAATAATGAATTGTTGCACTAAAAGACTATGCCTTTCATCACTCAAGTTGTATTATGTTGTTTGTTTATTTGCCTGTTGTGTGTATGTATCTGACATCTGACGTAAGGCAAATAAAATTGTCAATAGAGCTGTTAGAACTGAAGCAACACAGTGAAAGTGAGAGAAAAACAAAAAGGAAAAGACAGTGACAATATGAACACGAATATGCTATTTTATTATCTTTATTTTTGTTTTATTTAGTTATTTAATCATGAATGTTTAATGTTCCGTCTTAACTATTTCTGTCTGCGCCAAAAAAAAGATGGCAAAAGAGAGAATATATAAAAACATTTTTTTTATTCATGAAATGTCTGTATTTATATTTGCATGTAACATCTTAACCATTTTCTAACATTTATTCTTAAAATTCTGTATGTTATGTGAAAGACATATGAAGACACAGTGTGAGAGAGAGAGAGAGAAATACAGTAGAAAGAAAGACAGGTACAAGAGTGGGAGAGAGAGAGACATGATGATCTCATCAGGAATGATCTCATCGTGCGTATATCCTCAGAGACTTTGTGCATGTGTGTGTTCGTGTGTGTCAGGCTGACTGGGTGACTCCTGGGGGGAGTTGGGGGAGTTAGGGGAGGGATGGAGTTGAGGGGGGGGGGGGGTTGCCCTCTCTCTTGTCTCTCCCTCTGCAGCTCTGCCCCCCCACACTGAGCTTTTGTGTTTGACTTTGATCCGGCACTGTTGCCAACATCAAAAAGTCTTCTGTCACTGGGAGCAACACAGCGTACAGTCAAAGAAAAAGTGTGTGTGTGTGTGTGTGTGTGTGTGTAGCACTGGTATTCATAGCAGGAAAGGTGGGGGTAGTATGGTTATTTCAAGTTGTAGGAATGAATAATTTGATATTTGTGAAAGTAAATTATTAATGATGAAAAAATAATACAATAGAAAAAGCACAGTTGTTTGAATTTACAGAAATAGTTTGATCATTTCTGCTTTTACACATCACGCACTGATTTATGACAAAAGGACTTTAAAGGTCCAGTGTGTAGGGTTTACTTGCATCTAGCGGTGTGGTTGCAAATCGAAACGCCCTCCTTTTACCCTGTGGCCCCTTCTTGGCTACTATAGAAACACGGTGGACCCACGAAGCCTGCAAAGAAAAAATGGCTCATTTTAAGGTAATGAAAACACAACTATTCTTATATTCAGGTGATTATACACTAATAAAAACATACCTATAAATATTATATTCCATTTCTGCCAATAGATTCTCCTAAATGTTACACACTGGACCTTTTAAGGTTAGGAAAAAAACTGGTTTTTGGTTAATAAAAAGGCAAAACAATAAATGACATGCTAAATGCTGACTGACACCCTTACTCTCCTCCTCTTCCTCCACAAAGGGCACACTACTTTCTGCACTGGCACTACATGTTTGTACTGAACACACTACATTCTGTCACTCAGTATCCATTATCAAGGTATTCCTGAGGCTTTTTTTTCTGGGCCTGACAGAAAAACGTATAGACCCAAAGCAGCAGGGTTGTTATGTATGTGTATATGTTATAGTATGTCCACCCCCTCTAGCCCTTCTTTCTCTGCAATGACTGCATGGTCTCAGTGTCATTGTAACAAATTGGTTAATTATTTCATACCTTTATTACAGCGATTAAAAACGTACAAAGGAAGAATTGTGGCGAGACAGTAAATTTGGTTTAAGAGCAAAGGATTTGATCTTTTTATTATCCTCCCATAATTTTAATAATGGAAATAAACAGCATCAAAGAGAAAGGTGTGTGTGTGTGTGTGTGTGTGTGTGTGTGTGTGTGTGTGTGTGTGTGTGTGTACCAGTGCTGCTGATGGAGGGCAAACTCCTCAAACAGAAGGGTTGTTTCAAGGCAGAAAACCCATAATTACATGATTGTACTGATTCTTCACAACATAATGAGCTATGATGAAACTAAGACTTAACACTGTGATATTTCTGCACAGAGCAACCAAGAAGCCCAACTTCACAGAGACTGCTAAGCTGTTTCAAGCCATGAAACAATTGTGATTTTTATTGCTTTTACAAGAAGTAATGAGACTAAAGAATCTTCAGACAGTCGCTCTTGTGACGACAGCAAAGCCCAGAACTACACAGAAAAAGAAACAATGTCCTTTCTGTTTGGAGCTGTGGCGTTGTAGACGACCAAACAGCAGCCTTTGTTTACGAGCTCATTCCGTCGTGACAAGAGAGATTTTCTTCTTGTTCTTCGCATCAGTGCAGAATGGCACAGGCAGAAAATCACGGACGTTTCTCGAAAAACCCCTTCTTCTGTCGTTTGTGTGTGAAGCTGACACACATCAGTGCAGAAAGATAAGACTCTTCAGACATTCACTCCTGAAGAAGAGACTGGAGAAATACAGAGAAAATGAGGCGTAGCACCAACCTTTCATCATCTTGGAATGAGATGTACTCAAATGCGTGTGGGAAGGTGACATGATTAAAAGTGTGATTATCATTTGTACAATGGACCAAGGGATTTTAGCATCTCCTGGATTTATTTATTTTTTTGCCACTGATCCATAGTGTTAAAATGGGAACAGATGTGAAGATTATTAAAAAACCTACAAGGACTAGAAGTGGCACATAATGACAGAATTCAAACCTTCAAAGATTTTTCAGTATTGACAAAAAGATGCTCTTACTGATCAAATGAGTAAATAATGAGGACAACACACTGAATGACGTAGCCTGTAATTAGAGGGCTGGTGCAAGGCACTCCTCCAAATCCTGCAGGGACACAAAATGTTGTGTGCTTGTCTCACAAAGAACAGAACCACATGGGAAGTCTTCGTTGGAAACTGTTTGGGAAAGGGCGAGCACTTTGCACTCTGTCTATCACCATCTATGAATGAATTTCAACCAATCACATCAACTATATGACTATAACTCTTACCTAAACCAATCGGGAGAAGAGAGAAAACATAGTTTCCAGTGAGAAAAGCCTTCAGTCCTGTTCTTTGCTCTTCTTTCAATAAAGAAAGACTCTCCAATTGTGATATAACTGATACTAGCAGCATCTCTGCTAACCTCTTTAGCGTATGCCTTAGCTGCCAGTAGTTGCTAACAGGCCGATGATTGGTCTAAACCACTGTGGTTTGGACATAAGCACACAGCTCAAAGCCTGGCAAGATGGATTCTCCTGTGATGTTGGGATTTTGCGAGTCCAGCTGCCTCACTAGGGTAGTAATACCAGGTCTCATTATGTTTTCTTGCACTCTTCTACAACCCCATTAGAAACTTGATTACATGCATACATGGCCAAGAAATCTTTCTCCAGGAAAACTGTGTGAAAACCATGTTTCTATAATCACTTCCAATTAAAAAATATAGAGTTTTCAACTATAAAATGTGTGAGTTCGATAAAACTAAGTCATCAAGTTAAAGGGAAATGCCTCCACTAATCCATACTCAGCTTTGAAATTTCCACTGCAGTATTTTAGTGTCAAATGTCTTTGTGTTATGTAATTCTGACATGGTAAAAAGAATTTCCCACTAGTTATTCAGAAAAGGAAAACAGAACCTTATGCAATGCAAAGTGACCAGTGCTAAACAATGGAAATACAGAATTTATATTGTAAAACAGGGTAAAAAATGACAAATGACTAAAGTATTTGACAGTCAATAAAATATGGTGCTGGCAAAATGAGAACTGAATATTTCAACATAGTATTCCGTTCATCGATCACTCACAATGGGCTTCTATAGGTGAGAAAAACATTTAAAGAAACAGAAAAAAAGTCCAAAGAAGAAACAGCCAGAAGGCAACACAAGGCAGGACAAGTTTATTTGTATGGGAGCTTTTCAGTAGCAAGGAAATTTAAAGGGCTTTACATAATCCATAAAAGGCATTATGGCGAGATATAGAAGAAACACAGGGCAAAATTAAAAGACATGAATAGGATTTAAGAAGAGTAAACTAAAACAGCATACAGTGCAGTGCAAGAAGCTGACTTTTTTTTTTTCTCCAACGATACACTTGTACAAGTATCCATCATAAAGTACAGAAAGCAAAAAAAGAACTCAATGGGGAGGAGAAGGATTGAAAGGGCTGAGGACAGAGTGTTCTCACAAGCTTTTTACCAGTTTCCAGCAGTGTGAAATATAACTTTATTTCTAATCTTAATAGCTCATCATTATTCAATACACTTGAACCAAAACGCCCTCTGAAAATCAGATCAAAAAGTCGAAAAATGTCCTCTGGATTAAAATAATGTAAATTCGAATTACGCTTTTCATGTGCTCTTTCAGAGGTATAAGAGGAGAGCGGGTCAGTGAGGGTCTAGCCACACATTTCAGCAGTGCATCATGGGATATGTACAGATTATTAACTTGGAATTGCGGAGTGTCAGATACAGAGTACTGTTCCTCCCTGTGTGCAACCTTGTGTCACTTCACATCCCAACACTTGTCTCTTTACGCTCTCATGGCCTCAGGCTGGAGACTTCAGACTGAGCACACGCAGCCATGTGAGTGTGTGATTAGAATAGTGAATGAGGTCAATAGCAGTGCATACCTGACCTCCCTACCACTGAGACTTGTACAATATCATGGTACCTTGCGCTGTTATATAATGCAAAATGACTGACTGCGGTTATTACACCAGTCCTCCGGTCGAGGGACATACAGGACTGATGTTTTTTACCTATTCATGATTCTTCTTTTTCCTTGATGTATGTTTGTCCTGTGGGCAATATGAGCAGGCAGCTATCAGAAATAAGGCTATGTTATGGACAACAAAACACTGGAGTGCATAAAAACAAAAACATGTCCATGAAACAACAAAAGCTCAGCAAATAATAGATGTTGAAAATGTTGTAGCTGCACGGCTTTTCGACCAAGCTGCCTGCAGTGTGTACCAGTGACCAAAAGTATTTGTTTCCAGCTGTTCAGCAGCAACATCAACAACTATCAACTGACTACTTGGGACATTCGTTTAATTCATTTAGCATTACTAAATACATAGACTGTGCTCCTCCTGTCCTGAGTTTTGTTCAGCAAATTTGACAACTAACAGCTTGAATTTCAGGTTATACTTTTCTCTCTGTGCGTCCGCCATGATGCTTGAGCGTAACCGTTGTTCTAAGGGCAGCCAAGGATTTACAGCACAGAGCATACAGACAGTGAGCAACAGACTTCACGTGACAATATTGGACACAACTTGGATTATTTTTAATGACAATGCATTTCATTTGTTTTTATCTAAATAATAATATCCACTCGTAGTGACTAGAGCATTGTTCATAAGTCAGAATAGTGATTTAAGATTTAATACTTTTTATTAACATGTAGCCCAAATCACAATTTTTCCAACTCTTACCCACAGTGCTTTGGTTACAGGAGTCTGGGCGTGAACCCCAGACTGTGGTGTGACAGTTGTACGTCCTCCACCCACCACAACCACCTCCTTGCAACTCCAAGGTTTTCAAAAAATGTTGTCACTACAATGTAATTATTTAAGCAATTTAGTAATATAATTAATATTATAAGTAATATAATGTATCGTAATTTCTAGGAGACTGGGTTGTCTGGGAACATGATATGACTAAAAAGAAGAAGAGCAGTAAAACTCCCAGATAACAGTTTATCCAGATGATCTAAACCAATTTTATTTTGAGGTAAAACTTAAAGTGAGACAGTAAGAACGGTAGGCTAAAAGTTGCAGCAAGGTTGGGTAATAATGTTATTATACATTAAACTTGAATTCAGTTTAACCTAAACATGCAATTTTCCCCCAACAGCGTTTGTATCTGCTGTAAATGATGCACCGACTCCTCAGACTGTCAGACTTCCTGCTGATCTTGCATGAGTTTGTACTTTTTCATCATCTCAGTGAACCCGGGAACCAGACAAATCTGACAAGCTCATGATGTTTTATTTGCTCTGGCAGATGCATCCGACCACCTTTCCATTCAAACTAAATTCCAGCAGCCTTGGATCCAGTCAGAGCAATCACAACCGTTTATTTAATATTGGGCAGGTTTTATATGATTGACAGAAGAATGTCACCCGTTTCACTTCTCTGATTGTAGGTCATGTTTTGTTGCTCTGATTGGTTGTAAATCTACCCGATTGCATCTACAGGCATTTTGGTCTGTGCCTGTTGATAAAAGGCCTTTGGAAATCAAAAATGAACTGATACATTCCAGACTAATTTGCATTTGTGAATTGGTCCGGCGATGCCAGGCTACATCTCACCACCAATGACACCAAAACACAATGTTGGTCATTTGTTTACACATGTCGTAGCTGCTGACTGAAATCAATTTAAATCTTGCATGAGACCAGATAACTGAAGATATCGTATCCCTTTCATCTAAAGCTCAGTAAAGAGGAGATTCCCCCCTGATTTCACCAGCCCAAAGCCAAATATATGTTGGGCTAAAGAAATCCATTAAATAAAGTGTAAAGAAACCCTAATTTGAAGTGAAAAAACCTGGGGGAAGGGTAGTTGGACTTCAAGGCTGTCTTAGCTTCCCCATTCACTCCCGTTGGCAGCTAACAGGCTGGAGTAATTGGGATGTGGATAAGACAGTGATCAAACGAAACCTTCACACCTCCATCACACTTAATGAAAGCTCAACAAGCAAATACAGAACAGCCAAGTGCTTTGTAGTCCCTCGCCTGCAAGAGTATATGTGTTTGAATGTGTCTGCATGCCTGTATTTGTCTGCAGATGTGTGTCTGTGTCTGTGTGTGTGTGTGTGTGTGTGTGTGTGTGTGTGTGTGTGTGTGTGTGTGTGTGTGTGGATGCGTGGCTGCACATATCCGCCGTGATTGCTTGTGTTATTTTTAAGGCAATTATTTTGGTTTTTGGCCGCGTCAGTCAATCTGGCATTATACAGACTGACACGGAGCGCATTCAGATAAGTCGTCTAATGGCACAGATATAATAAGTAAACACTGAGACAAATTTTGAGATTTCTCCCTGTGTGTGTTTGCTCAGGTTTTTTTTAGGCAACATAATACCTCTGGGGTATTGAATTCAATTATCTACAAAATTATAGAGGAAAACAAAATTCACAATGTGTGAATTTCATGGAAAAGTAATTATTTTCGCCTCTTGGGAGTTTAGACAAAGAACAGATTCCTCAGCGTCGATCTAACACTGTTGCTGCTGCGTGTGTGTGTTGGAGAGATTGGTAGTAGATGTAGGAAATGGGGTTGAAAACGTTGCTGACAGTGGATTATCCCAGCCCAAGTTTGTGCCTGTCGTCTAATCATTGTTTTGTAACAACAGTAAGAACAGGTTTTCAAGACAGTTTTAAGCCCTTTGAGCTCCAATTATCTTTTTGTATGGTTCAAATGAATACATACAATGTGAAAAGTCCTACCCAGCTCTGAGGACTTTTAACGTCTCTTTTAGCTCATTGTTTCGGTTTTAGAGCGCATTGTGTAGACCCAAACCATCTGTCAATGAATTGAGTCATTTCCATTTTCAGTAGCAGCAGGCAGCTATTTCTAGCTAAATGTTTTCACGCTACCTGCCTGGCACCAAAGACAGACAAACTTAATAACAGCTTAACTTCTAGCAGCTAAAGAGACAGATGTTCTCAGGAGTTGGTGGAGACCAAACCAGAGCTATAAAGAACTGTTGGACTTTTATCAGGTGGACAGATGTCAAATGTCAATAAAAAATAAGACGCCTGGTCTGGATTTTATAGAAATTCTTTGGATGTATAAAACCTTTTTAAAACCCACGTTGTGCTAAACTGCTTAGATCGCCTACACAAATAAATGTTGTCAATATGGACACGCTACACATTGTTTCTATTCTTCCCAATTCAATCCTTCCGTTCATTTTATGGAAACCATGAGCGCCAAAGTATCATGTGATTGGTAATTGTTGTTTGATAGCCAAATTTTTATTTAAAGTTATATTCACACTGGTTTGAATAAACAATTTGATACTTCCCGCCTGTCCCATAGATGCATGTTCCAATCAAATGCAGGCTGAGTTCAGTGATTGAAGCAAATAAAAGCCAGGGCTATTAATGCAAGTTTTAAAGTAAGTTGCATCTTATAAATGGAGTTACAAAATTGTTGTTGCTTCACACTGGACATATTTATGGCATTTTAAGGATTTTAAAATGGCTTCAAATCAATGTTAACAACCTGTTGGTTTTCTTAAAGTTTGACTTTAAGAAAAAGTCTTTTAGTTCTGAAAAACAGTGGCTGGTGTCTGAGTATAATCATCACTTCAAAGAGGCACCAATGTAAAAGGTGCAAACTGGGGCCCGATTATCTCTCATGTGTTTCATGTATAGTGGCTCTTGACTCTCTCGACAACACAGCTCCATCAGCGCCGCTCCAGAGGGACTAAAGACGGTAATAACCAGTGTGATGTCGCAGCTGTCACACTGTATCTCTGTGTGTCTGCATACGTGCATGCTTGTTTGCGTGTTGTATTTGTATTCGTTGTCTCTGCATGCCTGATCTCACACTTAGGCGACACGGGGAAGCGCTTTTGTCACACATAGTTCGGGCATTAAGTCTTTCCTGCTGCACTGCACCACCATCTGTTTCCCAACTGGCTCCCAGTGTCGACATGTGTTCAAGTGTCACATACTGACGCTCCCGCAGTCACAATGTCTCCCAACTCTCCAGTCTGCGGAGGAAGATGTGTGGAAGATGTGACAATGAGATCTGGATATGAACTGGATGAGTTGCTCGAAGATATCTGTAAACATGTGACACCTGCTCTAATGATTGGTGGTGTAACATTTAAGTTCACTGTTTAATTTTTTGTTGAATTCAAACAATATATCACTTACTTGTTGTAATCAGGCATTCTGACCATGCAAACACGATTTCCTGGTTTTATTATTTAAACGAGATTAACTGTGAAATTATGGTGTGGTTGCCATAAATCAGGGGTGACATGTTGGAGAAAACTGATCATATCCATTTCACGCCAGTAGTGCAACTGCTGCTCCCCAGAAAGCCTACATCCCCCCCCAATTTTCTGTCTCCCTCCTACTCCCCTGTTGTAAGTATTTTTTTGTTACACGTTTTGACCCATTACACCATTTGCCATCACCTGCCAAAGGCAACGTGGAGGCTTCATCTTCTTCTCAGTTCTAACAGTATTGTCTGTTTATGGTGTTTGGACTAATGCCTCAAAAATACCTGCAAAGACCATCTTCGGTAAACTCCAGCTCATACTGAAGTGATACAACTTTAATATAAGTGTAGTTGGACTACTTTTTGTTCGAAATAATTACTTTGAAACTGTTCTTATGCAACTTCGTGACACATTTTAACTACTTAGACATTTAATAGTATATTTTACGTATTCCACTTCTGAACAGCATAACTTTTAATTGCACAGCGATGTGGCAACGCTCCCATCAGACCTCTTGAGCATGTGAAAGCACAGCCAGGAAGAATAAGCAGATTACGCCACACTTTCAAAAGAATTAAAACTCAAAAACTGCAGTAACTTCATCTTTATCTGAAATGAACTACCTAGGGCCTCATAATGGCTAAGAACTATTATTCCACGATCAATAGCTGGTCCAACTAAACACTGCTCTCCAAAACCTAACTATCCTGTTAAATTACTACACATGAAACATTTGAGACCTTTTCTAATTGACTGCATATTATTATTAAAAGGAGGATTACTTATATTCTATAAATATTGAAAAAACAGGTGAAGTCATGTAACAGAACAATATGTTGCTTCGGTGAAAGTTAGACTTGATTCATGTGGACTGCTTCACTTTCGCTGCACTGCCAAGAGGAACAGATTGAGTGAGAAAGAAAGCCTTTCTCTCTTAGTGAGGTAATAAAAAAAGAACTGGTATCTAGCAGGATGAGCTGACAGAGAGTTTCCCCTTTAAAAGATATCAGTATCACTTTCTGATAACACATTTGTACTCCCAGTTGCCAGTTTATTACATGTGTAAAACTAATGCAATATAGTCCTGCAATAAAGCCTTCCTTTGTGATGGTAAGAACGTTTTAAAGAGGTGTTTGTTCAACTCTGTGGTCTTTTTGGAGGATGTAGTTTGTTGTGCTGAATTGTATTATGTTATACTCAAAGGTATTTCTAATATTTAGATTACCCTATGTACAAATGGATCAAACGTAGATATAATTCAATCACTTATGCTGTTCAAAAGATCAGCTTTTAGGTTGTTCACATTCCTAAATAAGCCATTAAGTCTATGCAGTTACAAATGCCAAAAAGTCATTAATAAAGGTTTATTAGAACAAACTTATCAACTATGAAGTAATAAATTGAGTTTGGTGCAGATGTTCTGTAGCCCTTTTCCAGAAAGTCCACTGGAGGAGTTTTCCTCCAACAAAGCAACCTGGCAACCCAAAACTTATCCATATCAATTGCTCCTTGATAAGACATTAGTAACCACGCATAAACAATTTATAAAGGATGCCTCATCAAAAAGTAGTGCTAAAAATATCAAATTTCGTTGTATTTTGTAAGGACTGCGCACAGAAAAAAACCCGAAGGATACAGGAGTGAAACCAGTCAGTCGCACTGAGTGTGTGGCAGGCAGGAGACTCTGTGATGGAGGCGGGCATATGTGTGTGTGTTTGTGTGTGTTTATGTGTGTGCACGCGCTGCCTCCTGGGAGTTTCCCTCCCCACTCAGCAGTAATGAGCTGTGCAGGCAACATTTTGCTTATAGGCCCATAAACAACGCACTTATTAAGATGGAAGTCGCCGCGGGCAACCAAGGCTAATTCGGGTACATATGCGTGGAGTGAGTGCTTTTGGAGGAGCGTGTGTGTGTGTGTGTGTGTGTGTGTGTGTGTGTGTGTGTGTGTGTGTGTGTAAGTGAGTGGAGGCGGGGGGCGGGGTCTTAGTCAATCAGGTTGTACACAGAGGGAGAAGGATGATAGACAGAAAAGGCTGAAGAGGATTTGCGCCCATATTCGGTGTGACTACTGTGTACAGAGAAAGAGAGAGATGTATATTAAAAGGAGAAATGTTTAGATTGGGGAAAGGGCAACAGATAGACATATACAGAAGGAAAGAGACTGTGAAAGAGAGTCACAAAAAAACAACAGAAAGAAGAGAAGAACAGGGAGAGACAGAGAACAGTGAAACAGGGAATGACGGACACAGACAAACAGAAAGATTTGGACATTGAGACAGAAAAAGAAAGAGTGGGAGAGCAGACGGATGGGGAGATTAAAATAGTGTGAGTGAGTCAGACATGGAAAAAGAGACCGGAGGAAATACTGAGTCACAAAGATAAAGACGGACGGAGAGAAAAAGTGAAGCATACAGAGAAGGAGTCAAACAGAGAAAGAAAGTAAAAGAGAAAAAGACAGTGACACAAAGACAGAGAGAGAATACAAACTGAATCGGGGAGCAAGAGAGAAACAGAGATGAGAGGCAGAGACTCCATGAGAGTGAGAAAGAAAGAAAAAGTGAGAGGATAACTCTATTTTGAGAGTTCAGTTCAGATCTGGAATGTCCCACAACAGGAAACTCTTTAAAGAAAACATGAAATATGAATACTGTAAGAACACCAAGACAAGGGAGCATTTAAGTGTTACAACTCATACGATAAAATGAATGATATCAAGCACTAATTAGGACTTTGTGAAACTTTGCAGGAGGCTGTACATTTCAGTAAAAATAACTGTCATAGTAAATTAAGAAATGTTAAGACTTCTTTATTGCAGTAGTGCAGTTTTGGATTGTGTCCAGGTTAGGGCTGACCCAAATGCTTTGAAGGTTCGACCGTTGCCATGATAATCAATGTCCTAATCAGTATTTTAATTTTTTTTAAAGACTGGTTGGAACTGGATCCCACAGTGTTTGCCTCAAAGTCTTCACTTGGACAGGTGCCAGCCAGATACATGAAAGGTAATCTCACTGAAGCTTCGAGAGGTAAGGAGAGAAACAGCTGTGCGTCATCAGCATAACATGATAACAAATATCAAAGGACAAATTATGTGGCAAAGGGGCAGCATTCAACAGTTGTATACACTTCTAGATAAGTTCTTTAAACTGTATCTGTCCAAACTAACATTGATGATCAGATCGCTCTATAAACTACAGTACCCATCAACCTCAGCTCATGTTTTAACAGAGAGGCGCAGTCCTTCACCTTCTAGTGGAGAGCTCATGGGAACTTATTTTGGAAAAAATATGTATGATAATTAATGGCAAGAGACAAATAATTTTTTAATTGTGGCATGAAGGTAACAGCCATGTTGGTGTAGGTGACGTAGCCTATATTGTGCGCGATGTGAGGTGTAGTTCAATGAGCATTTTCACACAAAACGAAATACTGTACTGCGATAAACCAACAACTGCGACTTTCTTAACTTGTAAAATGATCTTGTAAATTGGCACCCCTCATCATGTTTAATTATTTGTCTCTCGCTGTTGAATACCTTACGTATTTTTCCAAAATAAGGTCCCACTGGTACCAGAAGGGGAGAAGAAGCCAAGGATATGCATTAATGCCTCATTGTTACAACTGGAAACAAAATACACCCATACAGATGTCAGAATTTTAACTTCTGAGTATAATTTTAGGTTTCTGGAAAGTGTAATCTTCAGCCTCAACTCAAAGTTGGTGGTGATGCATGAGAGTTAACACATGCTTCCAAGCAACCCTAACACTCCCTGTGTAGTAAATGAATAGGACTCAGAGAATGAAAATGAAATTAAACAATGGAGAGCAAGAAGTGAATTAAATGGAAGTGAGTGACAGAAACCCAGACCAAGAAAGAAATGGTATGTGAGACAGAAAAACAGAGAACAAGAGAACACAGACAAACCATGGATGGGGGAGAGAGAGAACAAAACAGGGAGGGAAAAAGAGAGAGAGGAAGAATAGAGATTATTGAGTCCGATATCTTGGGTCAAAAAGTAAGAGGGTCAAAAAATAAAACAAGGAGAAAGAGCATCAGAAGAAGCTGATAAGGGAGAGAGAGAAAGTGAAAATGAAAGTAAAACAACATTAAGTGTGGGGACAGACAGGCAGTCAAACAGAGACACCAATAGGGAAGAGAGAATGAGTGTGTTTAAATGTATCCGCCACTTGTTTGTGCACATTAACATTGTATCCCGGTTTCAAAAACCTAATTAAGCTTGTTTTGAGAGATCTACTATAGCTGGAATAATCCAATAGAAACCGTGAAACTGTTTCTGATCACCGTCTGCCATGTGTGCAGGTATGTCTCCAACAATAATGATGATGTAATGATGAAAGCGAAAGTCTGATGCCGACCGTCCATTCTCATCATCCAGTCGCAGTAATCAGATGGAGAAGCTACATCCAGCAGATTGGTACAAAAAGCCAAAGTTCAGGCAGCCAGAAATCAAAGTGAATTCTCAGTTGGTAGAGAAGTGATATATTTGGTCGATGTGGAGGAACAGAATGAGATTAAATTGGGGTAATGTTAGAATCATATAGACAGGGAGATGAAGAATATGATCAAAACCAGAATGGGACTCAAAGTCAAGATGTAAACATACTAAATGAATATGAGAGGGAAAACAGGGTGAGTCTAAGTGTAAATTGAGTCTCATGTCAAGCGGAGGACAAGGAGTGAGAGCGTCATAGTGAAGAAAGATAATGGAGAGACGAGGTGAAAATGAAGGAAACTCAAAAAGAGAGAAAAATAACTGGATTGCAGAGAGAAAGAAATCTGAAATTAAAGAATTTGAGACAGAAAAATATAGACCTGTGTGTGTGTGTGTGTGTGTGTGTGTGTGTGTGTGTGTGTGTGTGTAGGTGGATTGGACTTTAATTAATAATACCACTCAGATCAAAGCTGGCACAAATGAACGCGTATGTAAAAGTCTCTCCGACTCGCCTCAGGTCCCCATTAGCCTCTAGTTTTTTTTCCTTCCCTCAAGGCAGCGCTCGACTGGCGTTAATAGTGTTAGTGTGCGTGTGTGTGTGTGTGTGTGTGTGTGTGTGTGTGTGTGTGTGTGTGTGTGTGTATGTATGTATGTCTGTGTGTGTTGGAGGAGTGTTTGAATGGCGGTCGGGCAGAGTCAAATTGGTCAAATGAAATTTCTCTTTTTAAGCACTGAAATGTCACAGGAGAGTAATTTGCGTCTGCTGGCTGAGATAGTGCAGGATGCCGCCGCCAGCTGCTGACTGGTGACGAACACCTCGAACACTCAATGCGACAAAAAGGACAGAAGTGTGTGTGTGTGTGTGTGTGTGTGTGAGAGAGAGAGAGAGAGAGAGAGAGAGAGAGAGAGAGAGGGGGTGATCAGCGAGAATCAAGTGGATATCTTAGTTCATCTTCAACCTGGTTGTTTACTCTCCTTCTTTTTGCTATGTTTACCCATCACACTGCCTCTACACACACTCATACACATACACGTGCACATGAATACACACTTTTGTATATGTATATACCCATGCAGACGCACACATACACACACAGATAAGGCAGTATAGATACATGCTTGCAGAGATGCACACTTGCACTAGCTCTCTGTCCTCTCTCATACATACACACACACACACGCACACACGCACACACACACACACACACACACACACACACACACACACACACACACACACAAACACACTTTTACACATGAGCACACACCAGTGGGAAAAACACTCTGATAGCAACACACACGAACAAGGACACACATGTACATTCTGTCATGCACCCAAACACTCAAAAATATGAAAATGAATGTAAATAATTGCACTCTTTTTTTTTTTTTAATAGCCACACACACAAACACACACACACACACTCTGACTTGTCAGCAAACAGCCGCATGTATGCATGCCTCAACTGTGGACACAGATACACACAGACACGCTCCTGCAGTTTGCACGTTTGCTTACTTTCATAAACATAACTTAATATGCAAATACATGCACACATGCAAATGCATAAGCAGTCACGCACAAACAAACATAAACACACACACTTACATATAAAGTGAACACATGTGCAGCGCACAGGCATGCATGAGGGCATCAGTGAAAATGCATGTGCAGCCATATGCAGAATGTAGTCATACAGATATATTTACTCAGTGACACACTCATGCACATGCTGCTGCTGCCATATGCTATCTCTCTCTCACACACATATACTCAACAGAGTGAGAAGACGGACCATCTTCTCTCCGAGACATTCACATGTGTGCAGTTGCCAAGCTTGTTTCCATGGAAACCTGAGGGGCAAGGTGTTAATGAAAGACTTTGTGATTGTGTAACCATCACGAAATGCTCACCTTTACCTGCCTCCACAGCAGCAAAAGGAAACACACACTCTGTGTTTTAAGTGCATCAGCTGTTCCAAGGCAAACAAACTACAACTGAATCCATATTTATATGTTTAGTAGATAAACAGAAAGAAAATTAGGATATCAGTATCAAATATCAAGGAAATGAAATCATTATACACAATAATACAATAAAAAGTATATATTATATAATATTATATATATTATTATTATATATTATATAATAATTATTATATATTATATTATATATATATATATAATACTCGTAGAAAAAGATATTTAAATATACTGTAGAATGACAGAAAACATTACATACTCATCATACATACATATATGCATACACCTACCTAGGAAACAAGTCTGCAGTGCATTTCCTTCATTTTCAATAATGTTAGTGAACATAGTGATGAAAATGGTTTTAATCTTCACATAAAATGAGTTTAGATCCTCTCATCCTGCACCTGTAAAACTGTGGACCCAGCAATCTGATTTCCTGTTGTTTGGCCAGTCCCATTTTGTCAAGACCGGACATTAGCCAGGAGCAGCCTTAAGTCCAAGCTGGGCTGGCATGGCTCCTAATTCATCCCAGCTCTCTTCCTCTCTTCCTCTCTTCCTGGGGCCACAGCACCCTGTATAGGAGGAGTCAGTAACAAGTAACAAATACTGTTACTCGCTCTAGTCCAGCTGTTGATTTAAAGCAAGCCTGTGGGAGTTTTGCTGACTCTGACACTGCAACCACAGTGGAAGTGATCATACATTTAACAAAGTTAGGTTCTATCAGTACATTTCTTACTTTACAGGGGTTTTTTTTACTTACAGTTTTTCATTTGACAGATATTTCCCTCCCTGCCTGCGGGGACTCTGCTGTAGCAATGTTGCTAGATAAAAAAGTCAAATATGTTTTGAAATTAAGAACTTACATGTTAAGTCTCGGGCTGCCAAATATCCTTCTGCATCTTTCCCTTAACGCACTTTCTGGTTTTTGGATTTTCAAAACCAATGAGACATTTGTAATTTGTAACATTTATCCTTATTGGATATATCTCTTGCCTGCCTTCTCTCACACTAACACTTCCTGGTGTTCAGACTTAATTCCCAATGAAACAAATCCTTGAAATGGACAATTTTTTCCAGTGTGGGTTTCAGCTCTGGAGGAAGGTGCTCAGTGAAGCTGCGAACCCATTCAGCCTCTTTTTTTCCCCTCCTTTTTTTTTCCAGGTGAGTGAGCGTCAGGGGAGATAAGCCTGTCACAGTTTCCCTCCAGACTGAAGCACAGGGAGCACATCTCAAACAGCGGGACGACTGGCCAACAGCGATAGCCCGCCAACATCTCCATGAGACGGTGGGGGGGGATGGAGGTGGAGGGAAGCAGGGAGAGACGCATCAAAAACCTGGCATACTTTCACAGGAGCTGAGGCACTCGGCAGACCTATCTGTGACAGAGCCCGAGTAATTGTTTTGCTTCCAAACGAGATTCACTTTGTTGTCAGTGCAGAGAGAGGAAAAAAAAAAGATGATTGATGGAACTAAGTAGTGAGTGATGATGAATTTGAATGAGAGGTTTCAGCACAGACTGGCAGATGAATTTTAATATTAACAACCATTTCTATTTATGTAAGGGCTTGTTGAGCAAACACTCTCAAGCGATATACATCAGTGCACACACACACACACACACACACACACACACACACACACACACACACACACACACACACACACACACACTGTACATAGCCTGTATCTCTTGACAAGGCACAAATACTGTTACATACAACAAATAAATGTTCATCTTATCATTACAAGATATTGTGGTTCCTTATTGCACTGACAGACAGTTTTGCTCAATGGGTTCCATTTTATTTAAAATTATTATTACTTTAACAAGAGTTAGAACTGAATATAAACATGTAATGCCTTGTTTTGAGGGTTAGAAGCTGCATTGAGAGGGATTCTGTCAAAATGATAAACAGGTACAATGCAATTGAGATAAATATTGTTATATTAGTGCAATCAACAGATCAATATTCCACCAATATTAGAAAGACCAGGGTGATTTAGTGGCATCTAGCGGTAACGAAAACACAACTATTCTTATTTCAGGGGCTTGGAATATTATTGGCTTGCAGACAATTTCAGTAATCAATTATCAAAAATCTTTTTCTTTTATTCTTACAAACCAATACAGTGAGTTTTCTCTGTCCGACTGCCTACATTTTACACACTTTGTAACAGAATTTCCACTATTACATGAGATACTTAGCTCAGGCTCTAACCTGAACCTAAAAACCTAATCCTGTTCTTCACACAAACCATTTCAGACCTTTCACAAGCCTCAAACAGCCATCTAAAATAAGGAGAAAAATGTCATCACTTTTCAGAAAAGTCTTCACAAATCCGAAAAGATCCCCACTTTTCAAAAACATCCCTATTGTGCTCATTTTCCAACAATGTCCTTGCTTTTCAAAAATGCCCCTACTTACCGAAATGTTCTCACTTTCAAAAATGTCCTCACTTTCCAGGTAAAACACTCAAAAACGGTCCTCAGTCCGGCAGTACAAGAGCACACATATGTCTCCCTTCCCACACATGCACACACACACACACACACACACACACAGACACACACATATATTTCCCCACACACCTCCACACCATGCGTACAGTGCCATCGGGGCTAATAAACCTTCTCTGGGTTAATTATGCGTGCTGCCCATTACCTGGCCGTCCAGGTCAGAGCCGACATGTGTAATTTCCCCGACGTTTATGAATGGAGGCCAACAGCCCACCAGAGGCTCATGGGAAGCAGGTGGCTGCTGGACGCTGGCTCTCCAACGGGTGACAGGGGGCTTGTTCAGACTCAACCGCATTTTGAAATGGTCAGGTACTACGACCAAGAGTTTCATCTCCAAATGACACACCTGAACTCTTAAAGAGCTGGCCACCTCCTCAAATGTCACTTTTTGGAGGGCAAAAAAAAGTAAAAGAGATGAATTTGCAGTTTTCTCCTGTTATAACCACAGCTGGGACAGTATATTCTCAGAGTGAACCACTTTTACTAGTAATCGCTTGTCATTTCCCCATTACTTTGTTCAGCGGAGTATGAAAAGGGTAATTTTCTGCCTTGTTATTTAAAAAAAGTGCTGGCTGTGATCTGCTCCTAGCTTACCCTGACCCACAGAATCTATAAAGGGAGGAAGAGTGAGATATGTCAGAGCTTTAAATGTGAGTGTTAATTGGAGTCAAACTGTAAAACCTGCAGCACTATTTTTATTGGAGCCGATGGGAAATCTATACTGCACCTTGCTGAACAGTTTGAAATCTATATTTAGCAGTGATGCTAGTGGTCATCTAGGCGTTCAACCATCAAAAACAGCCCATAGTTTGATTTAAAGTTAGGCTGTAGTTGGCTAACACACAGATACAGTGCAACGTGGAAGGAAAAAGTATGACTCGGATATGTTTTCGCGAACTCAACCATGCTGTTCTTTTTTTAAAAAGACAGTTGAAGCTTTGAGTTGTGGTATATGATACATCTTAGCTGTAAATGTCTTCCCATGAGGTTAGGACCCTCACTTGGCTGGCTGTCAGTTGTCAGATATCACTTTGCCAATTGTGGCCAACTGTTGCTTGCACATTTCTGCACCATTTCCCATAATGTTTGCTCTAGTCTGCCATTATTATGTTATTTATTCCAAGATGTTTCATTCATCTTTCCATGAGAGCAAATCGAGATTGATTTCTAATCTGGAAAGTTTCTGTAATGCAGGCACAGAACTGTGTGCACCTCCTACCTCAACAACTAATCAAATGTTTGCATGTGCGGTATGTGAAAGCGTCGCTCGTAGTTACAAACCCACATACAAAATCACCCAACTCTGGCGTCTTTCAGCTGATTGTTTTGGTTTTACAGCCTGCAACTTAATATTTTGGCTCAGTCTCAGTGCGCTCATCAACCCTGTTTCCAGCGGCTGTTTACAGCGAACTAGATCTACAAGACTTTATGGACTGGAAAAAAAAGTGAACATAATGCATGAAGCAATTATGTTTCCTCCTTAATGTATTAGGTGAAACCATTTGTGTGTCATTTGGGAAAGAAAGAATAAATATATTAGCACAGCAACATTAATAAACAACTCTTGAGAGAGATTTTTTCAGGTTTCATGTGTATCATTCTTTCTTTTATCTTTTTCTCTTTGTTCTGTGAGCATTATTGCATCCAAGGTTCATCTGCTGTCGGTGTCACACTCCAGATGTGCGCGACACTGAGCATGAATGTTTGGTTTGAAGCGGTGAATTGTTTTTGTGTTTGTTAAAGTGTAGCCTCCATTCTGCACATGGCAGAACTGTTTCTGAGCAACTGTCATGCCGATAAAGTCATTGACTCGAATTAAACTGTATGAAAGAACCACAGATTGACAGGTGTTTGCCAAGACAACAGTGCGCTTCCACCTTCTGCAGCCTTGTTGTAACCTTGCTAAATATTTCATATCTGCCAATATGTTTCTGTGTCACACTTTTTGAAGTCGTGGCGTCGAATTTCACAGGGGTGAAATTTTTTGGCGGATTGTTTTTTCTTTTATTGTTTTGCTTCGCCTTTTTCCCACCACAACAATGTCAATTTAGCATGCATCGCTCATCAAAAGCAACCTTGTCTGCCAGCTGCTGAGCGGAAACCTTCTCTTTCAGAGCCTGACTGTTGTCATACATTTAAATTATTCATCCGAATTTTAATAGACAGGAATATGATTATATAGTTTGACAATGAAGAGGAGGGGGCAGAAGAGGGGGAAAAAAATCCTCCAAAATTCATTTCAAACATTCATGCATATTTAATAGGCTGGGTGCCAAGACTTCACACAGCAGTATAATCCCAATATGCGGCAAGTCGTTATCGCCGTCATAGGCAATATGCAATAATTCTGCCTCTGTGCACCTCTTTGGAAGACCAAAAAGTCTGGTGATGGTGTTCAACAACCAAAAAAAACGCTTCCAAAGTCAAAACCCACAACTTCCCTCCACTACATGCACACACAAACACACACCCTCCTCTCAGATTCCTTCACTGCCTTACTTTGTACTTGACAGCACTTCAGTCCTCACTGCCGTCTATGCTTTCTGATGGGTGTAAATGGGTGATGGGTGGGCGAGGCGTCCCACACGGCAGCATCTCTAAATGCACCATAGGAGCGGGGTTTTGCCCCTCCCTCCAACCTCCTGACAACCCCAGAACTTCGGAGAGAGGTGACAAAGTACAAATGAGGTTTTATTCTACTTTTTCTAAACTCTTGAGACACTCCCTGAAGAGAAATATTCATCAAACAGCACAATGGTAAACGCAGAAATCTCTTCTTTTGCGTCTCTCCCTTGGGCAAATGTTTAATTGCACGCACTTCGGTGTCCCTAGATTGTAGAAGTGATCAGAAAATATGTCAGAGAAAGCGTTCAATAATGAAGTAGTGCTGGGAGAGCTGTTAAAACACAGACACATGAAGATAGGGTGGGAGCGGAGGTGTTGGTGCCGAGGAGGGATGATGTAAACCCTCATGGGCTTTCCCCAGTGGGGCCACAAAAAAGGAGAAATAGTGGCGATAGGGGAAGAGCCAGACACACAGCAGCTTTATTTGCATTTGCACCTTAATAAGGGTAGCCTCACTTCAACACTGTGTGTGTGTGTGTGTGTGTGTGTGTGTGTGTGTGTGTGTGTGTGTGGGTGTGTGTGTGAGTGTGTGAGGAGGTCATGTGTTGTGATATAAGCTCATTGTGCTGGTGGTTTCATTGCTGCTGAGCTCATAGATCATTCATTAGCCTGGTTCAGTCAACAGGTAACACACAGGTTACTGAGCGAGAGCGCGTAAAGATTTATGGCTCACATTGTGTCACACCTACGTAAATCATATACACCAAAGTCAAATTAACTGGAAAAACTGACCCTTTGTCCGTTGTGCTAAGTAGAAAAAAAAGCACAATACCAAACATAACGCTCACACACACACACACACACACACACACTGCGAGTCAGGGGGGTGGTTGAGGTGGGTTGTGAAGAAATTCAACACCAGAGACAGGTTTGTTTCCTGTGTTCTGTGTGTGGTTATGTCTAAGGACTGAAAACACTATCATTAAGGTTAGGGAAAGAAAGTGGTTTTGGACTCTTGAAATTGGCTTTTTCAATATTTACAGTTACCAAGACAACAATCTTTCCCCAGTGTTTTGAGTCACTGAAATATGAAAACAACAAGTGATTTGGATGAAGTTTGAGCAGATTATTTACTGTTTAGGGAACTTTTTATATAATTCTCTATATTATGTGTTTCTTTTATATAATTTTTTGTCCTTGGCACCTGCTCTTTTAGACTATTTACATTTTACATTAACTTTTCTTCACAGAAGTGGACCAAATGTTGAGATATAGGTCTACTGTGTGTATTTTTTAAGTCTTCTTACACCCCTAAAAATCAAGAAGGAATTGCGACCCTCCCATGAAGCTTTGGCGACCCCACTGTTGTAGGGAAAAGCAAACAAAAGAAAACTTGTTGTGAAACATTTTGTGACTTTGGAGATAACTTTAATAAAAAAGTTAATTTAATATGTTGATTAAAAAAAAGGTTATCTGGGAGGCATTCCTTTCAAAACTGACTCACTGCTGCAAATTAGTCGAGTATACAAATAATTTAGGAGACAGAGGAAAACCTGCCACACCACTCTGTCATATCAACGGCATACAAAGTTGTTGCTAATGTGTTAGGAAACAGCTGCCTAATTACACATCCGGCAGATGTGAAGCAACATTATCATTAGTTTGGAGTCTTGTTTCTGTCCAATATTCACTCTCCTACAGCTCGGATTTTGCTCTACCGACTCCTGAAAAAACCTTTAGCAGCTACATGTTCCACTCTCTAGTTGTGGATTTTGTGTCTGCTGCTCGATGCTGGGCAGGTAGCGTACAGTGTGTTTAACTTAGGGTTGTTTGCTGAAAACATCTGCTTGCGGCTGCTGGAGACACTTAGACTACAACAGACAGTACATGCTTTTAAAACCAAAGCAAAAGAGGCTCAAAATACTTAGTAGAGCTGCAGATCGCAGGGTGTTCTCCTTGATTTTGACACTGCAAATAACTCCTTTTCACGTGAAGGTATTCGATTCATACTCTAAAAGATATTCATCAGTGGAGCTTTAAAGACGTGTTTGAAACAGGAGTAACAACCTTGAGAGAACAGACTCATTTATGATTTATGTCTTCCAAAAAATTATATGACATACTGTAAGGGAAATTTTGTTGAAGTAGCAAGATAATATAAAGGTGAAATACATTAAATAAAAAACTTCCCAGACTGGATATTTCTGTGCTATGAGAGCAGATGCAGAAAGGAGAGATATACATACTCCCTTGTAGTAACAGACTGAATCTCTTACACACAGATATGGAGAATGAGGCTGGATGTGTGCACACAAAGATGTGGAGATAGACTGTGTATGTGTGAGAGTCTGAGGGACTAGGAGAGTGCAAGCTTGAAAGCAATGCAGAAATTGGAGATATTGCTGTGGGTGGAGGGCAAACTAACTTTGAACATTCATTGCAGTGAAGTTATTATCCGTCCTCTCTAGAGGTCACAGTCAAGGCTGCTGGGAAGCCTCCTCAAACAGGAAAAAAAAACTCCCACATACTGAGCTCACAGAGCACCATATGAGCCTCCACTTATTCACAGACTTCAGAAGAAATGTCCTCTAGATAGATAGATAGATTTGAACTTTTTGTTTAGATTTTAGTTTAAAACGTTCAAAAATTAACTAAAATTAGCAACAGAATGTGAATAAAACAGTTTTAATGCTCCTCTAAGCAAATTATGGTTTATCAAAACTTAAGTTTTATTTTCATAACTATGGCTTTATGATAATATTGTTCAGTGCACACCAAAGACATTTCCAAGAACTAGGCCTTCTGCAGCGACTAATGCAATAACATTCCAGCTGGATACATCAGATCAGTATATTTAAGTTACTATGGGTATGTTTTATTTGTCATAGCACTTTTCAAGCTATCAAGCTAGCTGTTTTTTTTTTAGCTTTTGTTTGTAGTTTGTAGAAATTACAACCATTCTTGATACGACCACCAAAGGGCACCAAAGACATTTCAAAGAATGTGTCATTTTAAACTGTAGCGTAAAGTAGTGTACTTTAATCTAATTCTTCTTGACATGACTTTAACACTTCACAGTCACTGCACTTACAGTCGCAATAAAAATCAATCCACTCTGCCAGAGGTGGTGAAGACATATTTACGTTCCAGTCTCCATTTATTCTGCCTTTCCACTAACAGTTTATAGGCGACTTTATAGTACAAATGGCATACAGTATGAACTCATAGTGACACACATTTCAACACATTTGCAGTATTACACTGACTGAGGCAACATGAACTGAGCTGTTTTTTTATTGTATTACTTAAAACAACAAAAGCCTCTGACCTCTGGGAGTTTGGATTAAGTTGACAGTAAGACTATAGTCTGTGGTAAGTACATTGCATACAACGTTTATAGTCTGGGTGTTAATTGTAAATATAAGAAAGCAACACATCTGATCATGTAAGAGCACTTTAAGTGTCTGGGTTTTGTTTTTGTGTTGTAGACATTATGGCATGCGAATGGGAATCAATGCCATTCAAAACCAGCAGGCTGGCAGCACACACACCCACTGATGGACTATTAGCAGCGACCAAACAGCTCAATACAGAGGCCACAACACCTGAGTAAGAGAATTCACAGCCAATAATGTCTTAAACCCAGTGGCCTCACGTGTTATCGATCACGCCTTCCATGCACACGCAATGTGTGGTTCACCGGTGCTCAGATGGCTACGTTGTGTGTATGTGTGATGTGTTGATTTTTTTAAATGTTACCACAGTCCAGACAAAAACAGCAGAGCCCGAGGCTGTGTGTCAGGAGAGCCATCTGAGTCTGAGGTACACGGGCGAGCGTCTGCCCAGACCATCCGTCCAGATTAGTGTCAAACACTCGATCGACACTCCGGATTTAACCGGACGGACATAGGTGACTGGTGTGTGTGTGTGTGTGTGTCTATCTAGAAAGTGTGTATGTCTGGAGTGTGTGTGTGTGTAAACAGAGGGACCAGTGTTCATCATCAAGCTACGTATATAAACTGTTATTGTGTCTTTGTCTGTGTTCCTTAACTTCTGTCTTAGCAAGGACTGATTTGAGCTTTAGACCTTGAGAGGAAGGACGTTTTTTTGGAAATTGTGACCAGTTTTTATTTGAGGATTTGAAGGTAAAGTCTTGGTTTTAGGGTTAAGCTTCGAATTAGGTTTAGGTAAAAGGATTACTCTGCCAAAATTCTGTCTTTTAACTGTCAAATACTAATCACTTCTAAACATGGCTGTGAAAAGTTTATAGCATTATCCTTGGCGAGGGATGACAGTTATAGCCCGCTGACTTATCTCCATGGCAACTGAGCAAACTTCATGTCCTGAGGAAGACCGTGAGAAGCTCAGAATAGTAATGTATTTAGCTACGCTGTGGAGATTTTTGCAAAGTTTCTATGGACTATTTTAGTTTGTTTAGACATGTTGTTTTGTTCATAACTCCTGGTCATTATTGGAATACGTTGTAACGGTGAATTCAAGTTGACTGTTAGGTGGGGTCCTCCGTGAAGAGAAGAAACTTTTCATATTCTTAAAAGTAGATGTTTGAGTAATTAATATCTGAAAGAGATTTTTGGTTGAGTATTCCATTGAAGGTAAATCCTACCTTGGTATTTGTTTTTCTAGGTTTGGACATTAGAAAAAGACTTGGTTAGGGGCTGTGGTATCCTTTCATTGAGGGTCCTAGACAGAAGTACAAATCTGTTTTCTAAGTCTCTTTGAATTCCCTGTATATGTAATTGTCTACTTGGTGCATTGTCTTTTTGGCCACTGTATCTGTATGTTTGTGTCTTGAACTAAAGGGAATGGAGAGGATAGTGTTTTATGTGTTTCTGTGTTAGACTGTCTGCACTGTACATGCACTTTCCCTTTTTATCTGTGTATGTGTGTGTGTGTGTGTGTGTGTGTGTGTGTGTGTACACCCCATGTATCCACATATTCAGCACTGACTATACCTCTGGAGTCTCCTCTCAATAAGTTGGCAACAAATGCAAAAACCTGCAAGATCAAAGGGAATATCACCCTGCTAATTCAACTTCAGATCAGAGAGAGATCTTCAAATTAAGTGCGAGGTTTTGAAGTAAACGCTGTTTTGCCACCGCGTTTCATTTATTTTCAGCTCCAGCGCCCTAATTGGCCCCAGAGGTGAGGAGGAAAGTGGATGGGATGGGAGCGCAGACCCAGGGCCAACTATCCATCTGAAATGTGCTCTAATGAAACGGTCTGGGGAGAAATTGACATTTTGGTGCAAAAAGAGCAAAGCCGTGTCAGATCGGCGAGTGGCCAGCAAGGGGTCCTTTGGGACTTCCACTCTGAAAGCTACTCAATATTTCATATCATACAGGTATTAATTAGAGTTTGCATAACAGATTTTACCTTTTTATCACAAAATATGTCTAATTTGACCTCTGTTGCACTTGCAGAATGTCTGTAAAACTCATTTCATCCTGCATGAGCAACTGGCACCAGGCATCGGTTTGAACTTAAATATCTTGTTGCTGTTTCCTGCTTCAATGTTTCTGTTTTGTAAAAACAGCATATGCACTATTGGACGGTGTCAAATGGCTTCATACTTTAATACACGTTGTTAACAGCTTCATTCCAAAACACATTTCCCAAATCAATCCAATTTCAGGGGGATAAAAATGTTGCTGGATATTGTTCAATATCTCAAAATTACAGCTTATTCCAGTCTGTAAAATATAAGATTTCATATGCAAACATCCCCACCAGGCTTGCTTCGATTACCCAGAGCAAAAGAAGGCTTGGTGTTATATGACTGAAGTGAGGGAGAAAGCACAGCTCTGCCTCCCCAAGATGAACCAAGCTTAAAGTAAACAGCCCATGATAATTTATTTTATCAAGTACCCAACCTTTATTTGCCCTTTGTGAGGGGAGTGATAAAGGGACGGCGAAGGCGTTATGTGATAAACCTTTGCACCGATACGGAGGGTGGCTGACCAATACAATAGTGGTTGCATCATGTGCATCGAATGTGGTTACTGCAGAGCCCATAATGTCAAACAAAGACAGCAATGTAATGACTATTGGATTATTGCAATGATAAAGCGCTGAGATTTACTATTATATCAGCAAGACATCGAAAAGGTTGAGAACAACTGGCTTAAAGGAGCAGTGTGTAGTATTGGCTGGCAGTGAAACTGAAGATTGCAACCAACTACTCGCCTTCCGAGTGTGTAGGAGAAAATTTACGGTGCCCGTGCAACTCAACTCAAGAAAAAGAGTAAAAGGGAACGCACTCCGAGATAAAAACGCCTCATTCTGAGGTCACAAAAACACAAGGATGAAAAATCAATTCAATTTCTGCCATCAATTCAATAGAAGCTCCTAAGGGTTACAGACTGGCACTTTAATATTTGTCCAGTACCTTTGGTAGACCTGCTTAACATAAGTGTGTTATCTCTCATTGAAACTGAGCATTGTGCATACAGGCTTGTATTTTTGATGGCTTCTACTTGAATTTTTGTGATTTATATGTAGCTTTTGAAAAAAGTGTCAGCCAGACAAATGCATGTAAATGTAAGATTAGAGATGCAATGAGGATTATTGTTGCAGATTATGGTTTTAGTTAGAGATCCTTAAAAGTGTGTTGTGTGTTGTGCTTTTGTGCAGAGCAGTATTCTCCAGCTGCAGGTGAATCACTACAAGGATGAAACTACATGGAGCATTACACCCATCATTCTTCTGTCATTACAGCCTCTTCTCTTGTGGTTTTCTTGGAACCTGGCTGCAGAGGTTTGCTCCCATTCAGCCACGAGAGCATTTGTGAGGTCCAACACTGATGGTGGGTGATGAGGTCTGGCTCACAGTCCATCCTAGAAGCGTTGGATGGGGTCGGTGTCAGGGCTCGCGAGTTGAACAGAAGTTCCACACCAAACTGGGGAAAACATTTCTTCATGGACCTTTGACAGGGAAGGGGGGGCATGGGAGCATTGTCGTGTTGAAACAGAAAAAGGGACAAACAAACAAACTGCTGAAATAAAGTTGGAAGGATTCTCTTAAATATCATTATGTGCTCTGGCATTAAGATTTCCCCATCTTAGAATTATGAGGTCTAGCCTAAACCTTGAAAAACAGCCCCAGACCAATGTAGACAGGACCGTCTTCATAAAAAGATGTTGCTGGGGTAATAAACATCCATACTCAGCAAACTGTTGCTGGATAACAAAGCTGTAAAAGACAGAAGTGAGGAACAGCGTGAGAAGCCCTGGGTTTTGTTTTCCATCTGACACTGATGGATAACTTAAGCCTGGATGTAGCAGTGTCTGGACCGTCCAGACCTTTATGAAATCCCGGGGATTACCTGGAGGAAGGAGCACATCACAACACAAACACACCACTCACATCCGTCACAACACGACATATACTGTATGGAGGGAGGAGTTTTACATTATGTAAAGTTCATTTTGGACATTATATTTGCTTTTGATGTGAGGATTTGTTGTTTGTGTGCCATGCTGTCACATCTAAAACAATCCACTTTTAAGGAACACACAGCCGTGACCACCATGTATTTATTACTTTATTCAAATTAGGGCTTTAAGGGCAGAGTGGTGTAGAGTTTGTTCAACCTTTATCTTGGCGTATGTAATCCTTCAGTTGACCTCAAAGTCACCATGAAATGAAAAATGACTTCTTCAAGTTGTTTGCAAAATTTTTTATCTAACAAAAAGTGCCAAAATATGTTTGCATATGTATGTGTTTTTGTATTAAAAAATGTCTCTTATAACAGTCCTCCCCTTCCAGTGAGCTTATGCTTTACCAAACGCGTGGACATAAAACAGTTTTTATTTCTTTGAAATCACACAGTGTTATACTTTTGATTGATCATCCTGTGTCCTGCCCTGAACATCCTCCTTCAATAGGAGCACATCAAATTAACGAGGCAAGATGCACGCTGCCAAAATGCTTTTTCACCTCCTGTAGATTGAAGACGTGTGGTTTGTACATTAAAAAATGGCATTATGTGAAATTACAAAAGAAAATTAAAAGACTTTACGAGCAGCATTGTTATGTAATCACTCTAATCTCCTGTTTTATCTGACTTAAAATCCTTGAAAATCCTTGAAACAAGTTAAATCCACTGAAATTATGTCAACTCATGGCCAGTTTTTACAGTTTTTATGATGAAAATTTTTTGCAGCGTGTGTGTGTGTTGTGTGTGTTGTGTGTGTGTGTGTGTGTGTGTGTGTGTGTGTGTGTGTGTGTGTGTGTGTTTCGCCCCGCTTTGTGTGATCAAGGTTTCCGCTGATAATGAACGTGCAGTGGCAGACTGAAACCAGCTACCGTTGTTGGAGGACGCTCCTGCTCTGTCAAAAACCCTCCTGCCTCCTCACCAAGGACTCCTATTCATGCTGCTGGAAAATCTCCCACATGCTGTCAGTGGAAACACAAGGGATGACCGTGGGTGCCTCAAAAGATATTCAAAAAAATAATAATAATACAAGGAAAAGAAAAGAAAAGGCAGTCTACTGTTGCTGTCAATAGAAGCAGAGTGATTTTTTGCGGGGTAGCAATAAGTTTCACATGTTGCTGTAGTCCATGCTATAATGAGAACTAACTACACTGTTCCTATTCTAATCCCACAGGATCTCACTGTGAGTCCTCGTTTGTAGGTTTATATGGCCTATATCATATCTTTATAACCTTTCTTTCTATGATATCCTTGTATAGAAGGGTGGAAGGCTAGCAGAGGTTTCACCATAGCATCTTTTTGACTTATTTCCTTCGACTGAGCTTTTGAAACAGCCTTGTCGAACCTCCTGTGACATAATTGGTCTTGAAACGCAGACTGCGAAGGAGGTGGCGCCTGGAAAAGGACACAGCTCATAAACATAAACAATAGCAAGCTCCTCATGATTTCAGGAGATTGCTTTGATTGCATTCACACCCTGCTGGATTCAAACCGTTCAACCATCCTCACAAACAGGCGTTAGCTGAGCTTTTGTCAGACTTATAATAATGGCGTACTGGGTTTTTATACGCCGCGCACAAGGCCGAATTACCATCTTGGAAGAGTGGTCAGCTGCCCCAGGGTCACAGATCTCCAGTGTCACCCCCCAAAAAAACATAAATTCACTGTGTAGCAATCAGTCTGTGGTACTTGTAACCAATAAAGCACAATATCAACTGTCATGATGAAGGCCTTAAGGTGAGTCCTGCTTTATTACCTGATCTTGAGAATCTGTTTTTGAAGAGGCACCCTGTGTCGAGATCTAGTTTTAAGACCTATATTATTACAGGTGACGTTTTTTTCTTTCAAGGTGCATATTTTCTAGCACTTTGCACACAAAGTGAAGGGAATGGGGGGCATAATAAGGGATCAGGATCAGATGAATCATGCCATGACCAAGCAGTGTATGTATGTGAATGTATGTATCTAATGTGCATTGGGGAAATTGTCTTGCAGCTACCCAAATATTCCTCATTCATTTAAGGGGAAATGGAAAATGAAGGAAAGTCACAAAGAAATTACAATAAAATTTAAAAAAACACCAACAACCAACAAAAAAAATAAAGTAAATAAATGAATTTTTCAAGCTCACCCACATTTAATTACATTTGTAATGTCATGGTAGGTTTAAAAGTTGCCAAGCAACACAGAAATATTCTTTTTTGGGATTCTGAATTGATTTACGTGGATATAATTTTAACAATAAAGGTGTAAAGTTGCACTTAAGTTAATCATACGTGTTTGCACTTTTCTCCTGGGGACGCCACAGTGGAACATTTAGGGGGGGAAAGTTACTAACCAATCTACTTTAGTGACTAATGTACTGGCTAAATGTGATCTTACAGCGACCCCTGCTGGCAGAGAGATTGAATCACATTAAAAGAGATAGACAGACAGACAGACAGACAGACAGACAGACAGACAGACAGATAGACAGACAGACAGACAGACAGACAGACAGACAGACAGATAGATAGATAGATAGATAGATAGATAGATAGATAGACAGACAGATAGATAGACAGACATTTAGATAGACAGACAGATAGATAGATAGATAGACAGACAGACAGACAGATAGATAGATAGATAGATAGATAGATAGATAGATAGATAGATAGACAGACAGATAGATAGACAGACATTTAGATAGACAGACAGATAGATAGATAGATAGACAGACAGACAGACAGATAGATAGATAGATAGATAGATAGATAGATAGACAGACAGTTAGATAGACAGACAGATAGATAGATAGATAGACAGACAGATAGATAGACAGACAGACAGACAGACAGACAGATAGATAGATAGATAGACATTTAGATAGACAGACAGATAGATAGATAGATAGACAGACAGACAGACAGACAGACAGACAGACAGACAGATAGATAGATAGATAGATAGATAGATAGACAGACAGACAGACAGATAGATACAGACAGACAGACAGATAGATAGATAGATAGACAGACAGACAGACGACAGACAGACAGATAGATAGACAGACAGACAGACAGATAGATAGACAGCAGACGACGCAGATAGACAGATAGATAGATAGATAGATAGATAGACAGATAGATAGATAGATAGATAGATTGAATCACATATATATATATTACATATATTAAACATACATTAAACTAAAATTAAAAACCCTAAACCTAAAAATAAAATGAATATAGGTACATATATATATAAAATATAAAATAAATTAACTTAATTTAAAACACAGTAGCTACAGTGAACAGTGCAGCAAATGGTAGAAGATGAAATCCTTCGATAGTTTAAAATTAATTGAAAGTTTATTTTTTAATTTATTTGCAACAAAGTTTAAAGTTTAATATTAGCTAACATCTGTTTACACAATATAGCTGACCTTCAAACCTCATCGTACCACTCCACGTGGTTTGGTAACCTTAGTGATGTGACGCAGCGCCAATCACATCGTCTCTTCATCCCATCTCGACCAATCAAAACCCAGCTTGTTCGCCGGCGTCAGCGCTTACTTGCAGAGTTCCAACGCAGACGGATGGGTCTAACCGAGCAGGGAAACTGCTGCGAGATCTGTTATCTGCGCAGGTGCGACGCGTCTTCTCCTGAATGTGCGCGACTGACACAATGCGGCATTCGAGAGGACGTTGACGAGCGATGCTCCACCGGAATACGGACGAATTACCGACCACGTTGACTTCACAGTGTGTGATTCTGTAACAGACCAACACAGCGGGAGTGCAGGGACACAAACATGTTTCGGCAAACGAAGACGGTGTTCGAGAAACTCCGATATCTGAAGTACGTTAGCTCTTAACGGTGCAGCAAGGTAGCATGTAAATTACACAACAGGCTTTTTTTTTTTTTTTTACATTTATTTTTTCTCCCCGTTGCTCATCAATAACATGCTGAGTCATTGTGCGGTTGTCCTGTTACGACTAACCGCACTGTCTGTCTGTGGCAGTGTTTGTTGTATTTGTTAAAATGTGACGCAGCGTTTGATGAGAAAAGACACTGTTGATGAATAACAGTTTCATAAAGGAAAAAGGCTTAATAGCGGTTTGTATACCTGTTATATTATTTATCTGACCTTTCTTTATGGCCTGCAGAAGCTTCGTTGTGTTTATTAATGCTGTGATTTCATAGATTTTCGCCCTCAAGGACCCTTAAACCCACACTCAGTAGACCACAGGACCCCCCATTTTATAAGATTTTATCCCAGGAATCCCCCCCTCAATCTGATCTTTGCTTTTATTTGTTTTAGTGTATTAAATCTCATATATCACACTTATGGTTATTCACCTTTTTTGCTGTGGACACCTTATGACCTTCCCAAGGACCCCTGAGGGACACCCCACTTTGACACACCAATTAGATGGACTCACTGATTGAAAGGGGTTTTCTGATGCTCATCTCAATGAAATGTTGAGATATACAATCTGCATTTGTTTGTGCGAAGACGGCCGACTCATTCTTCGTGCTGTTATCATTTGTTTTTTGTCTCAGTTTGATTGGACAGCAGCCTTCATGGAGGCTGAGGAGCACTTCAGCAAAAGAGAAGGTGGTTGAGTACCAACCAGGAGAGAAGATCCATGGCTTTACAGTCAGAGAGGTGGGTGTAACTGTACTCTTTCATTTCAACCTTTACCTTTTGTTACTGTAGCTGACATTGGTTCGTTATAACAGCCAGTAGGGCTGGACGGTAAATCGATTGTATCCATTAATTCAGATTCGTGGTTAAACACGATTTTTATTTTCAGTTAAAATCGGTTTTCTCTTGAACTTCCACAACACCGGCGCTCCCTTTGGGCTCCCGTAGGTAAGAGTGCGCTCTCTCCCCCCGCCTCTCCACAGATAAACACAACATGGCAGCAAGCCAGGATGAGCTCGTCCCCAAAAAAGGCACAGTGTCGTCGGTGGTTTGGTTTTGTGGCGTCCGACAGCGAACAAACAACGACTCACTGCAAAGTTAGTTTGAAAGCTGTTACAACCAAAGGAAGCAGTACGACCAATTTATTCCAGCACCTCAAGCAGAGGCATGCAGCCGAGTGGGAGAAATGTTGCTCTCTGTGAGATATACAGGACCGCAGCCCACAAACACCCGCTAAAACACAGTCCACAAAAGAATCGGTTAAAATCGTAAATCGGGATTTTATTTTTAAGCCATATCGCCCAGCCCTAACAGCCAGCTAACTCCTTTGGGTGAGCTTGGAAAATATGATGACATCTTTTTAAAACTTTGTCAAGGTTCATAAACGTGGCATCATTTGTGGCTTAGACGGTAATATTGTATGAACACTGTTTGTTTTACAGTTGAATTTCTCTTTATAATTTCATTAACCTTGTACCATTGCTGCTCGGTTAATGAAAGCATCTGCTGCTGTCGAACCAATGTTAATCTCAGCTGCTAACTCTGTTTTTCACAGGTTGTAGCGGTCCCTGACTTGTTTCTCACAGCGGTGAAGTTGACCCACGATAAAACCGGAGCTCAGTACCTCCATGCAGCGAGAGATGACTCCAATAACCTCTTCAGGTTGGTTTCAGTGTGTTTCTGCAGCACCCATTTTTAACTCTGTCTCTGCAGTCACACTTTACCACAGCAGGACTTGTGTTTGTTTATATAAGAGCAGCCCAGTCACAGCAGATGCCTCTTATGACTGTGTTTCAGTGTGCAGTTCAGAACGACCCCCATGGACAGCACGGGGGTGCCACACATCCTGGAGCACACGGTGCTGTGTGGATCTGAGAGGTATCCCTGCAGAGACCCTTTCTTCAAGATGCTCAACAGGTCCCTGTCCACCTTCATGAACGCTTTCACAGGTACAGAACAATCCTCAAAGTACCGAGTGATCTCTGTGAGCAAAAGTTTCATGATTATCCTGAGTAGAAAATAAATCTAGTCTTACCTCGACTAAGGATGTAGTCAGTTGGAGTTTTACAGGTTTAGTGCATGTATGTGGGAATAATCGAAGGGTTTCATAACAATCCCAGCAGTTCAGTATTTAATTGGACTTTTATTGGACTTCTTAAATGTATTATAGTAGGTTGAGTGTTGGAAATGAGTAATTAACATTCACTTGTACATACCCCAGAATACTTGATTAATTAAACAAAGAGCTGCTGTCATTATTTTACTGCTCAGCTTCAAGAGAAAAAGATATTGTTGGTTATTTAAATAGCTTTTTGCACGTGTGGTTTGTTTGTTTGCTTCGTCGTGAACAGCCAGCGACTACACCATGTATCCATTCTCAACCCAAAATGAGAAGGACTTCCAGAATCTTCTGTCAGTCTATCTGGACGCAGTTTTCTTCCCTTGTTTACGGGAGCAGGATTTCCGGTGAGTTTTGACTGTTGCTACATAATGCTAGGCTGCTAAATAGTAGCCAAAGGTAAACTTTTGGATGGATGATTTTTAGACTTAGTTGTGATTCTGTATCTCAACAGTCAGTCGCTGAAACACACAGAGTTTGCTAATATTACTTGGATAGTCTGTAATCGTTCTACCTAGTTTGAATCTGTATGTGTGGATTTTCCAGGCAGGAGGGCTGGAGGCTGGAGAATGAAAACCCCACAGATCCCAACACACCTCTGGTGTTTAAAGGAGTGGTGTTCAATGAAATGAAGGGGTTTTTTGTAAGTCAACACTCTGTACAGTGCTTATTATAAGCTCATCATATTGTTGTATTAGATTAATAAAAGAAGATTATGTTTGCCTAGTGCAGTTGAACTTTTCTTGGAACAAAGTTTAAAAAGTGTCCTGTAACCAAGAACATAAGAAAGCGCAGCTGCACAAGGAAAACAAGAAAATATATAATTTTGGGCACAAGATGAACTCGACAAGGAGTCGAAGAGCGGAGGTTAGATTAAACCAACAATCTGATGTGGTTGTAAGAATAAAAACAAAGATTACTTCAAGGAAGGGGATTGCAAAGCTTTTAAAATGAACATTCACCAACACAAAGTATCCAGGTGAGTAGTCACCGGACATAACATTGTGTAGGATTCTGAATAAAACCCCATATTGCTAGTTCCATTGCAGACACTGATTGAAATTGAGCTAATTATCTGTTTGTTCCCTTGAACGCTAATGACACAGACACATTTATTTTAATGATTACAGCCACCCAGTACAATTGAATCTTGGCACCTGTTCTGTCTGTCTGTTTGACTCTACTAGACCAGTTCTTTCTCTTTTTAACACATTGGCACAACTCTGAAATCCTGATATTAGTGTGTGTGTGTGTGTGTGTGTGTGTGTGTGTGTGTGTGTGTGTATTCTTACAGTCGGACAATGGGCGCATCTACGCTCAGAACCTCCAGAACAAGCTGTATCCCGACCACACGTACTCTGTGGTGTCAGGAGGAGAGCCTCTCGCCATCCCCGACCTTACCTGGCAGCAACTCAGACAATTCCACGCCACACATTACCACCCCAGCAACGCTAGGTAGAGGGTCACACCAGCCTAGAAAAGAACAGCAGCACATTTTTGTTCTGCTATGTAATGAGAACAGAGCCGGTTTTACCTCAGACAGCTCACTCACTCTGGTATTTATCGTTGTGAAGTATTTTCCTGCCGCAGACTGGTGCAGCCTCATCAGTTCTCATTGATGTGAGTTTATTTATGTCAGTGTGTCTCCATCTGATAAAATAAAAAGAGTCATAATCATTCCTAAAAAGAATGTGTTGCTGTCACAGGACAGGAAGAATGCAGCTTTTTAAATTACTTTTATATAAATGTATGAAACCAACACGCACACACACCCCTGACAGTGTTTTCAATACATTCTTCAGATTCTTCACATATGGAGATTTGCCTTTGGAGCAGCACCTGAAGCAGATCGAAGAGGAAGCTCTATCCAAGTTTGAATGCATCAACCCGAACACCGAGGTCCCCTCCCAGCCACACTGGAGCAGCCCTGTAAGTTCATAATTCAGACACATTACTGTGACTGAACGGCTGTTTAACATTATAAAACCCTCAAGTGCATTCAAACTCAAAGGATTCCTGCAGCATCTGACAAAGAAATACACTTATTTGCAAGTGCTGACGACTGAATTTGCTTTTTGGAAAATCCTTCAAACAACTTCAATATATATATATATTCACTGCCACTAGATGTCACACAAGAGCACCACCAACAAATGGATGGTATTCCTATTTTCAGGTAAAAATATCCCTATGAATATTATATTCCATTTCTCCCTATAGATCCTCCTAAATGTTACACATTGGACCTTTAATTTACAGAGCGAGTTGTGAAAATATGTGCAATGGAATGGATATATTGCCTATATTTGGAATGGATCTCTAGAGATAGACCTTTTTGTTAAGGGACACATGATAGTATGCATGCATGGTTAAATAGTTTTCACTTTAGAAACAGAAATGCATTGAATCCTCAGTCTGAGCTCACTGTGAATCTCATTGGTTTCCCCAGAGAGAGGACCATGTGACCTGCAGCCCTGACACTCTGGCTCCAGATCCAGCCAGACAGAACACGCTGAGTGTGAGCTACCTGCTGGGAGAGTAAGATCACTTCAGCTCTTTCTTTTTCCTGCTGTGTTGCTCGGAGACAATTGTACTCAGACTCATTTTGAAATCGGATGGCCTTATGAGAGTGTGAAGCCACGGGTGCTGCATCTTCTGTTTTCTCCTGATCTTCCTGTTTGATCTTCATTTACAGTGGCTACAACAAGATGTAATATAACAATTCTCTTTAAAAGTGAAGCCTTGTGCCTGTTATTCAATAACATGTGATTTCTTGTGCAGCATCACTGACACCTTCGAAGGATTCACTCTCAGCCTGCTGTCCTCTCTAATGGTCTCTGGACCGAACTCTCCCTTCTACAAAGCTCTCATTGAACCCAAGATTGGATCTGACTTCCCTTCTGTCGTAGGGTGTGTACATGGGCCACATGATACCAACAGAAAACATGCAATATACCAATCTGGGATCAGTTACACTTCGATTATACTAGTTTGGTTGGACAGCTAACCAATTGCATACACTTAATGGCCAGTTATGTGTCAGAATACCTACTTATCCAGCTCACATCTGGGATCAAACAAATAATCATAAGCATTTTAACATTTGTCTGTGACGAGATGATATTAAGCGTCCAACATTCATGTGGTGGTTGAGTATGTTGAAACATCCTCTTGTGCAGATATGACGGCAGCACCAAACAGGCATCGTTCAGCATCGGACTGCAGGGAATCGCCGAGAAGGACACAGAGAAGGTTAAACAAATCATCAACCAAACCATCGATGACATTATAGAGTGAGTTCCACGGTTGCATTTAGTGCCTTGATATTAATTGTCTCTTAAGCTTTAACTTGTTCTGATAAAGCAGATGTGGTTTCACAAAGGTGAAAGCTCTTCTTAAGGAACAGAAATGAGTTTCACAGTGTGTAAAATCAACTCATTTCTCATCATCGTTCACAGGAGGGGCTTCGAGGAGGAAAGAATTGAGGCTCTCCTCCATAAGCTCGAGATCGAGATCAAACACCAGACCACTAACTTCGGCCTAGCTCTGGCCTCGGTGAGTTCACTGCTGTTTATCTTTAACCTTTGACGTGTATTTATAAACCACCATGTGGGAGGTATGTTAGTAATACTGAGGATGTTAGTTAGTGTTCTCTGTACATAAAATCTTGTGTTTCTATTGGTTTTCCTGTACTGTGTATTTCTATACAAATCACAGATGTAAATATTTTTATTTGCCGATTTCCTCCTCACTTCCTCCATAACCACCAAAAGCGTGTGTTTAACAGTTGGACACATACATAAATATTAGTAAAGAGTAAAACAAGATACTAGATTGTTTCAGTGCTGTCTTAGTTAAAAGTTAGTTAGTTTCCTCATTCTTAACACTGTGTGTGTGTGTGTGTGTGTGTGTGTGTTTCTAGTACATAGCATCATCGTGGAACCATGGCGGCGACCCGGTGGAGCTGCTGCAGATTAACAGCAGCACTGCTCAGTTCAGACAGGCGCTGAAAGAAAACCCTCGCTTCCTCCAGGACAAAGTCAAGCACTACTTCAAGGTGAATGAAACTGTTGTAAATATGCGTGTTTGTGTTTCTCTACTGGAGTTGCAGAGGAAAAACATGCAGCAGTCTGGCATTCATATCTTTATTAAACTGCTGCTTGTCCTTGTACCTGTATTGCTCCCAATAGTTGGGAGTTTGGAGGGAAAAGATATATACTGAAATTGTGTACTAGAACTCATTTTGGGAACAAAAAATGTTGTAAATATTATAAAGAGGCCAACTATTACCAACTATTATCGGTTTTGGGCATCTAAAATAAACAATTACAGGCTGTAACTGTAATAAAATGGAATTAATTCTGTATGATTAAATACAGTTCAGATTTATTTGGCTGTTGTATTTATCAGGCGACATCTCCTGCGTCCTTTACTGGAAGAATATTCTAACCAGCGGCAGTCAAACAATGTGACAAAGTCACTAACAAACAAACAAAAAGCTCCTCAAGTTCATGACAGCAGACAGAGATGTCACCGGTGGTATTACCATTGTTTTAGGATTCAGTGTTAATTCATGCTTTTCAGCCCCTCTTTAAATCCCCAACCCCCTACTATCCACCAGGAGAACACACACAGACTGACCCTGTCCATGAGCCCGGACGAGGCCTACATGGACAAACAGTCCAAGGCTGAGAAGGAGAAACTCCAGAAAAAGATCCAGGCTCTGTCTGACTGTGACAGAAAAGAGATTTATGACAAAGGTAACGATAGTTTCACTGCTCATTGGTGGGAATCTCTCTCTATGTTTGCATGAAGATTATATGAGTTTTCATTAGTTAATCAGCCCTCAGCAGTTGAGCCATGGAAGGAATTCATACAGTTTTACAAATGTTAAAGAAAAGAAAATAAGTTCTAATACACAAACAGATAAAGACACTTATTGGGTGTTTCCATGTGTATATATACAGGATGTGTCACACAGTGGAGTATGTCTGCATGTATCGAGTGTCTGTAGCCAGATTCAGCCAGAGTGAACAAGAAGTTGGCCAAAAATATGTTTTTCTTCAGGGAATTAGTTCTCAGAAACCTTTTTGGCGGGACCACAACAGCGAAGCCAACCCTATTAACGTGAAAGTCCGTGACTGAGTGCTGAAGTTACACCCTCGGTTGGCTGAATGCCGACACTTCCCGTATCCATTTCAAATTAGAAGCACTTTTATACACGGCCCAGTCAGATACGAGGTTTTGACATAGTCTTGTTCTGTCTGTATGAGATATCTAGTCCATTAAATTGAGTCCATCTGTCATCAAGCTGTGGTTTGGAAACATAATAATAATGAATAAATAATGTAGAATATGGTTAGCCTCTGTGTTTTCAATGTCTGTAATATAACCAGTAGTACCAGTCAAAGATGAATCAGGATGTAATGTAACGCATCTGCTAGATGTTATCATGTATTTTCTTCTTGGAAAGGTCTGGAGCTGCTGAATGCTCAGAGTAAAACCCAGGATGCCTCCTGCTTGCCTGCACTCAAAGTGTCCGACATCAAGCCCACAATACCCATCACTCCAGTTCAGATCGGCACTACAGGTACAGCACAGCGTCCACTGCATCCTATTTGCACAGCAATCGTATTGTTGTACTCTTAAGAGCTTTCCTCTGCTGATCCCTACAGGAGGTGTTCCAGTTCAGTACTGTGAGCAGCCCACCAACGGCTTGGTTTACTTCAGAGCCATGTGTAGTCTCAACACCCTGCCAGAGGATCTCAAGCTCTATGTCCCGCTCTTCTGCAGTGTTATCACCAAGTGAGTTCATCTGTCAGTTTGTAATGACCAGAACCAGATCCACTCTGCACAGAGGAGGTTTAGAATTTGTTTATTTTAACAGTATCAGTTTTTTTTTGTCAGTTTTGTTTCCCTGGTTGAGATTAATGGAGTTATAAGTGTTCTTCCTCGGACATTTGAGGAGGACAGTTTGAGGCTCAGAGAGCACCTCAATATCACGATGTTTTGTACGGTTATTAAAATTTGAGACAGATGGACTATTGTTTCTTCTTTCTGCATGCTTCCCAGCTTGCCAAGTACATTTTAATGACTGCATGTGTTTCTGTTTGTTTAATTAGGATGGGCTGTGGAGCTCTGGACTACAGGCAACAGGCCCAGCAGATGGACCTGAGGACAGGGGGCATGTCTGTCACCCCCCAGGTCATCACTGACTCCACCCAGCTGGATATGTACGAGCAGGTCAGTGCCAGCTCAGCATACCTGCGTCTGAAACAACACAATCAAATTAATGTGAAGCCAATAAAGTATGAAGGAAAGGAAAGAGTTAGTGTAGCAGCAAACTTTTGATTTCCTAGAGCTCTTTGTGCAGATTGCAGATGGATGTCCTGCTGCATGTAAATAAGAAAAATATAAATGTGTCAACCGCAAGGTCCAGTTTGGCTCCCTCACTCAACCCAGTGCATGCTGGGATAAGCTCCAGCCTTTTGCCTCTAAGAAAAAGGATGCAGTGATTTCTTGTCTTGGTTGATGAGTGTCTCTCATTTGCTGTGTGCTCTATGTTTCAGGGTGTCCTCCTGTCCTCCTCCTGCCTGGAGAGGAACCTCCCTCACATGTTTCAGCTGTGGAGTGACATATTCAACAGGTACGTCCTCAATCACTTCATACCACCAGCAGCTAGAGACGCCAACCTAAACAAGTTCAATCTACAAACAGATAAACTTTATCTGATGTTGATTTAAATCAGCTGTGAAATGTTTTTCTTCCAGCCCCCACTTTGATGAGGAGGAGCGTCTCAGAGTGCTGGTGATGATGTCCGCACAGGAGTTGTCCAATGGGATCGCCTTCTCTGGTCACATGTATGCTATGACACGTGCAGGCCGTCACCTGACCCCAGCAGGAGACCTCCAGGAGACTTTTGGTGGGATGGAACAGGTACTGTACAGTATATGAAAACAGTCATAATGCTCAAAGTGAGATTATATGGACTCAAAGTGTTCATGTGCTACATGAGTGTATTGTGTTTCTTTTCTGTTCAAGCAATTTGTCATTAAAAATGAACAAAATCAGTTGTTAAATGTTGTATTTGATATGACAACATATCAAATGATATCTGAAGACTTTTGTCTGATGTAACACATGAAAGTGGAACCTTGTTAAATCAACAAAACATGAATTTATTATTTTATGTTTATTCTGAAATATATTCCACTCATTAATATCTTAATATCTCTGTGTTCATTTGTACAAAAGAGGTTTTATTTCCTACCTGTTGTTTCTCGGCGTCAGTAGTTTGTGAAACAGATTTTTGTGTTATTTGATTATTAGGTGAAGTTTATGAAGAGGATAGCGGAGATGTCAGACCTCAGCGGAGTCATCCGAACACTACCACGGATCAAAAAACACCTTCTCAACCCTGAGAACATGAGGTAGAATAGAATTGCTTATGATATGTCATTTTAAAGTAGGACAGATTTCTGTTGTCAGCGTGTCTTCGTAGAATGAGTTTTCTGTTGATTTCAAAATGATTTCAGTGTAAATGCACCTTATATCATCTACTTTTCTCACTTCAAATTAAAATGTCTGCTCCTTGTAGGTGCGCAGTCAACTCAACTCCACAGAAAATGTCTGAGACCGCAGCCCAGTTGGAGAGTTTTACAAAGGATATCGCTGAAAACAGAAAAGAACGCAAACCTGTCAAAACCAATATTATTGAGGTAAGATTTCAACGGGCAAACTGGACCAATAAACTATTTACAATTCAGAATTTGTCACATAACATTATATATTAACTTGTCAATCAAATAAAAATACATTATTTTGCTTTCTGTGATGTTTTTTTCATTCCTTCATTAAAGAGGCCACTAGACCCCCAGAATCCCTCTGGACCGAGCAGGAAACTCATCTCTGTAAGTTCAGTGCTGGCAGCCCTTTTTCATTTAATAGTCCACTGATCAACATCTGACACTTAGTATGTGTTTGTCGTCTATATATTGCTGCCATACTGCGTTTACTGTTATAACCAGCAGAACAGGGGTTTGTAGTGAAAGGAGTATACAGATTATCTTCTTCCAGCCCCTCAAATACATATAGTATACCTAGTAACACTAATAACATACCTAGTTTTCTTAGTCTCATGTGTTTGTAAGATGAACCTCTTTTTCAGGTAGAACCCAACATTTGATGTCACCTTGGACATTGAGAGATTGAAAGTGAAAAAGAGAAACATATATTATAAAAGCAAAACAGAAAGTCTGAATTAGGATTAATCAGCGTGTGTTTCTTACTTCACTTTTCAGGAGCTGAACTTCCATCCATGTCAGATGAAAACTTTCTTCCAGATGCCCTTCCCTATAAACTTTGTCAGTGAGAGTATTCGTGCGGTGCCGTTCTCCCACGAGGACTACGCCAGGTAACCACAGCGGCACCCGCCAAGCACCAGCAGCAGGAAGATGAATGACACTCTTAATGATCTTTCTGACAGCCACTTTCTTTCTCTTTATTTTCTCTGTCAGTTTGTACATCTTGGCGAGGATGATGATGGCAAAATATCTTCATGGAGAGATCCGGGAGAAGGGAGGAGCCTACGGAGGCGGGGCCAGGATGGGAGGAGGTCTTTTCTCCTTCTTCTCATACAGGTGGGCCGCAGTTCATTACAGTGGTCACAACTTTGGAAAGCGCTTCAATACACACTGCACAGATGTATTACATATACATGCAATGTACTCTCTCTCTCTCTCTCTCTCTCTCTCTCTCTCTCTCTCTCTCTCTCTCTCTCGCCTATCTAGTAACAAAGGGATAAAATGCCCCAGAAAAACAGAAATACTAGGTAGAATCTGTGAAATAATGTTATAAACCTCAAGAAATGGAATTTGCAAAATGAGATGGAAATCAGTGTTTGTAGGAAACATAAGAATCAGAACTGCAAATAGTTTTTTGATTAATTGATCAGCCAATTATGAGAAAATTGAGCAAGGACTATTTTTGATAGTTGATATGATAATTATCTGGTTTTAGCTCCTCAAATGTGAACATTTCTGGTTTTCTTGATCTTCTATGTTCGTAAGCTGAAGAACTTTTGGTTTTGGACAGTTTTTACCATTTTCTGGAATTTCATAATCAAATGACCCAACTGAATAATTGAGAAAATTGCCAACAAAGTGTGGTTTGACCTTCTTTTATTGTCTCATTTGTCTCTTAGGGACCCGAACTCGGTGCAGACCCTCTCTGCGTTTCGTAAAGGTGTGGACTGGGCGAAGTCGGGACAGTTCACCCAGCAGGACATCGACGAAGCCAAACTGGCAGTCTTCTCAAATGTTGACGCACCTGTGGCCCCCTCAGACAAAGGTGAGACTCCCAGTGTGATGAATCAACTGAATGAAGTGATGCATCCTGACACCAGTTACCTTAATTCACATCAGATATTTTGAGTGTTTACATTTGAGCACATTACTGGAATCAGTGAATGTTAATAATCTGTGGTTGTGTGGGTCTAGGATTGTTCCCACTTTAGTATTACAGAAGGAGATCCTAACTACCCTTTATCTTATTGTAAGATAGGAAAACAAAGCAAAATACTCTATAACATTGCTTATCAACTTGTATGTGTGTTACCTAGCAACCAACACTACTTTTCTTATCTCACTGGGCTGAACAACTTTGTAACCATTGGTTTTTTTCTCATTGAAATATACTAAAAGAATGTAGCAAAACCCTGATGGGCACTTCATTTGAAGACAGATGAGTTCGAGGGCAACATCTGTAGAGAAATCCAAAAATGTTCTTTTTGAGAAACTTACAACAGCTCTAGCTTTGGAGATAAAAGAGAGAGAGTCCTACCTGAAGACATTTGGTTGTCTAAAAGTAATACAATAGAAGCCATACAGATTAAACAAGTTAGGACAGCTCAACAGTTATCCTAAAATGTAAGTTGCTTGTGTACTACACTTCTCCTGGCTTAAGTTAGAATAGGAACATTGACTTAGAAACTCTTTATCTGTAATGGCTTTTCTCCTATATAAAGGTCCTAACTTTAATTATCCTGGTCACCAGTTAAGATAGGACCTCACACTTACAAAGTTTGTCATATGGCTCCTGGAATGCAGGTTAAAAAACATTCTTTAATCTTCCAAATGGTTTAATAATGATTATATAAACTTTAAAGCGCTGTAATGGAGGTTAGATCTTGGAAATCAACTCCAGTTTTGTTTACATCTTTGTTACTAAGCTTAGCCTGCTTAGCCAAAGTAGTAGCTACGTGCCCAGTTTGTTTTATAACTGTAAATTGAACATACTTTTGACTGTTGGTCGAAGCTTTTAAAGATGTCACTTTGTTTGGTCTAAAATGTTGAAACACATCATTCCCAATAATGGGTGTTGAGTGCTTTGCCCTTTAAATGGAGGCAGTTTGGGTTTTAACTACTACTTTGTTCACTTTGTCTTTGTGTTGCAGGAATGGGTCAATTCATCCATGGAATCACCGATGAGATGAAACAGAGTCTCCGAGAACGACTCTTCGCCGTCACTCACAAGAGCCTGGTGGAAGTGACCGAAAGGTAAAATCTTTACTTAATTTAAGAATAGTTAAGAAATGGAAATGGACAATGGGTTGAAATCTTCAGTCTACATTGGTTGTAAAACAAGTGTTCTTGGTCTTGTTTTCTTGCAGATACCTCTGTGCTGGTCAGAGTACGTGTGGTGCTGCTATCCTGGGCCCAGAGAACGAGACCATTAAAAAAGATCCCTCATGGATTGTAAAATAATCCCATCAGTAGGTATTGTAGAATTTAAAAAACGGTCATATTCCCACAGAATACCCAAAAGCAACTGTCTTGTCTTCTGAAGTGGTCGCCAAAAAAGCTAACATGCACTGTTGCCTATTAGTATCCGTTATGTGATCCTTCAGATTGACGCTTGTCCTTCCACATATTTTATGTACATAACGGTATTTATAAAAATGTCATTATTACACTATCATGTTTAAATCCCAAACTGGACTCAGCTCTTTATTTATGATCATGGAGTAAGGAGTTTTTTTAATCATCAAAACCATGTCTTTAACTTAATTTCACTGTTTTACTCTGTGGTATAAAGACTATTTGGTTCCTCTGCGGTTCAGTTTGTTTAACTTTTAGATGATTCAGGACAATATTTATCGTCTTCAGTGTACTTAATAGGACATACAAATAGTAATTTCCCCACAGGATTATTAAAGTATATCTGATTCTGATTCTGATAATGTACAGTCTTAAGTAACCAAATCACCAGTGTAACACCTAAAAAAAAGGTCATTTTTTTCCTCCTACGTACTGTAGATCAGTCATCTCTGTTTCTTAGAGATATAACTGTTATGTAAAAGCCACAGGAAATAACTTCTTTGATTTCCTTTACTTGTTACAAATTCTTGATATCAGACACTCAGTTTTAGTTAGTTATTGTCAGTCCTGACAAAGTTCAGCTATATTAAATAAAACATCCAGTACATCTCACTTACTTGCAGCGTTGCCTAACTAGGCAGGTTGTTTGGTTTTACTTGCTCAGCTTTTAGGATATCTGCCTCCAACCCAATACAGTGAAAGTGAATCAGCAGTGTGTCTGAATAATCCACTCAACTGTTTTAAATGGGGTTTAATAACACTTGAAACTGTTCAGTGCGGTTTGTGAATTATCCAGAGTTATAGGGACATGCAGCCTTTGTATGGATAGTAGATTGGTAGGTGGATTTCTGAACCTTTAGACATCTTTATGCTAAGCTAAGCACAAGAGTGGTATCAATCCTACATCACATATAAAACCACAACATTTCTACATACACCAGAAATTTAATTCGGAATCTAAAAGAAGTTACTAATAAATCTCATTGACAAATACAACTTTCCACACAATAAATGCTTTATTACTGTGACAGGACACTCACATCACACTGCCATCACATTAAGTTAATGTTGCATACAGGTTTCAGACACCCTCCACTTCACTGCCAAACTACAGCAACAGCATGACCTAACTCACAAATACCATTATAAAGATGCCACATACAAAGCCCAGAGTGGATACAGACGGCAAAGGCAACACCACAACACACACACACACACACTCAGACACACACAATTAGCAGGTGGTAGGAAACGCACGGCCAGCTTGACTCACTAAACCTCCTGTAGGTCACATTTTCCTTCAAGTTTTCATTTGAAGCATTTTACAGTCGAGATGTTAGACTGTTTTCAAGGTGTGATCAGGCGTTAGGCTGACAGCATGTGATCCTCCTGGCATATATTCTCTCTTTATGAGCAGCTTTAGGGGATTACAATAATTATGGGGCTCAAAGTGCTGTAGAAATTAATACAAATGACTGAAGCTAGACTTTAAATGCACCACCCACCTCAGCCTGGCAGTGTTAACACAACACAAAGGTTTGCTCAGCTAGGTAGCTTTAAAAAAAAAGATAGCTACATTTTTAGGACTAAAACTTGAATACTTATACAGTACATAATGAGGAGTGCATATATATATATTTAATTCTATAATAACTTTAATCGGGGGATCTAGGAAATACAGTGTCAGCTCTGCTAACAACTACGTAAAGAGCTTTCTCATCAGTCATTATCTAAAATATAGAAGATCCCTTCTGAAAAGTGCCACAATGTTTCCATTCAATATAACCTTTTAAATGACCTCTCTTAATGAATCTCTTAAAATCTACCTTAATTTATCTGCAGTCAATCAGCGGTCAATCAGTCATTGTGTGAGTAGCTGTCACGGTTTTGTGAAGCCGTTTTCTCGTTGGAGTGAAGCTCTTCTCTGGCAGCAGTGTGATCGGTTCAGATGGTCGACGAGGTGTTGGTCTCCTTGGGTCGGACCCGGGTCACGTGTTCCAGCTGGCCGGAGTCGGACACGTCGTAGCTTGTCTTGTACTTGGCCAGGATTTTCATCAGCGGACGGAGCTTCAGCCACCACTGCTCCTTGGGGATCCTGTGGCTGAGGAGACAGAACACGAGGACGACCTGTCCTGTTACTAATGCTGAGACACTGAACATTCACTCTAGCTTTTTAGTTTTGGGCTCCTCTCTACACAGAAGAGATAGAAAGAAAATGCACAGATACCAGTATTGTGCTCGTGATCAATTACTCTATTTTATGCAGATGATGGCGTGTTCTTTATATAGGGATGTTTGTACGATACGCTCAAAACAGATTTAGGACTGTAAAAGATTTGTTTATATTCAAAAATCTACAACATATATTTTCTCTATCAAATTATAGAACCCTTTTTTTGCATATTTTCTTTTCTTTGTAAACGTGAAACAGAAGTCTTTGGGCCTCCCTACCACAGTTGATATCATGATTGATTTTTCATCTGTGATTTGTGAACTTATGCTGCAGTTACACTGATTAAACAAAATGATTTATAGGATCATGTTGCAGAAATGGAAAATAATATTCATAGGTATATTTTCTTTCTAGGTGGGGCCTTTCACGGCCACTGTAGTTTCTCCTACATGTTTAAGTTGGTTTCATCTGCACTTCATTGAACTTCACTTCAATAAATCAAGGAGGTATTTTTACAGAGATTAAAACTCAAAATGTTTCTTACACAAAGTCAGTCTCGTCCCGGAGCTGTGCCACAGGCTGAAACACCATAGCTCTGCGCCGCATCCCCAACAGGCAGGCAGTGTCCTCTGAGTTGGCAAACACTCGCCCTGCATTGAACACAAGCATCAGCCTTTATGGTCAAAGTACATCCAACACGCCGTCATACACATACAATACACATACACTGATATAGACACAGCACTGATAAATCCAGAACAAGGAACTAAAAGCAAATACAACATCCTCTTAAAATCAGGTTCTTGAGTTACGTTTTACCTCCTTTGTAAGAGTCCTTGAGCGTCCGTGTGATCCACTGGATGGCTTTAGCAGCAACTTTGGTGCCAAAGTTTCTATCAAATGGTGATGGAGCTCCTCCCTGTGACACAGTGGAAAAGTATTGTTCTACTTAAAATAAGGCTAGAAAATATATCACAAAGGAGATTGGTATAATATATGGATCCAAATGATGAATGCAATAAACACTGTGCCATTATATCTTGACAAATATTCCAGTATCTCATTTTCTTAGCGACTGATCAACAATTTGCTTACAATCATTCGTTTAGACAAAAGAATTGTGTTAAACAATAACAGTGTGATCATATTATCACACACACACCCAGATGGACCCCACCTCCTGTGTGTGTGTGTGTGTGTGTGTGTGTGTGTGTGTGTGTGTGTGTGTGTGTGTGTGTGTGTGTGTGTGTGTGTGTGTGTGTGTGTTTCCAACCTGCTGCATATGACCAAGGATGTTCTTCCTACAGTCAAACACTCCTCGACCCTCCTCGGTGTACAGCTGGTAGACGAAGTCAGTGGTGAAGTTCTCATTGCAGTTCTCATTTCTAAAAACACACACATTGCAAAAGGGCGACGGGTCAGTTAAAGGGTTGGTTCACTAAAACAACTACAGTTACTCTGACAGAACTAGTTGTTTCCTTTTGATCTACGTTCTACCTAAGAAACAAAATTCAGATATCCAAAAACCTGGACAAATGAAACCAAAACTATCTGCGTGACTCCACTTGAGGCACAGTGTTTAAGTGCCCTTGAGCCAGGGCATCAGCCTGCTGCCCGCTACAACCTACAGAACCACTGTACGATGCAGCACCGTGCTCGAGTGCCGTGAATTAATGAAATTATGCAGGTGCAAACCTCAGCACACAATGTCACCTACACACGGTCCGAAATACTACATTTGTCCTATTTCTGCCTCCATCCTGCTGGGAGCAATTTAAACGGTGTGATGGTGCAGTGGACGAAAATAGCCACAATACACGACATGAAGTGTGTGAGGTCGATTAGCTGTCAAAGATATTTTAAGACCAATAGGTTTTGTGTAATTCATTAAAAAGAAATACTTATTAACTATAACGCATCACAAAATGTCAGTGATTAACAGTTAAACCACAGTAGTATGTAAATATTTTTACACTCCTTACATTGTATATACTCCCTCACTCCTCCACACACACACACACACACACACACACACACACACTCCCATGCAAAATTCCTGCAGGCTAAACAGTGTGTGTGGCAAGGCAACATCACGGAAAGAAGTGGAATGGAAAGGGAAGATTTAAAAAGAAATGGATGGTGTCGGAGCCTCACCTGAGCACTAAGCCTCTCTGGATGCTCGTCTTCATCTTCTGCGTCAAATGCTCCACGTTGGCCTGAAAACACGGAGTGAATCCTCACATTAAAACCAGCCTGCAACCTGCACGAGCAGCCACTCCAGCCGCAAATCACACGCCTCCATCTCATCACTCCCCAGACGCAGAGAGGTGCAGAGGGACCGTTACGCCAGCAGGGGGTGCCATGTTTACTGTTTCTACCATTATGATGAAGCCAGAGTGTTTTTAATGAAAAATTATGTTTTGGGAGGAATTATAGGGCTCCTCTCATCTATATATGTTCATTTCTAATAATAAAAAAACTTTTATCTTTTCCAAATATAATACTTCTGCCACACTTTTACTCAAAGTTTACATGTAAAATGAAGTCTATTGTTTAATACTCCTGTGATTTTTGGCTACATTAATAAAACAAAAAGAATGATTAACAACCTTTATTGCCACTGACTGGTATAATATTATTTACAAAGTGGCTCACACAGGGCAATAAAATAAAAAACTTTTATAGATGTGACACCCCTAAATAAAAGACATAAAACTGTAGTAGATTCAAAAGAAAAGAAAACAGGAAAGATCACAAACTAAAGTAAAATCAGGACGTTTTACATGAGCACTGTGGCGTAGAGGGGCGGTGAAATTCTGTGTATAATTTCCCTTAAAGAGATAAATAAAGTTGCAATGAAATAAATTATTCATTTGACACATTAACAGCATAAACACGACGACAGCCCTGACGTCTCTCATCAGCCTGACCTGATCTGTGTTGATGGGATCTGTCTGTGATGCAGCTCAGAGGTTATTAATAAGTTGCTTCATACACATAATCTGGGTCACCTGCACACTCCTGAAGCCTCCAGGCAGAGGCAGTGAGGACCGGATGGAAGCTGCTGCAACGCTCATGTAAAAGTGTGATCTGTGCTGCTTCCTCAGAGGAAGAATTTAACGCTCACGGTCGCCCTGAAGTTGCAAAAGCTGCCTTGTGAAACAGCTTTATTAAATACTTAAACTATAAAAAGTTAGCTGCGTGCAGACTGTATCTCTGACCTGCAGGTCCCGGATGTCAAACGGCTCCTCGTAGATGTAGACGGTGTCGGCGCCCGCAGCCAGACCGCCCACCGTGGCCAGGTAGCCACAGTAGCCCCCCATGGTCTCAATGATGAAGACACGCCGCTTGGTGCCACTGGCTGACTGCTTGATGCGGTCGCATGTCTGAATCACAAACAAATTACAGTTATTAAACAAGAAAAACGGGAGATTTGTTAATCACATGCAACAGTTATTAAAGTAGAGCTGGAATGATCAAACCTGTCAATCAATCAACAGAAAACCTTTCTAGGAAAATGAATTCCTCATCATGGAATTAATTACTGATGGCTTCAATTTCTCAAATGTCGGGATTTTCTGCTTTTTCTGTTTTTAGTTTGTGATCAGTACATGTTAACATGTGACTCACTTTGGGCTGTGGAAAACTGCTGACAATGATCAGTTGCAGCTCTACTTTGGTAGGTAACACAGGAGTAGTAATAGTAGTAAACATGCAGCCACAGTTACCTTTTACAGTCCGTGCTACAGGAAGAGTCAGATCAAACATTCCAATGTGCAGGTTAACTCATTACTGATTACACAACATTGACATACTGCCAGGTCTGCGGGTGCATTATAGAGAGGTAGGTTTTTATTTCAGTTAAAATAACACCATTTATTTATTAATCTACACTGCTTTTAAATAATCTATCATTTACTTTCATGGGTCCGTAGTTTAAGATAAAGAAATCGCCCTATTAACCTGCACTCATGCTCATTTACTGGAAAGCTACATTATTGTGAACAATTATACAATAGTGTGTGCATAATAATGTGATTTCATTATGTTCAGGATTTTATTTATGTTATACTGGACTTACAAACTGGGTGTTCTATAAGACAATAAAAGGTTTAACTCATTAACATTTGAATGGACAACACATGAAAAACTAAGGATTATTAATATTACATTTCTTTGAGAAGTTACAAGCATGCAGTCTTAACCTGGACATGCAATGGGCTACAAATATTGTATTTCTGTAGTAATTTTGTGTGAAATAATAGTATGTGTAGCACCTCACCGCCTTAAAAAATGATTCCCATATTGAAAAGAAGAGCTGGTTTGCGATTACGTGCAGATTTGAACATTAGAGATCGTCCTGTGCATACCAGGACTTCGCTCTAACCAATGGGAAGTCTAACAGATAGTATAAAGTCTTTTTTACCTCACTGTTTGTTTTTGGTTGTCTGATCTACCATTTTTTAAATCCAGACCTGACAACATGTCACATGATGCACTCTTCAAACACAAACAGCATCACAAACTTTACCAGCAGGAGGAGGATCTGACACAGAACTGCTTCCAAAATAAATGATCAATACAACATAACATCCATGCAAGTGCATTATGGTCTTTGGAGTTCAGTATTTTGGATTAGCAGGGAAATGTGTACTCACAGAGCGACTGTGGTTTCACCTCTGTTTGCTCATACAGCTCTTTAGGTTTCAGTGGATGGACAGGGATCATAATGAACAGTGTGCAGGACTGACTCAGTGGTATCTACATATCTCAACAGGCCAACCCAGGCTGTCTCTGCCTTCTGTGTTGCCACCAGAAATGTACATGTGTATGAGACTTAAAGTGTCAGTACATCAGGTTCATAAGAGGAATGGTGGTGCTTCCCTTGCACTGAATTTTAGTTTGGTACTTTAATGTGTTTGTTGTTCCCAGAAGATACTTAGGGGATTCCCATTTATGTTAGATTCCTTTTCCCTTCACTTATTGTCTTATTTAGCTGCTGGCCATTTTTACAAAGAGAGCTTATTGACGTCCATTCATTCTCTGAATAAGGCTTTAAACCTAAACATGACGAGAAGAAATGATCAAAAAGGATCAAGACATGACTTCCTAAATATCCTCTGGGGAAAACAAGGGTATCAGGTTTTGAAGTCTCCAATGAACCATTGACTTACATCAATTCAGACCTCAACCGAGACATTTTGGGTCAACCCTTTGCTTCTAAATCCACTATGCCCATCACTCCAGGGACGGTTTGCTGTGCAGTATCTTCTTCACATTAACAGTCATCATTATAGAAAAACGTGACCTCTAGCTGTTATTATTTCCTCACAATGTTTCTCTCTTGTTCACTCCGTCTGGACCCTTACCTCCACGATGGCGTTGAGGGACGTGTCAGCGCCGATACTGAGGTCGGTGCCGGGCACATTGTTACTAATCGTGGCAGGCAGCATGCACATCGGGATGCAAAGCTCCTCGTAGTCGGCCCGGGCCTCGTACAGCTGCAGCAGGGACTCAAAGGCCTGATGGTGATGGCCCGTAATATGATGTTAGACCACCGGAGGGCACACTGCATATCTGAGACCTTGTCAGTGTGTCCTTGTGTAAGGAGACTACAGTGTTTTTACAGGCTGCTTCATGGTGCACAGTGGCTCCCTTGGCTTGTAACCTTCATTACGCTGGCAAGTGACAAAGATACTCATTGTTTACAGTATGTACTATGTATTAATTTTCATATATTTTGTACTATTTTTGCAATTACTAAACAAGAAACCAATGCACTTTTCCATAATATTCTGCAGCAACAGACTTTGGAATGTCAACGTGAAACTTAAAAGGGAAGAAATATATTCGTCCAAGACTTAATACTCTTTATTTGTTGGAGCTGTTTCTACAACATACTGCAGATACACAACGAATGAACAACGAACAGTGTGAACTACATATATTTGGACATAGCTGATGCTGGTTTGAATACATCAGTTCAACAAAAGTCACATCTTGTGATTAAGTACTGGACCAATCAGCATCCTTTGAGGAAGTACTGGCAATAGGTGTGACGCAGCAGTTCATTAAATAACAATGGCAGCTGCCACAGAGGTTAGCGTAGATGCTGCCAGCGTTTGTTGTATCAGAAGTGTAAAGTAATCCTTCAGAACGGCGGGGAAAAGCAAAGAACGCTGCGGAAGGCTTTTCTCAACAGAATTTTTTTGGGGGATTTTGGTTCAACTTCGTTATATGGTTCATTAATCCGACTGGTTGAAGTCCGCCCGGTGAGACAGATCATTCAACCAATCACCTTCTGAGTATTTTTTTTTTGTAAAACTATCCGCCCTATTCCAAACAGTTCCCATCTGGGACGACTTTCAAGGTGGTTCTGTGTAACGAGTTAGAGTTGGTGACTGATAATAGAAATGCTGATTTATTTTTATTTTTCCAACCCCAACTCCAATAAAACTGCATATTTCTAATTTTTTGTTTGAAGATATCCTCAGTGACGCTGATGGATGAAGATTCTGAGTTAAAGAGTTTGTAAATGTACTGAACACCTCCAGTCAGCACTTTACCACCGAGGTCGAAGGTCACAAGCAAAGGGAGTCAATTAAACCGAGCCCATGAAGATGCAGCTCTGTGCTGTGTATGGTCTGCAGTCTGTGTGCTGCTGGTTGGCTCTCTCCAGGTGACGGGAAAGGGGGGGGTGCTTTGGCTTCCCATTGGCTGGGGGAGATGGGATGAGGGGAGAGGGAGTGGGGGGGGGGGGGGGGTTCAGCCTGGCTGACATGTAACGGTGTTGACGTGACAAGATAAAGATTGGGGAGGGACTCCGGAGGCTCTGAGCCATGTTTCCTTTTATGTACAGCGAAGGGATTTGTCTTTCCTTTTTTAAATTAGACATGCAGACAGGTTGAAGTCAGGTAGACGGGCCTGTCCTGGTTCAAAACAATAACAAGACTTAAACGTACACAGCATTCAGTGATGCTGGACTTGTCCGTGCCCACACAGCATGCAAACTTACTCTCCGGACCCACGGACTCTGTGCCATTTGGATGAGGCGGAGCGAGCACAACGTCCCTGTTGCGTTGAACGCCGCCATCTAGTCATCTGCTGTTTCCCAAACAAACACATAGAGGGGGCACGCACGAACACGGCAGGGGCCACGCGCCAAAAACATGCCACAACACGTCACTGCATGCCCCAACACTTACCTGGGACCTCCGCTGAACCGCTCGCCTCCAACAACAACCAGTGTGTTCTCTCTGTGTGAGTACATTAGCCGAATTCTGCTTACTGCCTTCTGTGACTGAGTTTCTCCAGTTCGATTGGACCTGTGGCTGCAGCATCTACCTCATTAAACTAAATTAACTAACTGAGATTTAATTCAACAATATTATTAAAATGTGTCACTGTCTTGTATGCCAAGTTGTCTGAGAATGTGTTTGAGTCCTTGTTTTCATACTTCTAATGTGTACTGTACCACCATCATTCACTACCATTATGATAGGGCTTTGTTTACGGGAAAGCAGAAGGTTACGCCTGTACATTCGACGTAGGTCTATGAAAAACCTACTCGTAGGTTCGGTGGTTGAGTGTCAGGCTGTCTGTGTTTACACAGAAAATATTACAGCCCACTGACACTGTACAGCAGAGGTCCTCAAACTTGTGCACACCTTTGGAAGCCATAATAAACCCAATTACAGTGCTGTTTTTAGCAACTATTAACAATAGTATTAAAAAGCAATGTTATTGTATTGAAATTATATTATTTATAGCATGAACTGCATGTTTCTCATGAATTACACATAACATAAAAGAGGCTTTCACACTATATTGACACATTTGCTCAATAAGCATTACTTTTTTTTATTTTTCTTCTCTGTCAAACGTCCATATTGTACTTTACATGTGGTTTACCTTTAAATCTTGTTAACCTGGATCTTGATAGTCTTGCTAGCTAATGTTATTCCCTAACTAATAAGATGTATCTGATCGTAGCTCCACTCCACATTTACCTTTGCAGTAGAAAAGGCTCTATGCTGCTCGAGATGTAGGCGAGTTTGAGAAGCAGACTTTCTATTTAAAAGGAAAACGTATAATAGGATATACTTTGAATTTCTAAATCAATATATGTGCACATTATCTGCAACTCTTCTATCAATGCTTTTTGAACTTCTAAGCATTGCATTCTTAGCAAAAACTGTTTATTTGTCTATATATAGATGGTACTGCATGTCACAATAGAAAATATTTGTCTAACTGATTGTTAATGCGAGGATGCGAGCGGTCGATCAGCGAAGCCCCAAACTCGGACAGGCTGGATGGTGTGTGTGTTCGGTCCGACAACACACACACACACACACACACACACACACACACGCTCTAACCCAGCCACACTTACATCAGTAATGGCATTCAGAGCGGTGTCTGAGCCAATGCTGAGGTCTGAACCAGGTATATTGTTGGAGACGGTGGCGGGGACCATAACCATGGGCACACAGAACTCGTTATATTTGTCCCGTGCAGCAGAAAGTTCCAGTAATCCCACGTAGGCCTGCAGCAGTGAGAGCCAGCGTCTTATTGGTTGTTGTTAAGGATGTACAGACAAAGGGAATGAGGTGTGGGAGGAAAGTGAAAAAGGCGTAACGCCAAGGTCTTTGCACGTTCAGGGGACAAGAGGACAAAGGCCAGTGTTTAGTGAAAGTCGTGGTGGGAGGAGCCTGGAACTTGCTGTGTCCAACTTCCATCCTACATACAGTTAGTATACATTATCCACTGTAATGTATATCCATTTCAAAGTCAACTGCTGTTAGGTTTTTTGCAGTTAGTATATGAGAAATCAATGTAATGCAGTAATCCTTCAGATACAGAGCAAAGCTATCATTCCGGTGGACTCATGTTTGTGTCCACATGATGATGTGTTAAATATCCACCTCTCTTTTAGCTGTTGGGTCTCCACCAACAGAAACATACCTCACTCTTTAGCTGCTACAAGTTCCACCAGATCATCATTGATGAAAACTGATGGATTTCTAAACAGTACAACGTAAAGGACGAGCTAAAAGAGGCTAAAGTGCTCCTCAGAGCTGCAGATGCGCTGTGAGCGAGCCCTTTCACACTGGTGCAGTTTTTGTTATGAATCAAGCATGAAGAGAAAGCTCTTTCTGTATTTGCAAGTCGTTTTAAATGTTTGTAGCAATTAGTAGCTCCTCCACTTCCTATGTACACTGCATTGTGGGAGAATAGTGTTCATCAAGAGTAAGTTAAGAGTTAAGCTCACTAATGCATGCTGGCTGAACACAACCAAATGTCCTTAGAACTATAATGTATGTAGATTGAAACTTGAACACTGGGTGTGATGAGGAACATGTGGCGAACTCTCAGTGGTGATGGGGAGGGGGGGGATTTGAGGTGGGTGGGGCCAGTTGGGGGGAGATAGATCTCAAGAGCAATGTAACGAGGAGGATCAGAGATAGCAATGGCAGGTGGGACAGACAGAGGTCTGGGAGGAGGGTACTGGTGGGAGAAGCCAAGGGGGAGAGAGCCAGACCATCACGGCGGACATTGAGACACACAGAAAGACAGACAGGGAGGGGAGACAGTGTCCATGTCCTGGCCAAGCTGCCAAAGTCAAAAACTGCTGTACTTTTATTTTTATTTTTTTATTATTCTACTATTACATTTTTTTTATTTTTTTATTTAGAACTCTAAAAATGTGTTTCAATTAGTGATGGCTACATTTTTTGGGCCCAAATTTTAACTTGCATACTTTATGGGCCCAAATTTTAACTTGCATACTTTATAATTAGTGTTCAACTCTGGGAGGTTCCTAATATAAGACAGTCTCTTTAACATCTACTTCACTCTTTTGCTAAATACTAAATCCCTGTTTGGGTTAAAGCCATTTTTATGACTCTGATTGAGTCTTTACGCACAAATCATCACAAGCTTTGGCTTTGCAGCTTGGCCGTAAAGTAATAACCATTTATGGACAGACAAGGAGAGAGCCTATAACATATACATGTGTCTTAATTGTATTTTTAAAATAGTTAGAAGTCAAGACATGTTTTGCAAATTCAAATATCATATAAAGGAAAATCAGTGAAAATGAAATGGCAATGTTAAACAACACAATACACAGTGAATGTACAGTAAACTACTGGAAAGAGAGAATATTGCTGTATGGCAGGTACAATAAGGCTGACTAATAATAATTCAGATTACTCAAGAATTCTCCTATTATACAATTATAAGCTTTGAATTATAAAACAGAATGAAATAAAATATAAAGTATAATATAATACCAACACTGGTCAAAAAAAGGTTGAGAAAGCGACAAAATGTTGTGAAATTAAGATAAAAACTGCCATTATGCTCAAAAATCAGGTAAAGTTACAAACCTCAAATCCTCCGATGACGAGCAGGGCGCTGATGTTATGGATCCGAATCTGCTCAGCAATCTTATCCAGGTGTTTGCCTGGAAGAGTTCTAGCATATGGAAAAGGAGCTAAGTGAATATTTGAGCAATGTTCAAAGCAACTCCTGTTAAACTGTTTGTGGAGAGTTACGATGGGAAAGGAAAATGACAACAGCGAATTGTCAGAAGGATGGATTGAGATTTGTAAAGAATTCAGATAGGATTAATAATATCTACAGTCCAATCATTACAGATGATTTTATTGCACATCTGCACTGTTTTAAACTTCATGTTACCGTTTGGTCCCCAGCAGGGAGCCTCCTTGGCCAGTCCAACCACCGACATCTCCCCATTTGATCTCCTTGATCTGATTTAAAAAAGAAAAACAGAAAGATATAATAATTGTGCACGATTGTGGTAAAAACATCATATTGCGATTTCGATATGATTCACAGTTAGTGTGGGATTTATCATTTTTGTCATCAGAGATTACATTTTCACAGAAAAAACGTTTTTTTAAATCTGATTTGTATCCCAGGGCATATCTGCACAACTACAGTACTTCATTATAATGCTGTTTGTCACACATTTTATCTTTATCAAAAAAATGCTGTAGCAATTTCAGTGATAATGCAGATCCACAGACCTCACTGTCTGCAGATTGTATTGAACTTTCTGCAGATTATCCTAACAGGGACACTGAATGCCATTGTATTGTGCGTTACTGTGCAGGCGTAGCTACATTGAACCAGCAGCTCTACATTATAATCAGTGTCCTACTTAGTTGGGGTTTTAGCCAGGGATCACAGTTTCACTTTTCAATCAAGTCTAATCCCTCTAGATAACAACTCGCCTCGGGGCTTCATCGCTTTCAACAAGTCAGTGCTACTCTCTGCACAGCTGAAAAAGTGTTTGTGCATTCGTGGAAAGCACGCATGCGATCAGAAGAGTGTGACCAAATACAAAGACAGCTGCTGTGGGAGCCGAGTAATTGGCTTACAGTAAGTAGCACTGTTTATCTGGACACCCTTAAGTCTTATCACTGTGTGGGAGGAGAGCGACTGCGCTGCCACTTCCTGCTCCCTGTTATTGGTCAGTCAAGTCACTATGACCTCCAAGGAATGTTTACCCTTAATAATAAGTGCTACTAGCTTTAAGAAAGTCTATAGGGTGGGAGTAGAATTGGCTCCTGGACTGCTGAGGAATGCTGGAGCCAAAGAGGCAGTGCTATTTATGATAGAGAGGTGCAGAGTGAAGAAACAACAGGTACAGGCAGAATGAGCTGACCAATCAGGTTTCAGCAGTGTCAAGTTCAGGTGAATAACGTGCTGCACATACTCGAGTGTACACAGTGTGACTAATATTTATTTAGGTTGAACACACTTCTTCTCTTGCCAGCTCACAACACTGAGAGCATTATTGGGCAAGATCAAATCAGTACAGACTTCATTATTGAATTTTGAAATTGAAATTTGTTGCTAAGGCAAATTTTTACTGACTGTTATTTTACTCGTATTATTTTCTGATACGAGTAAAATGCTTTCTAATTGGAAGAAAATACCATTGATTTAGGACAAATGTAGTGCTGAAATGATCAGCTGATGACAGAAAATGAACCAACAACTCTGATAATTAATTGTTTCAGTCATGGACCAATATTGTTTGGCTCATTTAAAGTACAAATTTTGAGGAAAAAACACACAATTCAGGCTTTTATTCATAAAAATAATACAAGTAATTTGAAGATTCTATCTTCTAGGAAACTGTACTGAGCATTTTTCACTCTTTTCTGACATTTTATAGGCTACACATTGATAAATTGAAAAAAATAACTGAGAGATCACGTGAGGCAGCCCTTGACAAATGTACTGTAAATAAATATGTACACCATATACTTGCATGTATCAGTTTCAACTCTTACCTGTCCCTTGTAGAATCCCTCGAAGCCGTCGTTGACAGCAAACATCTTGTGGCCCTCAGTGATTCCCACTCTGACAGCAGAACGCACGGCGGCGTTCATACCTGCTGCCGGGGCGCCGACGTTCAACACTGCAACGTTAAAGGAGCTCTGTGGGTGACAGAGAGCAGCAGTCACACACACACACAGTGGACAGAGCAAAACCGGGCACTCATACAGGGTGCCCTTATGCAACAACACCCCCAAGCTTTGCCACATTTTAAAAACATCTTCTCGTGGCGCAGGTCTTACATTCAGTGTACAATCACAGCATGTATGATGCTTGGTTTGAAGAAGATGGTATATCAGCATCTTTTAGAGACAATGAAGACAAGCAGTGATTTCTGCAGCAGGACATGAAGTAGGCAAATTTGATTAAAGATACTAAAAAAGAAAAAGCCTCTTTTAACTTTTAACCCCCAAAGAACATTATTTTCAAATTAAGAACAATTGTTGTCCATGCCTGACAGGACAGTTCATCTCCACTGCCTGATAATACCATCCATGTCTCATTAACTGCTGAGGAGCCAGGCAAGACTTTGCCTCAGAGCAGAACAACAGCAAGCAAAGATTACCTTGCATGCAAGAAGCCACATGCTGCTAAAAGACGCAGTGAAGCAGCAGCTGCTCTCTCATGACAACTACTGAAAATAGATCAAATGCAAACTTTCACTGACCATCCAAAGTTTTCTTGCTATTAAATCTTAAATCATCTGTGCCACTTGTTGCTGAGTGTACGGCGACTTTCAACCCCTGATATCACAGTGCACATGGTCCATATTTCACTTGAAGCCCACAGAGTTGTGTGTACAAAACCCACATTTGAATGCAGGCCTCACACACTCAAAGGCCTCATTTGGTGAGTGACACTTGGGTCAAAGGTGCGCTGGGAATTGATGACAGATTGGACCTTGAAAGTTCACCTCTCCTAATTCTTTAACGGGACAATTGGGGGCATGGGTTAAATTAAAGAACATGAAGACAATGTTGAAACGCTCAAAATGGACAGGCGTCAAACTCTCAGCTGCTGATGAACTCAAAATGTAACAGAGTTTATCAATATTTATTTCACAATTCCACCTTAGTGAAGATAAGTTCAGTGAATATACTGAAAAATGTCAGGTATTGACAGTTGAATGCTTGGTTTCTTTCTTTGATCAAACATTTCCTGATCTAAGTCCTAACTTTCCTTAGACTGTAGACTGTAGTTTTAGTCAAAGTTTTCATGTTTCCTTAAAGAGAAGAATGGATCTGCACTGACAGCAGCCTTAATCATCATGAAGATGTACATTATTTTTCACAGCTAAAAACATGTCCAGTGTAAGCCTTGTATCTGTAAAGTCTACAAAAATGTTTCAAGAATCCTAAAGATTAGGCTCAGATTGTTATTCTAAGTTAACATTATGGGAAAGGTCCCTTTTGTTTAACCAGAAACAGCCATAATATCGCTACTGCTCGCCACCAGACTTCATTCGTTCATATCTTCTTCCCACTGTTCTGTTCTAGTCTGGTTGAAATAAAGACTTAATTTACTGAAGTAGATGAGAAAAACAGCAGTGTAAGTCGCTCTCCTTAGTTGTTCTCGGAGGGACTCGCGTGCACAGATGGGATAGCAACACAGTTAAAGGGAGTGTGCTGTCAATCTCAGGACACCATGACTCCACCATATCTTTACATGGCAAATAGTTGTTTGTTACCATATTAATGTTTTAAATCTCATATATATATATATATATAGCCTCATATAGCCTTTAGAGCTCCACAAACCTGCGTCTTCATTCCGACAGCTAGGCACCATTTTGAACAGAGAGCATGGAGCCTGTCCAGTTTGAGTTATGAATAAGCATAGACACTTTCGGCCACGGCCTCCACAGACTCGACATTAAACTGTAAGGAGGACTACTTCAGGTTCATTTGAAGCAGATCACAGCCGACGCAGTGATTGTCCTTGACAGTGGGGCTGGTGGGACGCCTTCACTGAAGCACTGACACAACTCTTTGCATGTCTTCTACTTCTAAAGCAGAGCCATGAAGAAATAAGCAATGACAGACAGAGCGACAGATAATGAGCGCTGACACTGTCATTTTGTGGCACCGTGTGACCATAGAAACGTATGTAGGAGTAAATTATGTCTCTGTAAAATAAAAGTTTAGTCCTAGAAAATCATTAGAATAAATACTAAGCGATAAACTAAAATCTAAATTTTATCTCAGCATGGGGGAAGTTAGAAGCCAAAGTGAATAAGGATCAACAAAAAAGTCTAAACTAGTTGCTGAAAAGCTCATCTGCTCTGTGAACTACGCCCGCAGAAGCTTCAGAAGCTGACCTAGAGCAAGTTCAGCCTCATTAATCATCACATACATTGAACTGCTCTTCATCACCCGCCACCTCCTCTCCCTCAGGACAGAGACAGTCACAGAAAAACAGACTCTGTTAGTGTCACAAAAAGACTGCAGCACCCACAAGGCACCTGGCCAGGAAGTACCTTATGCTACCGTACAAATCTCAGAGCCGCTGGTGGAGAGATTAGAAGAATTAAAATTGTGATGCATTATTGATTTGATATGATCATTGTTTTATTTATGTTTATTTGGTTGTGAGGGCACTTACATTTGGAAGCTCAGAATCTGCTTTCCGGTAGGAGAGGAGTCTGTAGGTGCTCAGATTGTTTTCAAAGCTCCTGCAGATAAATAACACATGAAAAAGTAAATTAGCAGTTAACAATGTCAGCTCTGTTGCTGCTGTAGAGGAAGCCTTCAGAGTCAATCAAAAATCAATGCACACACTTTTAAACCGGGGCACAGTGCCGAACAGACAAAAGTGCTGTCTGGACCTCAGATGAAACTGGTGGGAAAAGTAAGTGACTTCTTCTTTATTTGATCATATCAGAGTAGTTGAAGTTAAAGAATACCTGCCACGCAGTCTCACTGCTTCTTCAAACTTCTTCTCATCCATGGCCTTCTGAACCTCTTGGGTCTGATGACAAAAAATAAAAGCGCTTCTTCACCACACATGTCAAAATCTGACTTCCCGGTTCTGTTTGAGTGTGTCTGTGGTGTGCTTGTTGTCCTATCTGTGCTGCAGGTAAATGGTGGGTGCCAAACTGGGAGCACCTGGGCACTATTCCACCTCACTCCCCTTAAGAAAAGTGGAAACTACAAGACTTTGAAAATCTCTGAACACACTCTGTCCCAGACTGTTGATGTGAGGGTGCAAAAACTACACAAATGATCTCAGACCTGCAAATGTACTAATTACAAGATTACAAAATTATTGCAATATTACAATTAGGACTGTGGCAGTTTTGCCAGTGCAAATGTGATGCATCCTTCTCCTGACGTTGAACTGAAACTGTAACTTTCTGTTTTGGACAACAACATATTCAGGGCTGAGGGTTTAATTCCCACAGGTGCTTATTTTGGGTGACAGTCCTTGTCACGTTAAAAACAAATATTCCAACCACCTGAAGTGATTAATACTCTCAATCTGTTATAAGAAAAGGTCAAGCCTAACGTGTAGTGGAGCAATCTCCTTTTCTGTGACCTCTGTCTCTCCAACATGTACACACACACTCTTACCATCTGAACACACTCCATAAGTGGTAGCCGAACAGCCTGGTTGCCAACCAGAGACACGACGCAGGCCGGGGTGCTGGCAGAGGCTTCCAGTAAGGCCAACACTGCCTCCACGCCCATACGACTGGCCTGCAGAGGTCATTTAAAAAGGTCAATACTGAGCAGTAGGATGTCTGCAATGCTGCTCCATTGAGAACCATTACAGACACTTACCAGGATCCTGTCAAAGGCAGAGGGGGTCCCACCTCTCTGCACATGGCCCAGGATGGTGACCCTGGTGTCAAAGCCCAGGCAGCGTACCACCAGCTGCACATGGAGGGAGAGCGAAGTGGTGGATGATAGTGAGTGGTCGAAATAGAAAATGTGTACAACAATGTCCTGTAAAATCGCTGCTATACATTATTTTATCTTATCACATTTCAGGACAAATAAAGCAATAATACTAATAAAGAGCTGTAACATGAATTTAAAGGGTCTGAAAATGACTGCATGAAAACCTAAGCTCATATTCTTACAAACAATTGCTCTTACTAAAGCTTAAACTCACAAAAAACACAACTCAGCTGTCTAATAGAGCATTAATATAATATTCATTCTTTGTAAGATTTGATAGCATCTTAAAATGAAACAGTCTTAAGAAAATGCAGAAACATGAGAGATGATGCAAAAAAAACCCAAAGAAAAACAGAAGGAGAAATCATGCAAAACCTCTGCTGTCATGTTGAGAGTACCAATAGTGTGCATGCAGGGTGCGATGGGACATGGTGGGAATGAAAACATTACTAAATGCCTGATGGAAATGAAAAATAAAAGGTGAAAAGCCAACACACATATGAGACATAAGACAAAACTGTGTGGCATGTGCTCGATGAAGGAAAAATAAATCCATGCTTCTGAAGAAGAGTTTGTGGGTTCCGTAGCTTGATCAGGCTCCTCCACCGTACTTACTTCCTTGATATAATCGGGAGTTATTGCCTTGTTGTGGCAATCTATGGCACCCTCGGCTACAATAATAATGTTCAGCCTTTTCTTATCGGCGCGGTTCTAGAGGGATATACAGAAGCAAAAGCATTTAAAAACATGACAGAAAACGTTTTGCACCGCCAAAAGCTGGATCCAGTAATGGAGGATAATCTCAGGTGATAAACCTTCATGTCTTTAAAGGACATGTTGACTTTTAATTGTCTGTCTTTCTTCAGCAGGCACTTGCCACATTGTGGAAGAAGTTTTAAATTTACAGATACCCTGTTGGGTTGCATTTTAAACAGTTAACATGAAGTGTTTCCCACCAAAATGTGTGTATCCTTGGGGCCTTACAAATGAATGCGTTTCCTTCATCATAAAACATTTCAAAAGCACATTTTAAAACCTCCACTGTTCAATTCAAGGAATTCCTGCATGCTGGCAAGTAATCTTCTTCTTTGCCTTTTTCTGGCAAAGTTTCAGATTACTGCCACCAACTGTCAGTCAGAGGAACTGAAACTGAAGGACATCATATAGTCCCCTCACTGAGACAGAAACCTTCTCTCAGAATGTGGCAAGTGTCTGGACAGAAAACAATGAGAAAACACTGTGCTGTAGCTCTGTTAGTGACGTCTGTTCATCAGACGTACTGATTTCCACCAGTTGGTCCAGCTTCTGGTTTCTCCCTCTGTCTCAGTCTGAAACTGAGCTCTACTCACATCCTTCACAAAATCAGAGGTAATGGGTTGTCCTTGTCTGTCAATGGCTCCTTCAGCAACTATGATAATGTTCAATCTGGAACCTCGAGATCGGCTCTGGACGATAACAAACACACTCACCACATCAAATCTACTGAAGATGTATCAGTCAGTATCAAATTATGCCAAATCTATATTGTTAATAGCTAACTGTACAATTGGGTACTGGCATAATATAAAAATATTTAGTAAAAACGTTCTGTAAAATCCTGTTTGTCTTCAAATTATCTGATGATCTAAGCTAAACATATATAAATTATATTATGTAATACATGGGACTATGTGTGTGTGTGTGTGTGTGTGTGTGTCAACATTTAAAGACAGCTTTCCTCCTTGACATCTGTTTAAATGGTGCCTTTAATGGGGTTGTGTTTAAGGTCTGTAAGTAAAGTTGAGATGAACAACCAACTGATGTCGTCATTATAACTTTTAAGTGTGTATTTTGTGAAAGCGGAAAGTTTGTGAGTTTGATTCTCTGGTGCAAATGGCTCTGTAGCGCAATGGATAGCACAGACAGACAGACACACACACACACACACACACACACACACACACACACGTGTGTGCTCTTGCATGTCAATTTCCATTATAAACACGCTCCTTTAGCTACATAAATAACCAATTGATGTGGTTGTCAGAACTTTGTAAGTGTGTATTATGTTAAAGTTTCAACTGTGCGAGTTGCATTTCTCTGGCCAACTGTCTCCTCTTTGAAGGCTGATTGTTTGTCCTTGGTGGGAGGGATATTTCTGGCTGGAGTAGAGGGTAGGTTGTATATTTAGACAGCAGCTGGCTCTGTGGCGCAATGGATAGCGCGTTGGACTTCTAGTCAGGCACTTGAGTTGTCATTCAAAGGTTGTGGGTTCGAGTCCCACCAGAGTCGTTACTTTATGGGACAATGTAAAACACAAATCCCTGTTTTCTTTTTGTAATGTGGATTATGGATGTTAATCCACATTACAAAAATACAACTTTAGATATTGGCATGCACTTTTATTTCCCACACAAATCTGTGTAGTACGGTACGTTGTCTTTTCATTATAAAGACTCTATACTAACTATACTGGTTGTTGTGTTTACGGTGTGTACAAGTAAAGTTGAGATGAACAACCAACTGATGTCTTTGTTACAACTTTGTGTGTGTGTATTGTGTGAGAGCGGAAATTTTGTGAGTTTAATTTTCCCATCTAAGAGGCTCTGTGGCGCAATGGATAGCGCATTGGACTTCTAGTCAAATGCTTGAGATGTCATTCAAAGGTTGTGGGTTCGAGTCCCACCAGAGTCGTTACTTTAAAGGGACATGCTTTAATAGAGAAATTGTGGTCTTAAAGTAAATTAAAACATTCTCCTCTAGCTCTTGGCATGCACTTTGATTTCCTACTTGCATGAACAAGTTGTTGATTCAAATGTTGTGGGTTCAAGTCCCACCAGAGTGATTACTTTGAAGAGACAGACGTTCATAAAGAAATTGTTCACCTACTATACATTCATCTAAATTAAAAACATAAAGTAATGTACATTGTTCTTTCATTATAAACAGACTTTAGATACTGGCTTTATTTCCTCTTTGACATCTGTTTAAATGGTGCCTTTAATGGGGTTGCGTTTACTGCGTGTACAAGTAAAGTTAAGATGACATAACTTTGTAAGTGTATATTTTGTTTCCTTTGGCTGTTGGCATGCACTTTGATTTCCTACTTGCACAAATAAAACACGAAGGGCCCTATCTAGAGACAGTGTTTGGTTTGTCCGTTCTGGGCTACTATAGAAATATGGCCGATTTCTGAAAAGTAAGTGTAGATGACAACAGCTCATTCTATGGTAGCAAACATACAATTCCTTTTTCCAGGTGATTATACTCTATTGAAAACATAAATATTATATTCTATATCTGCCAATAAATCCTCCAAAATGTAAAAAACTGGACTTTTAAATGATGCCTTCAATGGGATTATGTTTACGGTGTGTACAAGTAAAGTGTAGATGAACAACCAACTGATGTCTTTGTTACAACTTTGTGTGTGTGTATTGTGTCAGAACGGAAAGTTTGTGAGTTTAATTATTCAACGTAAACGGCTCTGTGGCGCAATGGATAGCGCATTGGACTTCTAGTCAAACGCTTGAGATGTTATTCAAAGGTTGTGGGTTCGAGTCCCACCAGAGTCGTTGCTTTAAAGAGACAGGCTTTAATACAGAAATTGCTGTCTTAATGTAAATTAAAAACATTCTCCTCTGGCTGTTGGCATGCACTTTGATTTCCTACTTGCATGAACAAATGTGAAAGGGCAACTGTAGAAACATGGAGGATTTCAGCAAATAAAGTGAAAACAGCTCATTCTGCTGTAACAAACACACAATTCTGTTTTTCAGGTGATTACACACTAATGAAAACATCAATATTATATTCTATATCTGCCAATAGATCCTCCGAAATGTAAAAAACTGGACTTTTAAATGATGCCTTCAATGGGGTTGTGTTTACGGTGTGTACAAGTAAAGTGTAGATGAACAACCAACTGATGTCTTTGTTACAACTTTGTGTGTGTGTATTGTGTGAGAGCGGAAATTTTGTGAGTTTAATTTTCCCATCTAAGAGGCTCTGTGGCGCAATGGATAGCGCATTGGACTTCTAGTCAAATGCTTGAGATGTCATTCAAAGGTTGTGGGTTTGAGTCCCACCAGAGTCGTTACTTTAAAGGGACAGGCTTTAATAGAGAAATTGTGGTCTTAAAGTAAATTAAAACATTCTCCTCTAGCTCTTGGCATGCACTTTGATTTCCTACTTGCATGAACAAGTTGTTGATTCAAATGTTGTGGGTTCAAGTCCCACCAGAGTCATTACTTTGAAGAGACAGACGTTCATAAAGAAATTGTTCACCTACTATACATTCATCTAAATTAAAAACATAAAGTAATGTACATTGTTCTTTCATTATAAACAGACTTTAGATACTGGCTTTATTTCCTCTTTGACATCTGTTTAAATGGTGCCTTTAATGGGGTTGCGTTTACTGCGTGTACAAGTAAAGTTAAGATGACATAACTTTGTAAGTGTATATTTTGTTTCCTTTGGCTGTTGGCATGCACTTTGATTTCCTACTTGCACAAATAAAACACGAAGGGCCCTATCTAGAGACAGTGTTTGGTTTGTCCGTTCTGGGCTACTATAGAAATATGGCCGATTTCTGAAAAGTAAGTGTAGATGACAACAGCTCATTCTATGGTAGCAAACATACAATTCCTTTTTCCAGGTGATTATACACTAATGAAAACATAAATATTATATTCTATATCTGCCAATAAATCCTCCAAAATGTAAAAAACTGGACTTTTAAATGATGCCTTCAATGGGATTATGTTTACGGTGTGTACAAGTAAAGTGTAGATGAACAACCAACTGATGTCTTTGTTACAACTTTGTGTGTGTGTATTGTGTCAGAGCGCAGAGTTTGTGAGTTTAATTATTCAACGTAAATGGCTCTGTGGCGCAATGGATAGCGCATTAGACTTCTAGTCAAACAGTTGAGATGTTATTCAAAGGCTGTGGGTTTGAGTCCCACCAGAGTCACTACCTTAAAGGGACATGCTTTAATATAGAAATTGTGGTCTTAAAGTAAATTAAAACATTCTCCTCTGGCTGTTGGCATGCACTTTGATTTCCTACTTGCATGAACAAGTTGTTGATTCAAAGGTTGTGGGTTCAAGTCCCACCGGAGTCATTACTTTGAAGAGACAGACGTTCATATAGAAATTGTTGACCTACTGTACATTAATCTAAATTAAAAACTTACAGTAATGTACATTGTTCTTTCATTATAAATAGACTCCTTTAGATACTGGCTTTATTTCCTCTTTGACATCTGTGTAAATGGTGCCTTTAATGGGTTTGTGTTTACTGTGTGTACGAGTAAAATTGAGATGAACAACCAACTGATTTCTTTGTTACGACTTTGTAAGTGTGTATTGTGTGAAAGACGAAACTTTGTGAGTCTGAATCTGTGGTGCATATGGCTCTGTGGCGCAATGGATAGCGCGTTGGACTTCTAGTCAAACACTTGAGATGTTATTCAAAGGTTGTGGGTTCGAGTCCCACCAGAGTCGTTGCTTTAAAGCGACAGGCTTTAATACAGAAATTGCTGTCTTAATGTAAATTAAAAACATTCTCCTCTGGCTGTTGGCATGCACTTTGATTTCCAACTTGCATGAACAAGTTGTTGATTCAAAGGTTGTGGGTTCAAGTCCCACCAGAGTGATTCCTTTGAAGAGACAGACGTTCATAAAGAAATTGTTCACCTACTATACATTCATCTAAATTAAAAACACAAAGTAATGTACATTGTTCTTTCATTATAAATAGACTCCTTTAGATACTGGCTTTATTTCCTCTTTGACATCTGTTTAAATGGTGCCTTTAATGGGGTTGTGTTTGCTGCGTGTACAAGTAAAGTTAAGATGACATAACTTTGTAAGTGTATATTTTGTTTCCTTTGGCTGTTGGCATGCACTTTGATTTCCTACTTGCACAAATAAAACACGAAGGGCCCTATCTAGAGACAGTGTTTGGTTTGTCCGTTCTTGGCTACCATAGAAATATGGCCGATTTCTGAAAAGTAAGTGTAGATGACAACAGCTCATTCTATGGTAGCAAACATACAATTCCTTTTTCCAGGTGATTATACTCTAATGAAAACATAAATATTATATTCTATATCTGCCAATAAATCCTCCAAAATGTAAAAAACTGGACTTTTAAATGATGCCTTCAATGGGATTATGTTTACGGTGTGTACAAGTAAAGTGTAGATGAACAACCAACTGATGTCTTTGTTACAACTTTGTTTGTGTGTATTGTGTCAGAGCGCAGAGTTTGTGAGTTTAATTATTCAAAATCGTAAATGGCTCTGTGGCGCAATGGATAGCGCATTAGACTTTTTCTAGTCAAACAGTTGAGATGTTATTCAAAGGCTGTGGGTTTGAGTCCCACCAGAGTCACTACTTTAAAGGGACATGCTTTAATATAGAAATTGTGGTCTTAAAGTAAATTAAAACATTCTCCTCTGGCTGTTGGCATGCACTTTGATTTCCTACTTGCATGAACAAGTTGTTGATTCAAAGGTTGTGGGTTCAAGTCCCACCGAGTCATTACTTTGAAGAGACAGACGTTCATATAGAAATTGTTGACCTACTGTACATTAATCTAAATTAAAAACTTACAGTAATGTACATTGTTTTAAAAACTTTAGTACTGGCTTTATTTCCCTTTGACATCTGTGTAAATGGTGCCTTTAATGGGTTTGTGTTTACTGTGTGTAAGTAAAATTGAGATGAACAACAATTTTTTTAAACATTCTCCTCTAGCTCTTGGCATGCACTTTGCGAAGGTTTACTCAGAAATTGCTGTCTTAATGTAATTAAAAACATTCTCCTCTGGCTGTTGGCATGCACTTTGATTTCCAACTTGCATGAACAAGTTGTTGATTCAAAGGTTGTGGGTTCAAGTCCCACCAGAGTGATTCCTTTGAAGAGACAGACGTTCATAAAGAAATTGTTCACCTACTATACATTCATCTAAATTAAAAACACAAAGTAATGTACATTGGTCTTTCATTATAAATAGACTCCTTTAGATACTGGCTTTATTTCCTCTTTGACATCTGTTTAAATGGTGCCTTTAATGGGGTTGTGTTTGCTGCGTGTACAAGTAAAGTTAAGATGACATAACTTTGTAAGTGTATATTTTGTTTCCTTTGGCTGTTGGCATGCACTTTGATTTCCTACTTGCACATATAAAACACGAAGGGCCCAATCTAGAGACAGTGTTTGGTTTGTCCGTTCTTGGCTACCATAGAAATATGGCCGATTTCTGAAAAGTAAGTGTAGATGACAACAGCTCATTCTATGGTAGCAAACATACAATTCCTTTTTCCAGGTCATTATACTCTAATGAAAACATAAATATTATATTCTATATCTGCCAATAGATCCTCCAAAATGTAAAAAACTGGACTTTTAAATGATGCCTTCAATGGGATTATGTTTACGGTGTGTACAAGTAAAGTGTAGATGAACAACCAACTGATGTCTTTGTTACAACTTTGTTTGTGTGTATTGTGTCAGAGCGCAGAGTTTGTGAGTTTAATCATTCAAAGTAAATGGCTCTGTGGCGCAATGGATAGCGCATTGGACTTCTAGTCAAACACTTGAGATGTTATTCAAAGGTTGTGGGTTCGAGTCCCACCAGAGTCGTTCCTTTAAAGGGACAGGCTTTAATACAGAAATTGCTGTCTTAATGTAAATTAAAAACATTCTCCTCTGGCTGTTGGCATGCACTTTGATTTCCTACTTGCATGAACAAATGTGAAAGGGCAACTGTAGAAACATGGAGGATTTCAGCAAATAAAGTGACAACAGCTCATTCTGCTGTAACAAACACACAATTCTGTTTTTCAGGTGATTATACACTAATGAAAACATAAATATTATATTCTATATCTGCCAATAGATCCTCCAAAATGTAAAAAACTGGACTTTTAAATGATGCCTTCAATGGGATTATGTTTACGGTGTGTACAAGTAAAGTGTAGATGAACAACCAACTGATGTCTTTGTTACAACTTTGTTTGTGTGTATTGTGTCAGAGCGGAAACTTTGTGAGTTTAATTTTCCCAACTAAAAGGCTCTGTGGCGCAATGGATAGCGCGTTGGACTTCTAGTCAAATACTTGAGATGTCATTCAAAGGTTGTGGGTTCGAGTCCCACCAGAGTCACTACTTTAAAGGGACATGCTTTAATATAGTAATTGTTTAAAGTAAATTAAAACATTCTCCTCTGGCTGTTGACATGCACTTTGATTTCCTACTTGCATGAACAAGTTGTTGATTCAAAGATTGTGGGTTCAAGTCCCACCAGAGTGATTACTTTGAAGAGACAGACGTTCATAAAGAAATTGTTCACCTACTATACATTCATCTAAATTAAAAACATAAAGTAATGTACATTGTTCTTTCATTATAAATAGACTCCTTTAGATACTGGCTTTATTTCCTCTTTGACATCTGTTTAAATGGTGCCTTTAATGGGGTTGCGTTTACTGCGTGTACAAGTAAAGTTAAGATGACATGACTTTGTAAGTGTATATTTTGTTTCCTTTGGCTGTTGGCATGCACTTTGATTTCCTACTTGCACAAATAAAACACGAAGGGCCCTATCTAGAGACAGTGTTTGGTTTGTCCGTTCTTGGCTACTATAGAAATATGGCCGATTTCTGAAAAGTAAGTGTAGATGACAACAGCTCATTCTGCTGTAACAAACACACAATTCTGTTTTTCAGGTGATTATACACTAATGAAAACATAAATATTATATTCTATATCTGCCAATAGATCCTCCAAAATGTAAAAAACTGGACTTTTAAATGATGCCTTCAATGGGGTTGTGTTTACGGTGTGTACAAGTAAAGTGTAGATGAACAACCAACTGATGTCTTTGTTACAACTTTGTGTGTGTGTATTGTGTGAGAGCGGAAAGTTTGTGAGTTTAATTTATCCAACGTAAAAGGCTCTGTGGCGCAATGGATAGCGCATTGGACTTCTAGTCAAACGCTTGAGATGTCATTCAAAAGTTGTGGGTTCGAGTCCCACCAGAGTCACTACTTTAAAGGGACATGCTTTAATATAGAAATTGTGGTCTTAAAGTAAATTAAAACATTCTCCTCTGGCTGTTGGCATGCACTTTGATTTCCTACTTGCATGAACAAGTTGTTGATTCAAAGGTTGTGGGTTCAAATCCCACCAGAGTGATTACTTTGAAGAGACAGACGTTCATAAAGAAATTGTTCACCTACTATACATTCATCTAAATTAAAAACATAAAGTAATGTACATTGTTCTTTCATTATAAACAGACTCCTTTAGATACTGGCTTTATTTCCTCTTTGACATCTGTTTAAATGGTGCCTTTAATGGGGTTGTGTTTGCTGCGTGTACAAGTAAAGTTAAGATGACATAACTTTGTAAGTGTATATTTTGTTTCCTTTGGCTGTTGGCATGCACTTTGATTTCCTACTTGCACAAATAAAACACGAAGGGCCCTATCTAGAGACAGTGTTTGGTTTGTCCGTTCTGGGCTACTATAGAAATATGGCCGATTTCTGAAAAGTAAGTGTAGATGACAACAGCTCATTCTATGGTAGCAAACATACAATTCCTTTTTCCAGGTGATTATACTCTAATGAAAACATAAATATTATATTCTATATCTGCCAATAAATCCTCCAAAATGTAAAAAACTGGACTTTTAAATGATGCCTTCAATGGGATTATGTTTACGGTGTGTACAAGTAAAGTGTAGATGAACAACCAACTGATGTCTTTGTTACAACTTTGTTTGTGTGTATTGTGTCAGAGCGCAAACTTTGTGAGTTTAATTATTCAACGTAAATGGCTCTGTGGCGCAATGGATAGCGCATTGGACTTCTAGTCAAACACTTGAGATGTTATTCAAAGGCTGTGGGTTCGAGTCCCACCAGAGTCATTACTTTAAAGGGACAGGCTTTAATATAGAAATTGTGGTCTTAAATGTAAATTAAAACATTCTCCTCTGGCTGTTGGCATGCACTTTGATTTCCTACTTGCATGAAAAAATGTGAAAGGGCAACTGTAGAAACATGGAGGATTTCAGAAAAGAAAGTGACAACAGCTCATTCTGCTGTAACAAACACACAATTCCTTTTTCAGGTGATTATACACTAATGAAAACATAAATATTATATTCTATATCTGCCAATAGATCCTCCAAACTTTTAAATGATGCCTTCAATGGGGTTGTGTTTACGGTGTGTACAAGTAAAGTGTAGATGAACAACCAACTGATGTCTTTGTTACAACTTTGTGTGTGTGTATTGTGTGAGAGCGGAAAGTTTGTGAGTTTAATTTTCCCATCTAAGAGGCTCTGTGGTGCAATGGATAGCGCATTGGACTTCTAGTCAAATGCTTGAGATGTCATTCAAAGGTTGTGGGTTCGAGTCCCACCAGAGTCACTACTTTAAAGGGACATGCTTTAATATAGAAATTGTGGTCTTAAAGTAAATTAAAACATTCTCCTCTGGCTGTTGGCATGCACTTTGATTTCCTACTTGCATGAACAAGTTGTTGATTCAAAGGTTGTGGGTTCAAGTCCCACCAGAGTGATTACTTTGAAGAGACAGACGTTCATAAAGAAATTGTTCACCTACTATACATTCATCTAAATTAAAAACATAAAGTAATGTACATTGTTCTTTCATTATAAACAGACTCCTTTAGATACTGGCTTTATTTCCTCTTTGACATCTGTTTAAATGGTGCCTTTAATGGGGTTGTGTTTGCTGCGTGTACAAGTAAAGTTAAGATGACATAACTTTGTAAGTGTATATTTTGTTTCCTTTGGCTGTTGGCATGCACTTTGATTTCCTACTTGCACAAATAAAACACGAAGGGCCCTATCTAGAGACAGTGTTTGGTTTGTCCGTTCTGGGCTACTATAGAAATATGGCCGATTTCTGAAAAGTAAGTGTAGATGACAACAGCTCATTCTATGGTAGCAAACATACAATTCCTTTTTCCAGGTGATTATACACTAATGAAAACATAAATATTATATTCTATATCTGCCAATAGATCCTCCAAAATGTAAAAAACTGGACTTTTAAATGAAGCCTTCAATGGGATTATGTTTACGGTGTGTACAAGTAAAGTGTAGATGAACAACCAACTGATGTCTTTGTTACAACTTTGTGTGTGTGTATTGTGTCAGAGCGGAAAGTTTGTGAGTTTAATCATTCAACGTAAATGGCTCTGTGGCGCAATGGATAGCGCATTGGACTTCTAGTCAAACACTTGAGATGTTATTCAAAGGCTGTGGGTTCGAGTCCCACCAGAGTCACTACTTTAAAGGGACATGCTTTAATATAGAAATTGTGGTCTTAAAGTAAATTAAAACATTCTCCTCTGGCTGTTGGCATGCACTTTGATTTCCTACTTGCATGAACAAATGTGAAAGGGCAACTGTAGAAACATGGAGGATTTCAGAAAAGAAAGTGACAACAGCTCATTCTGCTGTAACAAACACACAATTCTGTTTTTCAGGTGATTATACACTAATGAAAACATAAATATTATATTCTATATCTGCCAATAGATCCTCCAAACTTTTAAATGATGCCTTCAATGGGGTTGTGTTTACGGTGTGTACAAGTAAAGTGTAGATGAACAACCAACTGATGTCTTTGTTACAACTTTGTTTGTGTGTATTGTGTCAGAGCGCAAACTTTGTGAGTTTAATTATTCAATGTAAATGGCTCTGTGGCGCAATGGATAGCGCATTGGACTTCTAGTCAAACACTTGAGATGTTATTCAAAGGTTGTGGGTTCGAGTCCCACCAGAGTCACTACTTTAAAGGGCCATGCTTTAATATAGAAATTGTGGTCTTAAAGTAAATTAAAACATTCTCCTCTGGCTGTTGGCATGCACTTTGATTTCCTACTTGCATGAACAAATGTGAAAGGGCAACTGTAGAAACATGGAGGATTTCAGAAAAGAAAGTGACAACAGCTCATTCTGCTGTAACAAACACACAATTCCGTTTTTCAGGTGATTATACACTAATGAAAACATAAATATTATATTCTATATCTGCCAATAGATCCTCCAAACTTTGCCTCCAAATGATGCCTTCAATGGGGTTGTGTTTACGGTGTGTACAAGTAAAGTTGAGATGAACAACCAACTGATGTCTTTGTTACAACTTTGTTTGTGTGTATTGTGTCAGAGCGCAAACTTTGTGAGTTTAATTATTCAACATAAATGGCTCTGTGGCGCAATGGATAGCGCATTGGACTTCTAGTCAAACACTTGAGATGTTATTCAAAGGTTGTGGGTTCGAGTCCCACCAGAGTCACTACTTTAAAGGGACAGGCTTTAATATAGAATAATTGCTGTCTTAAAGTAAATTAAAACATTCTCCTCTGGCTGTTGGCATGCACTTTGATTTCCTACTTGCATGAACAAGTTGTTGATTCAAAGGTTGTGGGTTCAAGTCCCACCAGAGTGATTACTTTGAAGAGACAGACGTTCATAAAGAAATTGTTCACCTACTATACATTCATCTAAATTAAAAACACAAAGTAATGTACATTGTTCTTCTATTATAAATAGACTCCTTTAGATACTGGCTTTATTTCCTCTTTGACATCTGTTTAAATGGTGCCTTTAATGGGGTTGCGTTTGCTGCGTGTACAAGTAAAGTTAAGATGACATAACTTTGTAAGTGTATATTTTGTTTCCTTTGGCTGTTGGCATGCACTTTGATTTCCTACTTGCACAAATAAAACACGAAGGGCCCTATCTAGAGACAGTGTTTGGTTTCAGTCCGTTCTGGAGCTACCATAGAAATATGGCCGATTTCTGAAAAGTAAGTGTAGATGACAAAAGCTCATTCTATGGTAGCAAACATACACAATTCCTTTTTCCAGGTGATTATACTCTAATGAAAACATAAATATTATATTCTATATCTGCCAATAAATCCTCCAAAATGTAAAAAACTGGACTTTTAAATGATGCCTTCAATGGGGTTATGTTTACGGTGTGTACAAGTAAAGTGTAGATGAACAACCAACTGATGTCTTTGTTACAACTTTGTTTGTGTGTATTGTGTCAGAGCGCAAACTTTGTGAGTCTTAATCTATTCAACGTAAATGGCTCTGTGGCGCAATGGATAGCGCATTGGACTTCTAGTCAAACACTTGAGATGTTATTCAAAGGTTGTGGGTTCGAGTCCCACCAGAGTCGCTACTTTAAAGGGACAGGCTTTAATATAGAAATTGTGGTCTTAAAGTAAATTAAAACATTCTCCTCTGGCTGTTGGCATGCACTTTGATTTCCTACTTGCATGAACAAATGTGAAAGGGCAACTGTAGAAACATGGAGGATTTTAGAAAAGAAAGTGACAACAGCTCATTCTGCTGTAACAAACACACAATTCCGTTATTCAGGTGATTATACACTAATGAAAACATAAATATTATATTCTATATCTGCCAATAGATCCTCCAAACTTTTAAATGATGCCTTCAATGGGGTTGTGTTTACGGTGTGTACAAGTAAAGTGGAGATGAACAACCAACTGATGTCTTTGTTACAACTTTGTTTGTGTGTATTGTGTCAGAGCGTAAACTTTGTGAGTTTAATTATTCAACGTAAATGGCTCTGTGGCGCAATGGATAGCGCATTGGACTTCTAGTCAAACACTTGAGATGTTATTCAAAGGTTGTGGGTTCGAGTCCCACCGGAGTCACTACTTTAAAGGGCCATGCTTTAATATAGAAATTGTGGTCTTAAAGTAAATTAAAACATTCTCCTCTGGCTGTTGGCATGCACTTTGATTTCCTACTTGCATGAACAAGTTGTTGATTCAAAGGTTGTGGGTTCAAGTCCCACCAGAGTGATTACTTTGAAGAGACAGACGTTCATAAAGAAATTGTTCACATACTATACATTCATCTAAATTAAAAACACAAAGTAATGTACATTGTTCTTTCATTATAAATAGACTCCTTTAGATACTGGCTTTATTTCCTCTTTGACATCTGTTTAAATGGTGCCTTTAATGGGGTTGTGTTTGCTGCGTGTACAAGTAAAGTTAAGATGACATAACTTTGTAAGTGTATATTTTGTTTCCTTTGGCTGTTGGCATGTACTTTGATTTCCTACTTGCACAAATAAAACACGAAGGGCCCTATCTAGAGACAGTGTTTGGTTTGTCCGTTCTTGGCTACCATAGAAATATGGCCGATTTCTGAAAAGTAAGTGTAGATGACAACAGCTCATTCTATGGTAGCAAACATACAATTCCTTTTTCCAGGTGATTATACTCTAATGAAAACATAAATATTATATTCTATATCTGCCAATAAATCCTCCAAAATGTAAAAAACTGGACTTTTAAATGATGCCTTCAATGGGATTATGTTTACGGTGTGTACAAGTAAAGTGTAGATGAACAACCAACTGATGTCTTTGTTACAACTTTGTTTGTGTGTATTGTGTCAGAGCGCAGAGTTTGTGAGTTTAATTATTCAACGTAAATGGCTCTGTGGCGCAATGGATAGCGCATTGGACTTCTAGTCAAACACTTGAGATGTTATTCAAAGGCTGTGGGTTTGAGTCCCACCAGAGTCACTACCTTAAAGGGACATGCTTTAATATAGAAATTGTGGTCTTAAAGTAAATTAAAACATTCTCCTCTGGCTGTTGGCATGCACTTTGATTTCCAACTTGCATGAACAAGTTGTTGATTCAAAGGTTGTGGGTTCAAGTCCCACCAGAGTGATTACTTTGAAGAGACAGACGTTCATAAAGAAATTGTTCACCTACTATACATTCATCTAAATTAAAAACATAAAGTAATGTACATTGTTCTTTCATTATAAATAGACTCCTTTAGATACTGGCTTTATTTCCTCTTTGACATCTGTTTAAATGGTGCCTTTAATGGGGTTGCGTTTACTGCGTGTACAAGTAAAGTTAAGATGACATAACTTTGTAAGTGTATATTTTGTTTCCTTTGGCTGTTGGCATGCACTTTGATTTCCTACTTGCACAAATAAAACACGAAGGGCCCTATCTAGAGACAGTGTTTGGTTTGTCCGTTCTGGGCTACTATAGAAATATGGCCGATTTCTGAAAAGTAAGTGTAGATGACAACAGCTCATTCTATGGTAGCAAACATACAATTCCTTTTTCCAGGTGATTATACACTAATGAAAACATAAATATTATATTCTATATCTGCCAATAAATCCTCCAAAATGTAAAAAACTGGACTTTTAAATGAAGCCTTCAATGGGATTATGTTTACGGTGTGTACAAGTAAAGTGTAGATGAACAACCAACTGATGTCTTTGTTACAACTTTGTTTGCGTGTATTGTGTCAGAGCGCAAAGTTTGTGAGTTTAATTATTCAACGTAAATCGCTCTGTGGCGCAATGGATAGCGCATTGGACTTTTAGTCAAACACTTGAGATTTTATTCAAAGGCTGTGGGTTCGAGTCCCACCAGAGTCACTACTTTAAAGGGACATGCTTTAATATAGAAATTGTGGTCTTAAAGTAAATTAAAACATTCTCCTCTAGCTCTTGGCATGCACTTTGATTTCCTACTTGCATGAACAAGTTGTTGATTCAAATGTTGTGGGTTCAAGTCCCACCAGAGTGATTACTTTGAAGAGACAGACGTTCATAAAGAAATTGTTCACCTACTATACATTCATCTAAATTAAAAACATAAAGTAATGTACATTGTTCTTTCATTATAAACAGACTTTAGATACTGGCTTTATTTCCTCTTTGACATCTGTTTAAATGGTGCCTTTAATGGGGTTGCGTTTACTGCGTGTACAAGTAAAGTTAAGATGACATAACTTTGTAAGTGTATATTTTGTTTCCTTTGGCTGTTGGCATGCACTTTGATTTCCTACTTGCACAAATAAAACACGAAGGGCCCTATCTAGAGACAGTGTTTGGTTCGTCCGTTCTGGGCTACTATAGAAATATGGCCGATTTCTGAAAAGTAAGTGTAGATGACAACAGCTCATTCTATGGTAGCAAACATACAATTCCTTTTTCCAGGTGATTATACACTAATGAAAACATAAATATTATATTCTATATCTGCCAATAAATCCTCCAAAATGTAAAAAACTGGACTTTTAAATGAAGCCTTCAATGGGATTATGTTTACGGTGTGTACAAGTAAAGTGTAGATGAACAACCAACTGATGTCTTTGTTACAACTTTGTGTGTGTGTATTGTGTCAGAGCGCAAACTTTGTGAGTTTAATTATTCAAAGTAAATGGCTCTGTGGCGCAATGGATAGCGCATTGGACTTCTAGTCAAACACTTGAGATGTTATTCAAAGGTTGTGGGTTCGAGTCCCACCAGAGTCGTTGCTTTAAAGAGACAGGCTTTAATACAGAAATTGCTGTCTTAATGTAAATTAAAAACATTCTCCTCTGGCTGTTGGCATGCACTATGATTTCCTACTTGCATGAAAAAATGTGAAAGGGCAACTGTAGAAACATGGAGGATTTCAGAAAAGAAAGTGACAACAGCTCATTCTGCTGTAACAAACACACAATTCCGTTTTTCAGGTGATTATACACTAATGAAAACATACATATTATATTCTATATCTGTCAATAGATCCTCCAAACTTTTAAATGATGCCTTCAATGGGGTTGTGTTTACGGTGTGTACAAGTAAAGTTGAGATGAACAACCAACTGATGTCTTTGTTACAACTTTGTGTGTGTGTATTGTGTGAGAGCGGAAACTTTGTGAGTTTAATTATTCAACATAAATGGCTCTGTGGCGCAATGGATAGTGCATTGGACTTCTAGTCAAACACTTGAGATGTTATTCAAAGGTTGTGGGTTCGAGTCCCACCAGAGTCACTACTTTAAAGGGACATGCTTTAATATATAATAATAATATAAAGTAAATTAAAACATTCTCCTCTGGCTGTTGGCATGCACTTTGATTTCCTACTTGCATGAACAAGTTGTTGATTCAAAGGTTGTGGGTTCAAGTCCCACCAGAGTGATTACTTTGAAGAGACAGACGTTCATAAAGAAATTGTTCACCTACTATACATTCATCTAAATTAAAAACACAAAGTAATGTACATTGTTCTTCTATTATAAATAGACTCCTTTAGATACTGGCTTTATTTCCTCTTTGACATCTGTTTAAATGGTGCCTTTAATGGGGTTGCGTTTACTGCGTGTACAAGTAAAGTTAAGATGACATAACTTTGTAAGTGTATATTTGTTTCCTTTGGCTGTTGGCATGCACTTTTATTTCCTACTTGCACAAATAAAACACGAAGGGCCCTATCTAGAGACAGTGTTTGGTTTGTCCGTTCTTGGCTACCATAGAAATATGGCCGATTTCTGAAAAGTAAGTGTAGATGACAAAAGCTCATTCTATGGTAGCAAACATACAATTCCTTTTTCCAGGTGATTATACTCTAATGAAAACATAAATATTATATTCTATATCTGCCAATAAATCCTCCAAAATGTAAAAAACTGGACTTTTAAATGATGCCTTCAATGGGATTATGTTTACGGTGTGTACAAGTAAAGTGTAGATGAACAACCAACTGATGTCTTTGTTACAACTTTGTTTGTGTGTATTGTGTCAGAGCGCAAACTTTGTGAGTTTAATTATTCAACGTAAATGGCTCTGTGGCGCAATGGATAGAGCATTGGACTTCTAGTCAAACACTTGAGATGTTATTCAAAGGCTGTGGGTTCGAGTCCCACCAGAGTCACTACTTTAAAGGGACATGCTTTAATATAGAAATTGTGGTCTTAAAGTAAATTAAAACATTCTCCTCTGGCTGTTGGCATGCACTTTGATTTCCTACTTGCATGAACAAATGTGAAAGGGCAACTGTAGAAACATGGAGAATTTTAGAAAAGACAGTGACAACAGCTCATTCTGCTGTAACAAACACACAATTCCGTTTTTCAGGTGATTATACACTAATGAAAACATAAATATTATATTCTATATCTGCCAATAGATCCTCCAAACTTTTAAATGATGCCTTCAATGGGGTTGTGTTTACGGTGTGTACAAGTAAAGTGTAGATGAATAACCAACTGATGTCTTTGTTACAACTTTGTTTGTGTGTATTGTGTCAGAGCGCAAACTTTGTGAGTTTAATTATTCAACGTAAATGGCTCTGTGGCGCAATGGATAGCGCATTGGACTTCTAGTCAAACACTTGAGATGTTATTCAAAGGTTGTGGGTTCGAGTCCCACCAGAGTCACTACTTTAAAGGGCCATGCTTTAATATAGAAATTGTGGTCTTAAAGTAAATTAAAACATTCTCCTCTGGCTGTTGGTATGCACTTTGATTTCCTACTTGCATGAACAAGTTGTTGATTCAAAGGTTGTGGGTTCAAGTCCCACCAGAGTGATTACTTTGAAGAGACAGACGTTCATAAAGAAATTGTTCACATACTATACATTCATCTAAATTAAAAACACAAAGTAATGTACATTGTTCTTTCATTATAAATAGACTCCTTTAGATACTGGCTTTATTTCCTCTTTGACATCTGTTTAAATGGTGCCTTTAATGGGGTTGTGTTTGCTGCGTGTACAAGTAAAGTTAAGATGACATAACTTTGTAAGTGTATATTTTGTTTCCTTTGGCTGTTGGCATGCACTTTGATTTCCTACTTGCACAAATAAAACACGAAGGGCCCTATCTAGAGACAGTGTTTGGTTTGTCCGTTCTTGGCTACCATAGAAATATGGCCGATTTCTGAAAAGTAAGTGTAGATGACAACAGCTCATTCTATGGTAGCAAACATACAATTCCTTTTTCCAGGTGATTATACTCTAATGAAAACATAAATATTATATTCTATATCTGCCAATAGATCCTCCAAAATGTAAAAAACTGGACTTTTAAATGATGCCTTCAATGGGATTATGTTTACGGTGTGTACAAGTAAAGTGTAGATGAACAACCAACTGATGTCTTTGTTACAACTTTGTTTGTGTGTATTGTGTCAGAGCGCAGACTTTGTGAGTTTAATTATTCAACGTAAACGGCTCTGTGGCGCAATGGATAGCGCATTGGACTTCTAGTCAAACACTTGAGATGTTATTCAAAGGCTGTGGGTTCGAGTCCCACCAGAGTCACTACTTTAAAGGGACATGCTTTAATATATAATAAAAATATAAAGTAAATTAAAACATTCTCCTCTGGCTGTTGGCATGCACTTTGATTTCCTACTTGCATGAACAAGTTGTTGATTCAAAGATTGTGGGTTCAAGTCCCACCAGAGTGATTACTCTGAAGAGACAGACGTTCATAAAGAAATTGTTCACCTACAATACATTCATCTAAATTAAAAACACAAAGTAATGTACATTGTTCTTTCATTATAAATAGACTCCTTTAGATACTGGCTTTATTTCCTCTTTGACATCTGTTTAAATGGTGCCTTTAATGGGGTTGCGTTTACTGCGTGTACAAGTAAAGTTAAGATGACATAACTTTGTAAGTGTATATTTTGTTTCCTTTGGCTGTTGGCATGCACTTTGATTTCCTACTTGCACAAATAAAACACGAAGGGCCCTATCTAGAGACAGTGTTTGGTTTGTCCGTTCTTGGCTACCATAGAAATATGGCCGATTTCTGAAAAGTAAGTGTAGATGACAAAAGCTCATTCTATGGTAGCAAACATACAATTCCTTTTTCCAGGTGATTATACTCTAATGAAAACATAAATATTATATTCTATATCTGCCAATAAATCCTCCAAAATGTAAAAAACTGGACTTTTAAATGATGCCTTCAATGGGATTATGTTTACGGTGTGTACAAGTAAAGTGTAGATGAACAACCAACTGATGTCTTTGTTACAACTTTGTTTGTGTGTATTGTGTCAGAGCGCAGAGTTTGTGAGTTTAATTATTCAACGTAAATGGCTCTGTGGCGCAATGGATAGCGCATTGGACAAACAGTTGAGATGTTATTCAAAGGCTGTGGGTTTGAGTCCCACCAGAGTCACTACCTTAAAGGGGCATGCTTTAATATAGAAATTGTGGTCTTAAAGTAAATTAAATTAGATTCAAAGGTTGTGGGTTCAAGTCCCACCGGAGTCATTACTTTGAAGAGACAGACGTTCATATAGAAATTGTTGACCTACTGTACATTAATCTAAATTAAAAACTTACAGTAATGTACATTGTTCTTTCATTATAAATAGACTCCTTTAGATACTGGCTTTATTTCCTCTTTGACATCTGTTTAAATGGTGCCTTTAATGGGGTTGCGTTTACTGCGTGTACAAGTAAAGTTAAGATGACATAACTTTGTAAGTGTATATTTTGTTTCCTTTGGCTGTTGGCATGCACTTTGATTTCCTACTTGCACAAATAAAACACGAAGGGCGCTATCTAGAGACAGTGTTTGGTTTGTCCGTTCTGGGCTACTATAGAAATATGGCCGATTTCTGAAAAGTAAGTGTAGATGACAACAGCTCATTCTATGGTAGCAAACATACAATTCCTTTTTCCAGGTGATTATACTCTAATGAAAACATAAATATTATATTCTATATCTGCCAATAGATCCTCCAAACTTTGCCTCCAAATGATGCCTTCAATGGGGTTGCTTTTACGGTGTGTACAAGTAAAGTTGAGATGAACAACCAACTGATGTCTTTGTTACAACTTTGTGTGTGTGTATTGTGTGAGAGCGGAAATTTTGTGAGTTTAATTTTCCCATCTAAGAGGCTCTGTGGCGCAATGGATAGCGCATTGGACTTCTAGTCAAACACTTGAGATGTTATTCAAAGGTTGTGGGTTCGAGTCCCACCAGAGTCGTTGCTTTAAAGAGACAGGCTTTAATACAGAAATTGCTGTCTTAATGTAAATTAAAAACATTCTCCTCTGGCTGTTGGCATGCACTTTGATTTCCAACTTTCATGAACAAATGTGAAAGGGCAACTGTAGAAACATGGAGGTTTTCAGAAAAGAAAGTGACAACAGCTCATTCTGCTGTAACAAACACACAATTCCGTTTTTCAGGTGATTATACACTAATGAAAACATAAATATTATATTCTATATCTGCCAATAGATCCTCCAAACTTTTAAATGATGCCTTCAATGGGGTTGTGTTTACGGTGTGTACAAGTAAAGTGTAGATGAACAACCAATTGATGTCTTTGTTACAACTTTGTTTGTGTGTATTGTGTCAGAGCGCAAACTTTGTGAGTTTAATTATTCAACATAAATGGCTCTGTGGCGCAATGGATAGTGCATTGGACTTCTAGTCAAACACTTGAGATGTTATTCAAAGGCTGTGGGTTCGAGTCCCACCAGAGTCACTACTTTAAAGGGACATGCTTAAATATATAATAATAATATAAAGTAAATTAAAACATTCTCCTCTGGCTGTTGGCATGCACTTTGATTTCCTACTTGCATGAACAAGTTGTTGATTCAAAGATTGTGGGTTCAAGTCCCACCAGAGTGATTACTCTGAAGAGACAGACGTTCATAAAGAAATTGTTCACCTACTATACATTCATCTAAATTAAAAACACAAAGTAATGTACATTGTTCTTTCATTATAAATAGACTCCTTTAGATACTGGCTTTATTTCCTCTTTGACATCTGTTTAAATGGTGCCTTTAATGGGGTTGCGTTTACTGCGTGTACAAGTAAAGTTAAGATGACATAACTTTGTAAGTGTATATTTTGTTTCCTTTGGCTGTTGGCATGCACTTTGATTTCCTACTTGCACAAATAAAACACGAAGGGCCCTATCTAGAGACAGTGTTTGGTTTGTCCGTTCTTGGCTACCATAGAAATATGGCCGATTTCTGAAAAGTAAGTGTAGATGACAAAAGCTCATTCTATGGTAGCAAACATACAATTCCTTTTTCCAGGTGATTATACTCTAATGAAAACATAAATATTATATTCTATATCTGCCAATAAATCCTCCAAAATGTAAAAAACTGGACTTTTAAATGATGCCTTCAATGGGATTATGTTTACGGTGTGTACAAGTAAAGTGTAGATGAACAACCAATTGATGTCTTTGTTACAACTTTGTTTGTGTGTATTGTGTCAGAGCGCAAACTTTGTGAGTTTAATTATTCAACATAAATGGCTCTGTGGCGCAATGGATAGTGCATTGGACTTCTAGTCAAACACTTGAGATGTTATTCAAAGGCTGTGGGTTCGAGTCCCACCAGAGTCACTACTTTAAAGGGACATGCTTAAATATATAATAATAATATAAAGTAAATTAAAACATTCTCCTCTGGCTGTTGGCATGCACTTTGATTTCCTACTTGCATGAACAAGTTGTTGATTCAAAGATTGTGGGTTCAAGTCCCACCAGAGTGATTACTCTGAAGAGACAGACGTTCATAAAGAAATTGTTCACCTACTATACATTCATCTAAATTAAAAACACAAAGTAATGTACATTGTTCTTTCATTATAAATAGACTCCTTTAGATACTGGCTTTATTTCCTCTTTGACATCTGTTTAAATGGTGCCTTTAATGGGGTTGCGTTTACTGCGTGTACAAGTAAAGTTAAGATGACATAACTTTGTAAGTGTATATTTTGTTTCCTTTGGCTGTTGGCATGCACTTTGATTTCCTACTTGCACAAATAAAACACGAAGGGCCCTATCTAGAGACAGTGTTTGGTTTGTCCGTTCTTGGCTACCATAGAAATATGGCCGATTTCTGAAAAGTAAGTGTAGATGACAAAAGCTCATTCTATGGTAGCAAACATACAATTCCTTTTCCAGGTGATTATACTCTAATGAAAACATAAATATTATATTCTATATCTGCCAATAAATCCTCCAAAATGTAAAAAACTGGACTTTTAAATGATGCCTTCAATGGGATTATGTTTACGGTGTGTACAAGTAAAGTGTAGATGAACAACCAACTGATGTCTTTGTTACAACTTTGTTTGTGTGTATTGTGTCAGAGCGCAGAGTTTGTGAGTTTAATTATTCCACGGAAATGGCTCTGTGGCGCAATGGATAGCGCATTGGACTTCTAGTCAAACAGTTGAGATGTTATTCAAAGGCTGTGGGTTTGAGTCCCACCAGAGTCACTACCTTAAAGGGACATGCTTTAATATAGAAATTGTGGTCTTAAAGTAAATTAAAACATTCTCCTCTGGCTGTTGGCATGCACTTTGATTTCCTACTTGCATGAACAAGTTGTTGATTCAAAGGTTGTGGGTTCAAGTCCCACCGGAGTCATTACTTTGAAGAGACAGACGTTCATATAGAAATTGTTGACCTACTGTACATTAATCTAAATTAAAAACTTACAGTAATGTACATTGTTCTTTCATTATAAATAGACTCCTTTAGATACTGGCTTTATTTCCTCTTTGACATCTGTGTAAATGGTGCCTTTAATGGGTTTGTGTTTACTGTGTGTACGAGTAAAATTGAGATGAACAACCAACTGATTTCTTTGTTACGACTTTGTAAGTGTGTATTGTGTGAAAGACAAAATTTTGTGAGTCTGAATCTGTGGTGCATATGGCTCTGTGGCGCAATGGATAGCGCATTGGACTTCTAGTCAAACACTTGAGATGTTATTCAAAGGTTGTGGGTTCGAGTCCCACCAGAGTCGTTTCTTTAAAGGGACATGCTTTAATACAGAAATTGCTGTCTTAATGTAAATTAAAAACATTCTCCTCTGGCTGTTGGCATGCACTTTGATTTCCAACTTTCATGAACAAATGTGAAAGGGCAACTGTAGAAACATGGAGGTTTTCAGAAAATAAAGTGACAACAGCTCATTCTGCTGTAACAAACACACAATTCCGTTTTTCAGGTGATTATACACTAATGAAAACATAAATATTATATTCTATATCTGCCAATAGATCCTCCAAAATGTAAAAAACTGGACTTTTAAATGATGCCTTCAATGGGATTATGTTTACGGTGTGTACAAGTAAAGTGTAGATGAACAACCAACTGATGTCTTTGTTACAACTTTGTTTGTGTGTATTGTGTCAGAGCGCAAACTTTGTGAGTTTAATCATTCAAAGTAAATGGCTCTGTGGCGCAATGGATAGCGCGTTGGACTTCTAGTCAAACACTTGAGATGTTATTCAAAGGCTGTGGGTTCGAGTCCCACCAGAGTCACTACTTTAAAGGGACATGCTTTAATATATAATAATAATATAAAGTAAATTAAAACATTCTCCTCTGGCTGTTGACATGCACTTTGATTTCCTACTTGCATGAACAAGTTGTTGATTCAAAGATTGTGGGTTCAAGTCCCACCAGAGTGATTACTTTGAAGAGACAGACGTTCATAAAGAAATTGTTCACCTACTATACATTCATCTAAATTAAAAACACAAAGTAATGTACATTGTTCTTTCATTATAAATAGACTCCTTTAGATACTGGCTTTATTTCCTCTTTGACATCTGTTTAAATGGTGCCTTTAATGGGGTTGCGTTTACTGCGTGTACAAGTAAAGTTAAGATGACATAACTTTGTAAGTGTATATTTTGTTTCCTTTGGCTGTTGGCATGCACTTTGATTTCCTACTTGCACAAATAAAACACGAAGGGCCCTATCTAGAGACAGTGTTTGGTTTGTCCGTTCTTGGCTACCATAGAAATATGGCCGATTTCTGAAAAGTAAGTGTAGATGACAAAAGCTCATTCTATGGTAGCAAACATACAATTCCTTTTTCCAGGTGATTATACTCTAATGAAAACATAAATATTATATTCTATATCTGCCAATAAATCCTCCAAAATGTAAAAAACTGGACTTTTAAATGATGCCTTCAATGGGATTATGTTTACGGTGTGTACAAGTAAAGTGTAGATGAACAACCAACTGATGTCTTTGTTACAACTTTGTGTGTGTGTATTGTGTCAGAGCGCAGAGTTTGTGAGTTTAATTATTCAACGTAAATGGCTCTGTGGCGCAATGGATAGCGCATTGGACTTCTAGTCAAACACTTGAGATGTTATTCAAAGCCTGTGGGTTTGAGTCCCACCAGAGTCACTACCTTAAAGGGACATGCTTTAATATAGAAATTGTGGTCTTAAAGTAAATTAAAACATTCTCCTCTGGCTGTTGGCATGCACTTTGATTTCCTACTTGCATGAACAAGTTGTTGATTCAAAGGTTGTGGGTTCAAGTCCCACCGGAGTCATTACTTTGAAGAGACAGACGTTCATATAGAAATTGTTGACCTACTGTACATTAATCTAAATTAAAAACTTACAGTAATGTACATTGTTCTTTCATTATAAATAGACTCCTTTAGATACTGGCTTTATTTCCTCTTTGACATCTGTGTAAATGGTGCCTTTAATGGGTTTGTGTTTACTGTGTGTACGAGTAAAATTGAGATGAACAACCAACTGATTTCTTTGTTACGACTTTGTAAATGTGTATTGTGTGAAAGACAAAATTTTGTGAGTCTGAATCTGTGGTGCATATGGCTCTGTGGCGCAATGGATAGCGCATTGGACTTCTAGTCAAACACTTGAGATGTTATTCAAAGGTTGTGGGTTCGAGTCCCGCCAGAGTCGTTGCTTTAAAGAGACAGGCTTTAATACAGAAATTGCTGTCTTAATGTAAATTAAAAACATTCTCCTCTGGCTGTTGGCATGCACTTTGATTTCCTACTTGCATGAACAAATGTGAAAGGGCAACTGTAGAAACATGGAGGATTTCAGCAAATAAAGTGACAACAGCTCATTCTGCTGTAACAAACACACAATTCTGTTTTTCAGGTGATTATACACTAATGAAAACATAAATATTATATTCTATATCTGCCAATAGATCCTCCAAAATGTAAAAAACTGGACTTTTAAATGATGCCTTCAATGGGATTATGTTTACGGTGTGTACAAGTAAAGTGTAGATGAACAACCAACTGATGTCTTTGTTACAACTTTGTTTGTGTGTATTGTGTCAGAGCGCAGAGTTTGTGAGTTTAATTATTCCACGGAAATGGCTCTGTGGCGCAATGGATAGCGCATTGGACTTCTAGTCAAACACTTGAGATGTTATTCAAAGGCTGTGGGTTCGAGTCCCACCAGAGTCACTACTTTAAAGGGACATGCTTTAATATAGAATAATAATATAAAGTAAATTAAAACATTCTCCTCTGGCTGTTGGCATGCACTTTGATTTCCTACTTGCATGAACAAGTTGTTGATTCAAAGATTGTGGGTTCAAGTCCCACCAGAGTGATTACTCTGAACAGACAGACGTTCATAAAGAAATTGTTCACCTACTATACATTCATCTAAATTAAAAACACAAAGTAATGTACATTGTTCTTTCATTATAAATAGACTCCTTTAGATACTGGCTTTATTTCCTCTTTGACATCTGTTTAAATGGTGCCTTTAATGGGGTTGCGTTTACTGCGTGTACAAGTAAAGTTAAGATGACATAACTTTGTAAGTGTATATTTTGTTTCCTTTGGCTGTTGGCATGCACTTTGATTTCCTACTTGCACAAATAAAACACGAAGGGCCCTATCTAGAGACAGTGTTTGGTTTGTCCGTTCTTGGCTACCATAGAAATATGGCCGATTTCTGAAAAGTAAGTGTAGATGACAAAAGCTCATTCTATGGTAGCAAACATACAATTCTTTTTCCAGGTGATTATACTCTAATGAAAACATAAATATTATATTCTATATCTGCCAATAAATCCTCCAAAATGTAAAAAACTGGACTTTTAAATGATGCCTTCAATGGGATTATGTTTACGGTGTGTACAAGTAAAGTGTAGATGAACAACCAACTGATGTCTTTGTTACAACTTTGTTTGTGTGTATTGTGTCAGAGCGCAGACTTTGTGAGTTTAATTTTTCAACGTAAATGGCTCTGTGGCGCAATGGATAGCGCATTGGACTTCTAGTCAAACAGTTGAGATGTTATTCAAAGGCTGTGGGTTTGAGTCCCACCAGAGTCACTACCTTAAAGGGACATGCTTTAATATAGAAATTGTGGTCTTAAAGTAAATTAAAACATTCTCCTCTGGCTGTTGGCATGCACTTTGATTTCCTACTTGCATGAACAAGTTGTTGATTCAAAGGTTGTGGGTTCAAGTCCCACCGGAGTCATTACTTTGAAGAGACAGACGTTCATATAGAAATTGTTGACCTACTGTACATTAATCTAAATTAAAAACTTACAGTAATGTACATTGTTCTTTCATTATAAATAGACTCCTTTAGATACTGGCTTTATTTCCTCTTTGACATCTGTGTAAATGGTGCCTTTAATGGGGTTGTGTTTACTGTGTGTACAAGTAAAATTGAGATGAACAACCAACTGATTTCTTTGTTACGACTTTGTAAGTGTGTATTGTGTGAAAGACAAAATTTTGTGAGTCTGAATCTGTGGTGCATATGGCTCTGTGGCGCAATGGATAGCGCATTGGACTTCTAGTCAAACACTTGAGATGTTATTCAAAGGTTGTGGGTTCGAGTCCCACCAGAGTCGTTTCTTTAAACAGACATGCTTTAATACAGAAATTGCTGTCTTAATGTAAATTAAAAACATTCTCCTCTGGCTGTTGGCATGCACTTTGATTTCCAACTTTCATGAACAAATGTGAAAGGGCAACTGTAGAAACATGGAGGTTTTCAGAAAAGAAAGTGACAACAGCTCATTCTGCTGTAACAAACACACAATTCCGTTTTTCAGGTGATTATACACTAATGAAAACATAAATATTATATTCTATATCTGCCAATAGATCCTCCAAAATGTAAAAAACTGGACTTTTAAATGATGCCTTCAATGGGATTATGTTTACGGTGTGTACAAGTAAAGTGTAGATGAACAACCAACTGATGTCTTTGTTACAACTTTTTTTGTGTGTATTGTGTCAGAGCGCAAACTTTGTGAGTTTAATCATTCAAAGTAAATGGCTCTGTGGCGCAATGGATAGCGCGTTGGACTTCTAGTCAAACACTTGAGATGTTATTCAAAGGCTGTGGGTTCGAGTCCCACCAGAGTCACTACTTTAAAGGGACATGCTTTAATATATAATATAAAGTAAATTAAAACATTCTCCTCTGGCTGTTGGCATGCACTTTGATTTCCTACTTGCATGAACAAGTTGTTGATTCAAAGATTGTGGGTTCAAGTCCCACCAGAGTGATTACTCTGAACAGACAGACGTTCATAAAGAAATTGTTCACCTACTATACATTCATCTAAATTAAAAACACAAAGTAATGTACATTGTTCTTTCATTATAAATAGACTCCTTTAGATACTGGCTTTATTTCCTCTTTGACATCTGTTTAAATGGTGCCTTTAATGGGGTTGCGTTTACTGCGTGTACAAGTAAAGTTAAGATGACATAACTTTGTAAGTGTATATTTTGTTTCCTTTGGCTGTTGGCATGCACTTTGATTTCCTACTTGCACAAATAAAACACGAAGGGCCCTATCTAGAGACAGTGTTTGGTTTGTCCGTTCTTGGCTACCATAGAAATATGGCCGATTTCTGAAAAGTAAGTGTAGATGACAAAAGCTCATTCTATGGTAGCAAACATACAATTCCTTTTTCCAGGTGATTATACTCTAATGAAAACATAAATATTATATTCTATATCTGCCAATAAATCCTCCAAAATGTAAAAAACTGGACTTTTAAATGATGCCTTCAATGGGATTATGTTTACGGTGTGTACAAGTAAAGTGTAGATGAACAACCAACTGATGTCTTTGTTACAACTTTGTTTGTGTGTATTGTGTCAGAGCGCAGAGTTTGTGAGTTTAATTATTCAACGTAAATGGCTCTGTGGCGCAATGGATAGCGCATTGGACTTCTAGTCAAACACTTGAGATGTTATTCAAAGCCTGTGGGTTTGAGTCCCACCAGAGTCACTACCTTAAAGGGACATGCTTTAATATAGAAATTGTGGTCTTAAAGTAAATTAAAACATTCTCCTCTGGCTGTTGGCATGCACTTTGATTTCCTACTTGCATGAACAAGTTGTTGATTCAAAGGTTGTGGGTTCAAGTCCCACCGGAGTCATTACTTTGAAGAGACAGACGTTCATATAGAAATTGTTGACCTACTGTACATTAATCTAAATTAAAAACTTACAGTAATGTACATTGTTCTTTCATTATAAATAGACTCCTTTAGATACTGGCTTTATTTCCTCTTTGACATCGTGTAAATGGTGCCTTTAATGGGTTTGTGTTTACTGTGTGTACGAGTAAAATTGAGATGAACAACCAACTGATTTCTTTGTTACGACTTTGTAAGTGTGTATTGTGTGAAAGACAAAATTTTGTGAGTCTGAATCTGTGGTGCATATGGCTCTGTGGCGCAATGGATAGCGCATTGGACTTCTAGTCAAACACTTGAGATGTTATTCAAAGGTTGTGGGTTCGAGTCCCACCAGAGTCGTTTCTTTAAACAGACATGCTTTAATACAGAAATTGCTGTCTTAATGTAAATTAAAAACATTCTCCTCTGGCTGTTGGCATGCACTTTGATTTCCAACTTTCATGAACAAATGTGAAAGGGCAACTGTAGAAACATGGAGGTTTTCAGAAAAGAAAGTGACAACAGCTCATTCTGCTGTAACAAACACACAATTCCGTTTTTCAGGTGATTATACACTAATGAAAACATAAATATTATATTCTATATCTGCCAATAGATCCTCCAAAATGTAAAAAACTGGACTTTTAAATGATGCCTTCAATGGGATTATGTTTACGGTGTGTACAAGTAAAGTGTAGATGAACAACCAACTGATGTCTTTGTTACAACTTTGTTTGTGTGTATTGTGTCAGAGCGCAAACTTTGTGAGTTTAATCATTCAAAGTAAATGGCTCTGTGGCGAAATGGATAGCGCGTTGGACTTCTAGTCAAACACTTGAGATGTTATTCAAAGGCTGTGGGTTCGAGTCCCACCAGAGTCACTACTTTAAAGGGACATGCTTTAATATATAATAATAATATAAAGTAAATTAAAACATTCTCCTCTGGCTGTTGGCATGCACTTTGATTTCCTACTTGCATGAACAAGTTGTTGATTCAAAGATTGTGGGTTCAAGTCCCACCAGAGTGATTACTCTGAACAGACAGACGTTCATAAAGAAATTGTTCACCTACTATACATTCATCTAAATTAAAAACACAAAGTAATGTACATTGTTCTTTCATTATAAATAGACTCCTTTAGATACTGGCTTTATTTCCTCTTTGACATCTGTTTAAATGGTGCCTTTAATGGGGTTGCGTTTACTGCGTGTACAAGTAAAGTTAAGATGACATAACTTTGTAAGTGTATATTTTGTTTCCTTTGGCTGTTGGCATGCACTTTGATTTCCTACTTGCACAAATAAAACACGAAGGGCCCTATCTAGAGACAGTGTTTGGTTTGTCCGTTTTGGTCTACCATAGAAATATGGCCGATTTCTGAAAAGTAAGTGTAGATGACAAAAGCTCATTCTATGGTAGCAAACATACAATTCCTTTTTCCAGGTGATTATACTCTAATGAAAACATAAATATTATATTCTATATCTGCCAATAAATCCTCCAAAATGTAAAAAACTGGACTTTTAAATGATGCCTTCAATGGGATTATGTTTACGGTGTGTACAAGTAAAGTGTAGATGAACAACCAACTGATGTCTTTGTTACAACTTTGTGTGTGTGTATTGTGTCAGAGCGCAGAGTTTGTGAGTTTAATTATTCAACGTAAATGGCTCTGTGGCGCAATGGATAGCGCATTGGACTTCTAGTCAAACACTTGAGATGTTATTCAAAGCCTGTGGGTTTGAGTCCCACCAGAGTCACTACCTTAAAGGGACATGCTTTAATATAGAAATTGTGGTCTTAAAGTAAATTAAAACATTCTCCTCTGGCTGTTGGCATGCACTTTGATTTCCTACTTGCATGAACAAGTTGTTGATTCAAGGGATTGTGGGTTCAAGTCACACGGAGTCATTACTTTGAAGAGACAGACGTTCATATAGAAATCATTGACCTACTGTAACATTAATCTAAATTAAAAACTTTACAGGTAATGTACATTGTTCTTTCATTATAAATAGACTCCTTCTAGATACTGGCTTTATTTCCTCCCTTTGACATCTGTGTAAATGGTGCCTTTAATGGGGTTTGTGTTTACTGTGTGTACAAGTAAAATTGAGATGAACAACCAACTGATTTCTTTGTTACGACTTTGTAAATGTGTATTGTGTGAAAGACAAAATTTTGTGAGTCTGAATCTGTGGTGCATATAGAGGCTCTGTGGCGCAATGGATAGCGCATTGGACTTCTAGTCAAACACTTGAGATGTTATTCAAAGGTTGTGGGTTCGAGTCCCACCAGAGTCGTTGCTTTAAAGAGACAGGCTTTAATACAGAAATTGCTGTCTTAATGTAAATTAAAAACATTCTCCTCTGGCTGTTGGCATGCACTTTGATTTCCTACTTGCATGAACAAATGTGAAAGGGCAACTGTAGAAACATGGAGGATTTCAGCAAATAAAGTGACAACAGCTCATTCTGCTGTAACAAACACACAATTCTGTTTTTCAGGTGATTATACACTAATGAAAACATAAATATTATATTCTATATCTGCCAATAGATCCTCCAAAATGTAAAAACTGGACTTTTAAATGATGCCTTCAATGGGGTTATGTTTACGGTGTGTACAAGTAAAGTGTAGATGAACAACCAACTGATGTCTTTGTTACAACTTTTGTGTGTATTGTGTCAGAGCGCAGAGTTTGTGAGTTTAATTATTCAACGTAAATGGCTCTGTGGCGCAATGGATAGCGCATTGGACTTCTAGTCAAACACTTGAGATGTTATTCAAAGCCTGTGGGTTTGAGTCCCACCAGAGTCACTACCTTAAAGGGACATGCTTTAATATAGAAATTGTGGTCTTAAAGTAAATTAAAACATTCTCCTCTGGCTGTTGGCATGCACTTTGATTTCCTACTTGCATGAACAAGTTGTTGATTCAAAGGTTGTGGGTTCAAGTCCCACCGGAGTCATTACTTTGAAGAGACAGACGTTCATATAGAAATTGTTGACCTACTGTACATTAATCTAAATTAAAAACTTACAGTAATGTACATTGTTCTTTCATTATAAATAGACTCCTTTAGATACTGGCTTTATTTCCTCTTTGACATCTGTGTAAATGGTGCCTTTAATGGGTTTGTGTTTACTGTGTGTACAAGTAAAATTGAGATGAACAACCAACTGATTTCTTTGTTACGACTTTGTAAATGTGTATTGTGTGAAAGACAACATTTTGTGAGTCTGAATCTGTGGTGCATATGGCTCTGTGGCGCAATGGATAGCGCATTGGACTTCTAGTCAAACACTTGAGATGTTATTCAAAGGTTGTGGGTTCGAGTCCCACCAGAGTCGTTGCTTTAAAGAGACAGGCTTTAATACAGAAATTGCTGTCTTAATGTAAATTAAAAACATTCTCCTCTGGCTGTTGGCATGCACTTTGATTTCCTACTTGCATGAACAAATGTGAAAGGGCAACTGTAGAAACATGGAGGATTTCAGCAAATAAAGTGACAACAGCTCATTCTGCTGTAACAAACACACAATTCTGTTTTTCAGGTGATTATACACTAATGAAAACATAAATATTATATTCTATATCTGCCAATAGATCCTCCAAAATGTAAAAAACTGGACTTTTAAATGATGCCTTCAATGGGATTATGTTTACGGTGTGTACAAGTAAAGTGTAGATGAACAACCAACTGATGTCTTTGTTACAACTTTGTTTGTGTGTATTGTGTCAGAGCGCAAAGTTTGTGAGTTTAATCATTCAAAGTAAATGGCTCTGTGGCGCAATGGATAGCGCGTTGGACTTCTAGTCAAACACTTGAGATGTTATTCAAAGGCTGTGGGTTCGAGTCCCACCAGAGTCACTACTTTAAAGGGACATGCTTTAATATATAATAATAATATAAAGTAAATTAAAACATTCTCCTCTGGCTGTTGGCATGCACTTTGATTTCCTACTTGCATGAACAAGTTGTTGATTCAAAGATTGTGGGTTCAAGTCCCACCAGAGTGATTACTTTGAAGAGACAGACGTTCATAAAGAAATTGTTCACCTACTATACATTCATCTAAATTAAAAACACAAAGTAATGTACATTGTTCTTTCATTATAAATAGACTCCTTTAGATACTGGCTTTATTTCCTCTTTGACATCTGTTTAAATGGTGCCTTTAATGGGGTTGCGTTTACTGCGTGTACAAGTAAAGTTAAGATGACATAACTTTGTAAGTGTATATTTTGTTTCCTTTGGCTGTTGGCATGCACTTTGATTTCCTACTTGCACAAATAAAAACGAAGGGCCCTATCTAGAGACAGTGTTTGGTTTGTCCGTTCTTGGCTACCATAGAAATATGGCCGATTTCTGAAAAGTAAGTGTAGATGACAAAAGCTCATTCTATGGTAGCAAACATACAATTCCTTTTTCCAGGTGATTATACTCTAATGAAAACATAAATATTATATTCTATATCTGCCAATAAATCCTCCAAAATGTAAAAAACTGGACTTTTAAATGATGCCTTCAATGGGGTTATGTTTACGGTGTGTACAAGTAAAGTGTAGATGAACAACCAACTGATGTCTTTGTTACAACTTTGTTTGTGTGTATTGTGTCAGAGCGCAGAGTTTGTGAGTTTAATTATTCAACGTAAATGGCTCTGTGGCGCAATGGATAGCGCAATGGACTTCTAGTCAAACACTTGAGATGTTATTCAAAGGTTGTGGGTTCGAGTCCCACCAGAGTCATTGCTTTAAAGGGACATGCTTTAATACAGAATTGCTGTCTTAATGTAAATTAAAAACATTCTCCTCTGGCTGTTGGCATGCACTTTGATTTCCTACTTGCATGAACAAGTTGTTGATTCAAAGGTTGTGGGTTCAAGTCCCACCAGAGTCATTACTTTGAAGAGACAGACGTTCATATAGAAATTGTTGACCTACTGTACATTAATCTAAATTAAAAACATACAGTAATGTACATTGTTCTTTCATTATAAATAGACTCCTTTAGATACTGGCTTTATTTCCTCTTTGACATCTGTGTAAATGGTGCCTTTAATGGGGTTGTGTTTACTGTGTGTACAAGTAAAATTGAGATGAACAACCAACTGATTTCTTTGTTACGACTTTGTAAGTGTGTATTGTGTGAAAGAGGAAACTTTGTGAGTCATAATCTGTGGTGCATATGGCTCTGTGGCGCAATGGATAGCGTGTTGGACTTCTAGTCAAACACTTGAGTTGTTATTCAAAGGTTGTGGGTTCGAGTCCCACCAGAGTCGTTGCTTTAAAGGGACATACTTTAATACAGAAATTGCTGTCTTAATATAAATTAAAAACATTCTCCTCTGGCTGTTGGCATGCACTTTGATTTCCAACTTTCATGAACAAATGTGAAAGGGCAACTGTAGAAACATGGAGGTTTTCAGAAAAGAAAGAGACAACAGCTCATTCTGCTGTAACAAACACACAATTCCGTTTTTCAGGTGATTATACACTAATGAAAACATAAATATTATATTCTATATCTGCCAATAGAATTCTCCAAACTTTTAAATGATGCCTTCAATGGGGTTGTGTTTACGGTGTGTACAAGTAAAGTTGAGATGAACAACCAACTGAAGTCTTTGTTACAACTTTGTGTGTGTGTATTGTGTGAGAGTGGAAAGTTTGTGAGTTTAAAATTCCCATCTAAGAGGCTCTGTGGCGCAATAGATAGCACATTGGACTTCTAGTCAAATGCTTGAGATGTCATTCAAAGGTTGTGGGTTCGAGTCCCACCGGAGTCGCTACTTTATATTGTAAGCAATCTTAAAAATGTGACCATGAGTGGATTATGCTCAGTCGCATTGTTCTGGTATATTTAGGTAGATAACTGGCTCTGTGGTGCTTTGGAATTCTGGTGAAAACGTTTAAGATGTGAGTTTAAATCCGAGTTGCTGCTTCACACATTGGATCTCCTTCAACAACCACTTTTACTTCTGGTGTGCACTTCAAAACCCTTCTTAGAATTTGATGACACAACACTTTTGATTAATATACAAAAGCATATACAAAAGGTGTTAAACTACACTGCGTATGTTGTGTGTCTGAGTATGCGTATATGAGTTAAGTTCATACATACTTGCCACATACGTAAAACATTAAAGAGAAACATAACTGATTGTGTAAGTGTGTGTTTGTGTAAGTGTGTGTGTTACCTCAGACAGTTTCTGACACATGTTGTCCTCCCAGCCATCTTCAGGAGGCATTTCTGGGAAAAAAACCCAGTCTGCACCACAAGCCAGGGCACTGACCAAGGCCAGGTATCTGCATATACACACACACATATTTTTTTTAAAATGTAATCTTTGCTTCCCTGTAACAGATATTTGTCAGGCAATCAAATTTGAAAATGGATCTTAGATTTGAGTTGTTATATTCAAACTGTTGTCTGCATACATTTTGGTTTGTTTGGTTTGAGAATGTGTGTCTGCTATAGCATATTTAATAACTGACACACTTGGGTATCAAGATATAATGTTTTCTGATATTGTACCAATTCTCAAAAACATTTTTTTATAAAAAATTGACATACAAAAGATCTGTGGCAGTGCTTAACTTTGTTTTTTTGTTTAAACCCAACTGTTAGACAGCAGTGCTGTAAACAGGAACTGAGTGCTCGATGCTGGATGTTACTGGGACTTTGTTAAATACAAATGAAGATCCCACTGTTCTGGTTGCATAAAAAATACACTCAGATTTTATGCCTATGGTGGTGTGTTCTTTATAATATGACTTTGAATATGTTTTCAGTGCCTACCCGCAGTGCCTGCCCATGACCTCCAGCACAAATGTCCTCTGGTGGCTGGAAGAAACAGTGAAAGACAAAAAGAATGTCAGAAACAAGAAAAAGTACTCATCAGTTAAACCCAGTGGACTGATCTGTCGAAACAGATCAGTGCAGGAAAAATGACGAAGACACGCTCGCTGGGTGAAGCTTTCACTCTCAACTTTAACCATTTCTAGAGTCTTTGAGGTTTGGACTCTGATGGCAACAGATGGATGTAAAAGTAAAAGTTATCTTGGTTAACTAGCTAACCTACTGTAGTTGGATACCGTGTGCTCTGTCTTGTCTAGTCTTGTCCTCTCTTGTTTTCTTTTTTCTTATCATGTCTTATTTTCTCATTCACTTCTTGTCTTAACGTCTCAAGCCTTGTATTATCTAGTCTTCTTATGTCTTCTCGCGTTCCTTCTTTGTCACATCTCCACTCCGTCTCCTCTCGGGATCTGTTCACCTCTGAGCTGTGGTCATGATGGCGTCCACCACCTCGATGATCCTGTGCAGTGCCGAGTCGGTGCCGATTGTCATGTCGGTGCCGCAGAAGTCATTGTCGATGGAGCCGACCATGCCAACGATGTGGAGCACCGAGTTAGTGCGGGCTGCTTCCTCACTGATCAGACCTGAAAAAACACGAGAGGGACGGAGATGAAGTCTCCTTACACCTGTAAAGCCAGAGTGAAAAGCCCTGCAGTGGGCAATCACCTTGCTGGACGAGCTCATCCAACAGGCCGCTCCACTCCTCTCTGAACAGGTTGGCTCCAGTCAGGCTGCCGTCACCACCAATCACACACAGGTTGGTGATGCCGCGCTCCACAAGGTTGTGTGCGGCTTTCAAGCGGCCCTCGTGGGTACGAAACTCTTTACAGCGGGCGCTGCCGATGACTGTGCCACCCTGAAGGAAACATAAATTACAATCTCAGATCACGTTACTCTATACTTTAAATGCTTTTCTACTGACTCGATTCTGTTGTCTTGAGTGAAAACATACTTTGTTGAAACCGTTCAACAGATCATTATTTTTAAGTCTTGTATACTGATTGTTACAGCAGCTACACAAAAAATTCAGACTCACTGCGATTAAAATCCAGTTTTGTTTGTTAAAATGACAGTAATGAAATATTTCCAGCTGCTCAATGTTTCCATCTTTCAAACTAGTTTCCTCCACGATTACAAAAATGAATCCAAGGATGTGATTGGATTGTTGGATTTCAACTCACTAGGGCAGTGACGACAAAAGTAAAATGTTGTAAATAATTATATTTTGGAGGGTAATATTATTACTGAAATGCATTAATAATTAGTTACACTGGAGATACTATTATTATTACTAGTAATGAGTTACTGCCCAACACTAATTGTTATCATAAAAGAGTATAAAACTGTTACAATATATACCAGTATATATTATAATATTGCTGGTCTGCAAGCCGTTTTTTCACAGTTGCACTGGATGTAATTCACTTAAGACAATGAGAGTCTGACTATGACAAACGGTGAAAAGGTCTAATTCAATCACAGACTCATGTGGCTCGAATCTAAAGGCTGCGCTGAGTCACTTCCAATGATGATCAGACACAGCAGATATTCACACAGCACTGCTGCTCCTCGGTCAGAAAGCATTTACAAATAGCATTTCATGGTGCTAAAATCTGCAGCTGCAACCATAACACAGGATAAAGTCTTTTAATGACAGCTGAATTTGAGAGTTTTGTTGTTTACGGCACAGAAGAGTCAACATGGACAGTTTTATTTCAGTGTGTGTGACCTGAAACCGCAGCAGAAAGCTCCACTCACCACTTGCAACATGCTGGAGACACTTTCCCATGTCGCCTCCTTGATATTGTCTCCACCATCCACCATCCCCTGGTACCCCTGAGAGGAGACACAAGTAAAAAAAAAGTTCAGTGGATCATTTATGACATCTACGTAACCAGTAATTGTGACTATGGGTCACTTAAGTCTCATCCTCAGTGATTATATGTCTAAGCCTGCCACTACCTGCAGTTTTATTATCAATGAATCTGTCAACTTTTTTCAATAATTGATGATTTAGTCTATAAAATGTACACAATCACAATTCCCAGAGACCCAAAAACCAAATATATATTTAGTTTACTATCACATAAGATAATAAAAAGCAGTAAATCCTCACATTTAAGAAGCTGGAACCAGAGTATGTGTCCTTAAAAAAATCATTTACATGATTAATCAAGCATTAAAATAGCTTTCAGTTAATTTTTCTGCTGATCAACTAATTACAATTAGATTATGTTACAAGTTATGCTTTTTCGGATACAAGTTATGCTTTTTCGGTTCCACTATCTTTTACTTGCATTGTATCCAAACCATCAGCCACAGCACAAACCAAAATCAAGGCATCGTGGCACTCAGCTGTCATTACTCACAGCCCAGTGGTTATTCGAGGCTGATGAGGATGACAGTGCAGACAGTGAAGGATGAAGCCTGCCCCTGGTAATCCAATTATACCCACACTGAGAGCAGATCGTCTCTATCTGACCCTGTCACTGCCATCAGTGGCGTCATTTCCATTCAAACCGCAAATATCTCCTCAGACGTTCGATATCGAGCAGCTCTGAGATGTTCTGGAGCCAGGGATTCACTGTTGCTCTTCCTCTCTGAATCTGAATCACTGTAATCCTTAAGTAGTGTAACCAGAGAGTATTTTATTCTATATTAAAGGTTTTTATCACCATGCATTGGTGTAAAGCAAAATGGTCATGCATTGAAGTGAAAGATTCTAATTAGTTGGCTTTATCTTAAATATATGCATTTGAAATTGAATTTACTTTAAACAAGTCAGTGTTAACCATCATATGATTTGTGTTATACATACAGTATCCATGTGAATGCTGCAAATATTTGGCTTACTAGCAGCAGGTTATAAATATAGACGGGCCCTATGGGGAGTGTAAATAGTCTCAGCAATGAGCAGGAAGTACCATTTCACTGTGGGGACAGTGAATAAAACAACCAGCTGAAAACAAGGCCAAGAATCCAAAATGTATATCCACCAAGGAAGGGTGAAAAAGGTTAAGATACTGCCTTCAATTCCATTTAAAGGAGATATCAACAACCGAGACCCCTTTTCTGCAAGTGACAAAGCAGTGTGATATTCCTAACAATAAAATACTGTATTACCAAAAGCACCCATAACAATAAATGGCAGCTTCTGCTGACGATGTGTACAGCACTGTAGACTGCCTTCGAAGGAGAAGACACTTTTCAGATGCACTTAATAATCCAGCGACTGAACTCCTAAACAGCCACTTAAATTCACCTACAACATCCATTTGGTGGCTAACCATGTTGAATGGTGTTTTAACAATCCTCATCTGTTTTAATCGGACCGCTGGCTGTAAAATGTGCTTAAGAACCACAATGAAGTTTGTTTTGCAAAAAAAGAGCTAGTAGCTAGTTTAATATAAAAGTTTTCGATTTTTAGGACGACCCTGATACCTGTCTGCCTTCTTCTTAGTAAACCTAACATTAAATATCTTCTGTGATTGGTGAATTTACACTCCTATTTACATGTACACAACCCTGTATATATACCCTATGATCCTTTTTTGATATAATTGAACAAAGCAGTGAAAAGCGCAAGTAAACAAACAGGTGAAGCAATAATTAAATAAGCAATTTTAATAGCTTGTTTAGGTGTTACTCTAATTTGAACGTATGTGACACTTTATTAAACTTAACTGGACTTAACTTTTTAAGGTCAAATCCACTGAATGCACAACTCTGTTACCAAACAAACATAGGACGATATCAGGTATTTTTCTCAAAGACAGTGGCAGCCCAGGTTGTCAGTACTAATGTGTCTCAGTGAGTGGGACAGGGACTGCAGACTGCAGACGGAGGTCATGTCTGGAGCCGGAGCCTGAGCCGTGCCTCACCTCGTGGATGAAGTAAACCTTTGCTCCCACGTAGATGCCCATTCGGACGACAGCCCGGACCGCCGCATTCATACCTGGAAAAGGACAGAAGAGGGTTAGGGTTGTCATAGAAACAATAAGAAATGGATGGAAACGGATGAACAAAGGATGCATTTACTGCAGGTCTCAGCACCAAGCACTGTAGCAGACAACCTGTGATATTAGTGTGCATCCAAACGTCCAGTGAACTTCAAACTGATTTTCAAAATGTTCTTTAAAAAGTGTAATTTAGGAGTGTTTGTGATACATTAGAAAACAATTTAAAAAAGCTGTTTCTGCTCATTAAAAAAATCACGTTTAATCAACCTTAAATGCAATGCCTAAAACAGTTTGACCTTTCTGGATGTGATGGTGGATATTTCACATCTACATCTACAGACTAGAAAGCTCAGCTCAATTTATATATCTGTAATAAAGGTTTCATCTAACGCATGCATAAAAACATTGAAGCGTTTTGAAGGAAAAATTTGCGAAGCATCCTTCTTCAACTAAATTTTGGTTATATCACCATTTAATAAGGTCAAAACTGACAGAAAGAGAGAGAGAGAAAGATAATATAGTCAACAGAATAACAGCACAGACAGAGAGCAGCAGAAGCCAGACAGACCCGCAGACCACAGGAGAGGTAAAGAGGTCAAAAGAGAGAGAGAGAGAGAGAGAGAGAGAGAGAGACAGACAGACAGAGAGAGGGAACGAGAGTGCCCTTGAGGATCTTGTGCCGAATCACAAAAGCGTCTGTCGGAGCACTTATTGGAATTAGAAAGAGGACAGACCATAAATATGAGACAGTCTGTGAATCAACACGTTGACTGTACAGTTTTATACAAGCACACAAAGGCTGATAACCCTGATTGTACTGACTGATTAAAAGATGTATTTGATGTCTGGGCTCAGAGATGTATCTTGTTGCAGCATCCTGCATGCAGACTGAGAGCTGTGATAAAACTTTAATGAGCCTGATGGAGAAAATGGGTGTGGAAGCACAAAAGAAATTGTCCATCATTCGTTCCCAAAGACCTATACTTCAAGCATCCTGAAGGCTCACTGGGGATCATCCTGCTCATTACAACGACTTCTGTTGTGTGACGCATGCTGATATGAAACGATGGCTGTTATAAGGCAGGAGGCAGATCTTTCTGAGCCCATTCTCCGTATGAGTCCAAGCACTGAGCACAGCAGGCACAAGCTGCCCCTCACAGCCGACAGAGCTCTCTCGGCCAAATGTCCTCCCACGCCACATGCTTTAAACAACCTGGCCCGTTCACCAGGTCCCTGTCTGACGGACAGCGGCAAAACGTAGCCCCCCTCATTCATTTCACTGAGACTGGCGGCGCTGCAGAGAGCTGTGGCAGACCAACACAGGGTCATCTGTCATACCACAATGCAATGCATCCTTCTCCGGCAAGAGGCTGCGATATCCAATCAAATACGTGCAATCACACATTCCTTGTAGATTGCTTTGTAACATGAAGAATGTATTTCTACAACGACAAAGGTTTCTAGATGCTGTCACATTCAAGTTGTGAAAGGGTTTCTTAAGACCCAGGAGGTCGTAAAACTTCCATCTTTTGTCAGTGAACACGCAGCTGATGTGAGTCTGCTCTGAACTTGAGCTGCAAATAACGATTCTTTTCATAATCGATTAATTAGCCGATTATTTTCAGCCCAATACTCAAAGATATACAGTTAAGTTTGCCCAATTTTTAATTTGTCACTTGACTAATCAATTAGTTGTTTGAGGTCTAAAATGGAGTGAAGCCTGTGAGCTAGTTCAGGCAGTCCACTCGAGCTGCGCTGATATACACACATGACAGGCCTCATTCAATAATCACCCTTCCAATCTGGCGGTCTATTTAAACTGCACAATTTCCCACCATGCCGCTGTTGCCCTGCATATTGCTGCCTGCTGCGCTGTAAGCCCCACCACCACCCCAGCATCCACCTGTAGGCTCCGGCAGGGGGGTTAAGGTATTTGCTCATCACTCCCCAATATCTCTATGTAAACATATCTGCGGGGAGTGATGAGGTTGGAGCCTGGACGCCAAAATCTGAATCTGCTGTACTGCTGTAATAAACATTTCAAACCTGAGTTGTCTGACTGAACTGAATTAAAATATCACATCAATCCACTGAAGACTGGATCGTCAGATTTATAACACAAAAGAAAGTAAGTGGAGCTCAGTGTCATCCTGCTCTCTCTTACCTCTCTACCTTAGAATTAAATAAACAGTTCATTTCCATAACTACTGCTTCCTTGAGGCTTCAGTTGTAACATTCAGATGCAGGTTACATGCAGTCTGATGCACAGTGGGGAGTTTGCCCCGCAGTAGAAACACAGTATGCCAGCCTGGATGTGCTTCCAGGCAGCGCTGTACATTAACATGGGCTGATGGGATGAGCTAGTGTTGCTAAGAGACCAGGTCAGCGCTGATTGGTTGGAAGGGATCCGTGCAAACGTGTGAAATGTGTTTTAATGATTTTTAACAAAAAAGGAATGCACCAAATAAATTAGGTGATTCAAACACAACCACACAAATGCCTCTCATGTCTGTGTCTGTGTCCCAGCTGAGCTCTCGCTATAACGAAACGCTATGAGTATTTCTCTCCGGCCGGCTGCAGTGACTAAACATCTCCACTGTGTGTGTGTGTGTGTGTGTGTGTGTGTGTGTGTGTGTGTGTGTGTGTGTGTGTGGTAGGAACATTTTGTGCAAGGTTAATATTGGTGTTCCTATGTTAACAGAAAGTCATGTAAAGTTTGTTGAAATTAAAGAAGGTTGTAAAAGTTTTTGATGAACCGGAATTTACAGGCAGTCGCGGCAAATTTTAACTCGACACCTCGAAAAGTTTTTGAAAAGTCAGAACCTATCGAAGAGTCTGGATCAGACTTTCTTTGTATCTCGGTTGTAAATGAATTATAGATTATAGAATGGGACAGATCTGAGTGAGTCAAAGAAGGTGAACTGAACCAATACCTGTCCCTTACCGTCATAGAGAGGATGGACGTGTAATTCATGAAACAGGGAACCTCTGTCTCTTAATGTCAAACTATACAAACGGACATTTAGCCGTTGATTTTATTGTAATGTCGATTATTAATCAGATTCATGCAAGCACAGATCTATATTCAGAGTATGAACTCATCCACGTGGGCTCATTTTAAGTGTGGTAACAGATTTATACGACTCTGAGCTCTTCGGTGTGTCAGTTACTGCAGAGTTACTCAAAGTTTTCGGCTTTCGCTCTCTTAGAATGAACTGGTATCAACTCAACTCCGTCTGGAGACAGCTTACACTATACAGAAAGAGGACCAATCAGGTGAAGAACAGCCTTCCTTTTCAGCTTCTAAAGAAGACCCAGAGGCTGACGACTAGACAGTTAGTCACAAGAACAAAAGCCAGAACCAACAACAATCCCTGCACCACTTATTGGCATCTCAAGAACTCTTCAATCAAACCTCAGATGCTCCGAGGATGAGAAAACACACTGTTACACATTGTTACTACACAGGCTGGGACTGTGATATGAGGCGCCACCATACTCTGCAGTGAGACTGAGAAACAACATGAACAACACTTCAACAACAGCCTATAGGCGCACAGCGTTATGTAACAGCCTGTAATCCAACAATGGCAAATAGATAAACCATAGAAGGACGATGTGTGTCCGAGTAAAAATAAATGTACTGAGGATATTTTAGGAACATATTATGAGCACTAAAGGTCACACAAATATCCATAAAGTGAGGTTAGATTAATATCAAAGGTATTTTTATTTCTCCTATAATGACAATGTAAAATAATAACAATCTCACTTTAAAGGACAGAATGTGTATTTAATGCATTAATGTCCTTTTCCTTCTCTTCCCCACCACATCACTGCATACTCGCTGCTCCTCACGTAGGCGGCACAACCCTGCGTGACAGGATGAGGTAAAGCAACCCGCACACACACCGGAAACCCACAGAGTCTGCCTTCAAAGTTAAAGCACTGCGGCGCAAACTGAGACATGTGAGCTTTATTGTGAAAGGTTGAGTCATGAGTGAGGGGGTTTTCAGTGTGGATGCATTGATACTGGTCCTCTCACGACTCATCCTCCCTGATGAAAGACACGTGTTTTTACTCGTCTTCTGTCGTATTCTTTCTCCAGAAGTTGACTGGATCACTGTTACTTCACTTTGTACTAATTTACTATTTCTAATCCAAACCCATGAGATTGCTATTTATGAACTTTAAGAAGGCAACTTTTAAATGCTGCACAGACAATTACAGGTCCAATGCAATTCTTATTACATTCAGTGCTGGGATGTGGTTGAAATAATGTAAAATTAACAACATATTTATAAATCAACTTTGAAATATTAACAAAATCTCTAATCTCTTCCAATCAACAATACAACAAAGGCAAGTCAGTAAGACAAACAATAGGTTTGTAATCCTATGATACAGACCTCCAGCAAGGTCTCTGCAAACTGCCCGAGCTCCTATTATAAACATTATAGTAATAACTCATTAGATTATTAGATTATATGTCCTGAGAGCGCCGTGGATGCGCACAGGGACGCAGGCAGCACAGCGCATATAAAATGTAATGGTGCATTATAAGGAAAGGAAACATGTCAGGGGGAGATGTCTTCTGAATTATTCATTGATCGCGATCACTTGTTGATATTAGTGCTGCTTTCCAAAATTAAACCAAACGCACCCATTCCACTGGGACTCTATTATAGCAGGCCCGGATTATCACTGTGGTTGAATGTGGCATTAAAAAGGCTCCATCCGGGAGAAATATTGTAGCATCCATGTACAAATGTGTGACAGGAGTGTGACCGGGAGCGTCAGCTGTTGCGTAACCGCCGTTCAGATTCATTTAACATCCCATAAATAGGAAGGTAGAATCCACATGTATCAGCTGCATCTAAAAAATACCCAACTTTTCCTCTTTTACGCACGGAGACGCAGCCTTTGTTACCCTGCGCCCTTCATTGATTTACTATTGATGTAGCTGTAACGCAAGGGGTCCTTTATCGGACAAGCTTTGCGGCCACACATCCATTATCGGACAGGTGTTTGGCTACAGTGCTCTTCTCCAATTGAAATATGTGCAATTAGCAAACTTCCTCCAGAATATCCCTGTACCAGTGGGGGGGGGCGTCTAATATTTACACTATCAAACCAAAATCAACCCTTTTGTTTTATCTTCATCTGCACTGAGCTGGGTTTAGTTTCCCTGCTGTTTATTTCTGCGGTCACAACCGGTAGCGGGGCATGTCCGATGATGGAACTACGCGACGTTACCTTGGGCATCTCCTCCGCTGGTCAGCACCCCGATGGATTTGCCAGCCCCGGACAGATTCTCGAAGAATTTCCGGGTGTCCTGCCGCTTCGGTGCCACCGCGCCAGCCATGCCTGAGCCCGGGTTCCCTGTCACCTGTCAGAAAGTGTGAACACAACAAAGCAACACAGCGAGCCTCTGACAGCGTCCGAGACTGCACAGATACTGTAGTAGGACTGCAGTGGTCACCGCCCTCAAGCTCCATGTACACACACCCCCACCCTCCTCACCGAAGATCGTGCATTAAAGAAGATGGCTCACTACACGTTTGTGTCTTTTTTTTACTTCCATGGGTAAATTACACAGGGTAGAATTTCATTTCAATTAAAAAAGGTTGATGTGAATTAATAGGGTAAATCCAGGTGTTATCAATGAGACTAATTAAGTTTTAGTTTTTTTTCCATTTAGTGTAGCACAACCTTTGCAGTGAGCCAACATGCACAAAAGCAGCACTCTGACTAGAGGGGGAATTCAAAGGTGGGGGACCGGGGTGGCCACCCCTGAAAGCTAATTGGCCGCCACATTATCCTCACCTCTCCCACATAAGATACAGGTATCATATGAAACTAAAAGACGTACCGCATCCATTGTTATAACCCACGCCGTGCTAGAATAACGCTCCAAAGTCAGGTTCTGGCGATGGAAGAACTGGCCTGGTCATTTTTAAAGGGATCCCATTGACCTCTGACCTCAAGAGGATCTGAATGGGTCATAAGGGCACCCACAAGTCTCCGCTTTGCAGACATGCCCACTTTATGCTGATGCCATGTAGATTTTTGGGGCAAAAAAACCGTGACAAACAATAGGTTTGTAATCCTTTGATACAGACTAGCAAGGTCTCTGCAAACTGCCCGAGCTCCTTTATGTGATGCCATGTAGTTATTTGGGGCAAAACCACAGTAGTAAGAAAACAATAGTTTGTAATCTATGATACAGACCTTCAGCAAGGTCTCTGCAAACTGCCCGAGATTATAAACATTATAGAACTGGCCTGGTCATTTTTAAAGGGCCTGTGACCTTTACCTCCTATTAATGGGTCATAGGGTACCCAAAAGTAGCTGCTGTTGATGAAAATGTCTGTTGACATTTGGGGAAAAAAACAGATGCTTTTGTAATCATATGGTAAAGACCTCCAGCAAGGTCTCTGCAAACTGCCCGAGCCCTTTTTTTTGAGAGTAGATTTTTGGGAAATAAAAGCAAGTCATAAAACAACAATAGGTTTGTAATCCTATGATACAAACCCCCACAAAGGTCTCTCAAAACACCCCCTTTTTTGCTTTTTGGCAAAAAACCACAAAAAAAAAAAAAAAAAAAAAGGTTTTAAATCCAATAAAAAAAACCCCAACAAAGTCTCTCAAAAACCCCCTCCTATCATAAACATGATAGTAATAACGCTATTAGATTATTAGACAGTATGCTATGCCAGTAGAGTTTTGGGGCAAAAATCCCTCACGGTGCATTTTTTTTCATCCAGTATAAATGTGTTATTTCCCTTAGTGTTTTTCATTGGCACTGTGTTTCCCCTATTAATGTAAGATAGCTGCTGTGAAAATAAGGTCAGTTGACATGGGAAACAGATGCTTACATTGGTAAAGAGAGTGGGAAAAAAAAAAAAAAAAAAAAACAAAAAAAAAAAAAAAAAATAATAAAAAAAAAAAAAAAGAAGAAAAAAAAAAAAACCCCCCCCACAACCCAACCAAAAAATACCCTCAATTTTTTCCCCCAAAAAAGAGGAAGGTGGATATAGGAAGGAATAAGGAATACTTAACTCTTAAAATGCATAATAATGTAGCCATCTATTGGCCCACTTTCATTTGCTTTAAATGGGGCATGAATTAAGATAACCCACTTCTCAGAGCACCAGTGAGTATGCGTGCAGATCATTTTAGAAAGAAGCTTAAAATAAAATAGAGAAATGTAGACTTGCTGTTAGAAAAATACTATTACAAATTAAGTGAAAGTGTATTTATTGTTGTGTATGTAAGTATGTGTACAGAGAGCACAGTGCAGGTGTATACTGGGTCCAGTGATTGAACTTAAGATAAAATGATTGTTTTTAGTTCTGGCTATAAAAAGCGAGTTGACTTATATATGTTTTAATGAAAGTAAAGTTAATAACAGAGAATATTTGTAGTGTTTTTCCTCGTTTTCCACCCAGTTGCTGTCACAGATGCAGAGTGAGAGGTCTTCACTTTTTTTCTATCTTTCTTTGACTCTCACGACCTTTCTGAGCCAAAGCCAGAACCTCACAGCCAATCACAGCGGTGTCTTCCTGACTGACAGCTGAATCCACCAATGGGCGTCCAGATCACGTACTGTGGGAATAGACATATTCCAACCAACCGCAACCGACACTGAGTCTTTTCAGCCAGGAAATAATAGACTTCCAGTAACAATTCATACGTTTATTTGAAATACAAACACTAAGAAAGTGTTGTAACAGCATGAACAGTTAACATAATGCAACACAAAGAGATTAGATTATTAGATTAATTATGTAACGCCAGCAACAAAGAACTGGATACAGACACATAAATCTCAGATATTACTAATATATTTCTGGTCCAAAGTCATTTTTAATGTATTTATTATATTCTAAAGTCCTGATATTTGTACTAAACAATTATCATATGATCATTTTAACTCTTTAAACCACAAGTTAGACAGAATTGATGACCTTAACTGAAGTTCATGACCTTGAGCAATCCTTCTGCATGCTGCAGGCTTTATCTCACTGACTGTATCTTTGCCAGCACAGTACGGCATCTCACGCTCCAGCCATCAGTTGTTCTGTTTCGTAACATTCATGACAAAAAAAAAAGCTTTTATTTGAGAGTAAGGAACCGTTGCTGTGCGATTAGATTGGAGGGGCCACGCAGGGGACATCGGGGACTCGAACAGTTTCAAGTTCCTTTCTGCGGGGAAGAGTCTTGGGAAGCCAACGTTATATCATATGTGCTAAGTCCTCCTGACTAAAGACATCTGGCTGCTCCTCACTTCTCCAAATGCAGGCTTAACATCTGAAATGAGGAACTTCTTGAACGCCACATGAGTCTGGGTGTGTCTTTACAAACAGCTACACAACAGTGTTTCTTATCTTACACTGAAGAATCCAAATCTCAGAATCCCTTTTAACTAAATAATAATAATAATAACTTATTGCATTACAGTGAAGGAATGTGACTCCAGTTTAATGTTGCCGTCTACAAATATAAAATAAACATGTGAGGATGTTTAATAAGGAAATGAGGAATAAAGGCGGGCACTTTATCATCCTACACTTCCCATAATGCAACTGAAAGCCATATCTTTATTACACATCTTTTAAACTTCATGTCCACAGTTTGAAACACAGACTTTCTGTGTCGTGTCCAGGGACAAACCGAGATAACCCTGACGACGGCGTAGGGTCAGTGCCGTCCCCTCAGAGTCAACGAGTACAGAAAGAGGTCAGGGGTGTGGGATCAGGTATCATAGGTTAGCTTGGCTTTTAGTATTCACAGACGCCTGGCTGTAGTTCCTTTTTCTCAGATGTACCCCCACAGTCCTGTTTTATGACCGCAGGTTCCCCGTGATCAATACCACCAGTCATGTTCCAAATGTGTGAATTTGAACTGATTTTAAACTGGATGTTATTTAGCATTATAAAGTGGTTTTTAGTAGATTTCTACCAGTTGAACTTAAATGGTTTTGGGGTTTTTTTTGGTTAACTTTGTATTCAGAACCAGTTGTGGCACAAACTGGATGTTTTTGCTATTTTGACCATTTATCCATTACTTTAAGTTTATTATTTAGACTTCTCTTCTCTACAGCTAACTCATTATGTTCATATACCACAATCCTTTCACATACCCCTCTGGCAACTGCTGAAGTACCCCCTGGGGCTTATTAACTGGCATATTAAACATAAACAATATAATATATAAATAAACAGTATATATTTAGACATCCAATGGGTGTGCAGAGATTGCTTCCTAAACAGAATAAATTGCCATTCGGTTCAGACATTAACATTTAAATGGGGGTCTGGAAAAAGAAGATTTTTCTGCTTATATAGAGAATATTAAAAACTAACATAAGAACCCATAATAGTTAATGATATAATATATTCTAACTTAAAATATCCCATGTAAATAGAATATTTAATAACCTTATATTTTGTTTTGGCATTACAGGTTAATTAATAAAAAGTAAAGTACAATATTATATATATTATATATAACTTAACTAACTAACTTAACTTAACTTAATATATATATATATATATATATATATATATATATATATGTGTGTGTGTGTGTGTGTGTGTGTGTGTGTGTGTGTGTGTGTGTGTGTGTGTATAGTAGCAGTATATTTATTATTTCTTTTAGGATTAATAAAGACACTACACTAATAAGATTAATATAAAAATGGATGCAAATGATGGGAACTTTTGAGAAAAAACAACAAATACTGGAATATGATCAGTTGTTATACCTAAAATCCCTGGAAAATGTCGCCCCCTGCTGATCTAAAGCAAGCATTGCACACACAGGGAGAACTAATTTTTTAACATATTACAGTGATGAGACATCATTAGTTTGCAGGTGAATAATAGTCTGTTCATACATTCACTGAGAGGCAGTCAGTGTCTGGGTCCTATAGTGGATGAAATGAGAAGACAGAAGAAGTCCCGCTCAATAAAAATAATTTATTTACAGTGGCATGAATCATAAATTAACGAGCAGCAATTGGCAAAAGCAACATTAGAGTCGACAGCTTGCATAAAGTGGTGTGAACGTCTGGACTTTTGCATAATAAACACACTCACACTCTGAATAAACTGTATGTACTGGACTGTGTCACCGCTGAGATATTTAATACGAACACCAGGGCAGAAAAGATCATTTAAAAAACAATAAAAAATCTCTTGAACTGCAAACAGTGATCTTTAAACGGCTACACTCTTCTTCTGCTTTGACATATTGCTCTGATTTACCATTTTACTGTGGAACACAAATAGTACAACTTATAGCAGATCACAAATTACCAAATCATTGTGTATTCAGCCTTTGAAAATATTCTAAAAAGGGGGCAAAAAGTGTGTTTTATATGTCTCTGTGGAGGTCCAGTAATTTTACTCTGTGATTATTTGAATTATTATGAGCTTTCTGTCATTAAATCTGACCTGCACTAGCTGTTTTAAACAGTAACTCCCTCCCTACTGTTGTGTAAAGAAACATTTCAGCTATAAAGGCGCTATATCCGCGTCAAGCTACAAAAAGCATGGTGACATATTTGTTCAGCACTAGATGATTAAATATCCTGATGACCTCTGGCCCCGATGCAGAAACATATTTCCTGCACTGCGGTTTTATGCAGACCAGTATCACCAGTGAGATCTTAAAGCCACTAATATAATTCTTACCTTCTATTTAGTATAATAGATTTTTATTTTTAATACACATTCAATCAGTGTAAGATGTGTTTGAAGTTTTGGACCAGAAGTTTAGAATGTTTTATTTAGGGAAAATCTTTTTACGGCTACAAAAAAGAACATTTGAGAGCTTCTTTTGTTAACTTTTGGAACTGAAAGTGAAAAATTCAAAATATACACAGCATTTTTCTCAATATTGAACTTTAGAAGCATTAATGTAAGAAAACGGGTCTTTAATCTTAGTAGTATTATCACTGGTTATGTTATTAATGTCATTTACAGGCCAGCTTGTTAAAATACACTGACGTTACTGCAGGTCACCGACAGAGACCAGCAGAGGTCAAAGATGACTTAATGCCCCTTTAAAAACACTGCGTTAAACGGTGCAACAGTACCGTGAAACTACAGACCAACTCATTTGCCGAATGTTTTTGATGTTAACACAGAATTTCTGTAATTTCCATGAGTTCACACACAAGTTAACACATATTGTTCTGCGTCACTTCTGGGGGGAAAAAAATATCAAAATCCTGGTTGTCTAATTAATCATTACACCTACAGTATGAAGTGGTAAAACACTCACTCAGCAGTATGTGACACATATAATACACCTGTAAACCTTACAGTTATACACCAGACAGAGAATCACAGATCTAAGGCATTATGCTTTGTCTTTAGCATCTTAAGGTACTTACATGAATTACAGTATTTTGCAATTGGTAAAATATCCATCTATGGATTAAGAAAAAAAAATCTTCAATATACATATACTGTATAAGTCAAAATCAAGAGAAAATAATTCACCTTCATCTAAAACATTAGGAGTTACTGTACATGAGCGTTTACACCCGCTCTTGATTGCCTTAAACCTTAAAGAGTTTGACATTCAGGACATTTGCATGGCTTACATTTTCTCTTCGAGGTTTTACAATAATTTACTGTCACTGAAAGCTGAAGGAAAAAACGGGACATTTTCTAAGATAATAATAATAATAATAATAATAATAATAATAATAATGTTTTCAGTGTTTCTTTTTGCAGTCAGTGTGCATTTTCACATTCTTCTTTTGGGAAGAAAAGTAATCATTGTTACAGTGTGTGCTTTACACATTTTCTGGGCCATCTAACCAAGCAGAGAGATTCAACACATCCAAATTGCCAGTTTACAGTCAGTCACAATTACAAGCTTATGTATGAGACAGCACCTAATGAATAGATAGAGCACCTTAAATAAAATACTCGAGGTCCAGTCTGTATTAAGATTCATATAACTTTGGACTGTAAAGGTTCTGGGTTGCCTGCTCTTCTTTGTGAAATAGAAAGCTTAAATTTAGGAATATTATTTATAAGGTCAGACTTTAACCGTGGCGCAAAACTTAACACCCTCCTGAGACTGGTTTTAATTTGTGTTCATCATTAGTACATAGAGTAGGTAGAGACAGCTTCACCCACAGAAAGACCCAAAACAACAACCACGACAACAAACAACACACGTCTGAATTGTCCTTCAGCAGAGGGGACAGAGAGCGAAACGCCTGTAACGTGAGAGCGACTCCTGCAGGCCAGAACATCGCAACCACAAAGTGTCATTTCAAAATGAATCGCAGTAGCATGACGTTTTATTATTTATAGTTTTTTTTTCTTTTTCTTAGAGGCAAAGCTGCTTTGCAGGCAGAAATATTTTCATTGGTCAAATCTCAGTGGGCGGACAGTCGGACATTGCGCCAGTGTTAGCATGCCGAACTAACTGACATTGCCATCCCGCCACAGCAAGCAAGCAAGAGCTAAACGCTAGGAAAGGAAATATTATGAACCGTAGCATTTAGCTTCAGACAAAGTAGACAAATATTTTTCAATTTCAAAATAGCTCTAGCAAACCGCTATTTCACAAGCAGAGCATGGAAAAATACATTTTATTTCAATCATAACCTTCAAATAAGCCCGTTAACTTACTGGCACTCTTGTTGTATTGTTGTTATTTATCTGCAACGCACTGAGGTTTAATTCAACCAATGAAATATTTCTGCTGAGAATTGTTTGTTGGACTAAAACTCCAAACTGCTATTTTGCAATATCACTTTTGGGAAAAGGGGTATTATAAATCTAAGTATGTACACTATCTATACACGGTCACCTTCATTCAAAAAGTCATTAAATAGGGATACAGCTTCCCCGTAACTACAGCAGTTGAAATATATTAATTTTAAAATCGACATCAAAATGTACCATTTTGAGAGATTTTCTGAAAGAAAGATATTCTTGATTTTTTTGTGTGTCATACAAAGAATCTCTAAAACTTCTTCAAAACTATAAATACCTGTAAAATATTTTCCATACACCTTCTCATTTGACGTTTTCAGTCAGGCTCTAAAACTGAACCATAAAAGATCAAATCCAGAGGTTTTCGTTTATGCTCGTCAAACCATTCACTTCTCCAGTGTCAAAACTGCGACGTCATTTCAGTTTCACACTCAAACACTCACAAAAGATTTACCCGATCGCAAAATACACTGCTTCAGAGACTTGAGAGGATGACAGTTTTCAGTGGGAATACATTCATCTGACCAGAGAACATACTACCAGCAAACACTGCGTGGGTCCTTGTACAGAAACCTGGGACTAATAACCATTATTTTACACTTGCATTTGTCTAAAAGGTGTTGAGTGTAGTATTTTATGCTTTACCATCATGCAGTTTGTTTTGATTTTGAGGCGGTATGTATGCGGTTAATAAACATGTAAAGTAAAATGGTTGCTGGTGTTTTGTTCTATCCAACTCCAGCCAAGTTAAGGCTGCTAGAGGTTAACCATCCTCCATTTGTTGATAGTAATAATTCTTTTAATGTCTCAAAATTTTAACTTTATTCCACAGTGTCCAAAGATACTGCGCCAGATACATCCAGACACAATTTTAGCTGCTACCTCCATTTTAATTTAAGAGAAAATCTGACTTTAAGATGTAAATATGATTCTGATTTTTATGTTAAAATGCTGCACAACAAAACCTTTATCGTGTTTGTGATTCTATGTGGTTCAACAGTAAACCGTTTTGTGAACAAGTTCTGGTGTTTACAGTGTACGTGTTTGAGAATGTGTGTACTAGAGTACAATATTTGTATTTTGTACGTTAAATCTTCAAACAGTGGGCAGCGCCTTTATTTACCTAAAGGCGTCTCCCTGTTTCCTGTTCTACAGTATATTCGTTTGCTTTTAATGAAAACTCAACACTTCCTATGAAGTCAGTTCAGGGTAAATAATCCATCCATTACTTGAAATATCTTTATCGTAAATCATCTTCTGTACGTGTAGAGTTTCACTAACAGCAGCTTCACGTCAAGAAAGCTCAACAAAGTGGGCTTCAATCTATGAGTGAAAACAGCATTTCTTTTAAAGAGTGGAGATTATAGAGCATGATTAAATTGTACTGATGAAAATAATTCTGTGGAAATGTAGATTATGTTGAATGTATCCGGCACACTGTTACAGTAAAGCTACCGTTCATTTTTTAGCAGCCTTAATTTGATTGTTTGAACATGATGTACAGTATACAGATAAATATGAGCTGTATTCAATTATTGAGGATCGAAACATTACCTACAGTAAATAGCTAAAATACAAGGTTTCCCACAAAACCCTGAATCAGCAGTGAAACAATATTCTTGTATCTTCCTATTGAGCATTTGCTGTCAGGATGGTTCAGATGGCAGTTCCTCTACGAATTCTGACTTTTTGCATAAAATGTTAACTCAGCGTGAAGTAAGCCACACTGACATGAATGCAGTTCAGAAGGTTTTTACATGTCTTGGTTGTCCTCTCTCTTTAGTGCCTCTGAGCTGGCTGGTGTCACAGAGTGAGCAGTGTTTCAATCATGTGTCCTCAACTCCTTGATGCTTCTCCAAGAGCTGAGCTGAACTGAGCTGAGCTGAGCCGAGCAGGCGTCAAGTGTTTCTTTGCGCGGGCTCCTGTGTTACCTTGTCTCAACCGCAGCCGGGGTCAGCAGAAATTCTAATAAAGACAGAAAAATTGGAATCACATTAATCATCAAGGGAAATTAAAAAAAGACGATAACTCACTGGGCTGAAATGATATCCTTTCATTTATAATATATACCTTTGTCACATTTCTAATCACAAGAACCTGCTTCAAGAGATTTCCTACACTCTCATGTATTTGTTCTAAAGTGTCTCAATGTGCAGACTGGAAAACCAAACTTCCTTTTAGAGGGTAACAACGCATTTATCTTGTGAAAAGGAACTTTTGTATAACTATGGGAAGTAGTATAAAAGAATGACAAAGTTCTGGTAAGCCTCAGCTACCCAAGCCCTGACCCATGGCAGCAATAGAGAAGTTACTCATGTTTTTAATCTGAGATGATGCGTCTGTGCACGTGTGCATCCTCAGCTGTTAGTGGGCCAGGAAGCTGAAGCAAATTTTACTTAAAAGGCACGAAACATTTAACAATTATAAATGATTTACTGTAGTATCATTGGTGTAGTGGCAATGGGAGTTGTAACATGTACACAGGGAACTAATGTGGGCCTAAAATTGAGCCCTGAGGTACACCAAATTTACAATCGCTTGAGGACAACAGGTGCAGGGAACACGGCAGCAAATGAAACAAAATGTTTTGTTTGAGAGTCATCATAAGGACGATCGCAAGGTGATCCTGACAGGTTTGTCTTGTGGTAAATACGTCAAGCATATAATATAGAAACGACAATGCACATCACAGAGCAGTCATTTTTGTCTCTAGTTTTGTTTTAGTTTTTATTTAGTTTTAACAGTAGATGAAAAACAAATAACATCTCTAAATATAAGCTTCCATTTACCTCTACTGACTTATTAGTGTCATTGCCTTGCACATTACACATTACCTTATATGTTATTAACATCATAACATACAAGGTAATGTGTACGAAGACAACAATCTTTTACTTACAGAACTGGCTTCACCCTCTTGTGTCAACATGTCAATTCCCGCCAGCTGCCCCAGGATCAGACTGCTGTCACTCACCTGATGATGAGGAAAACACAATAAATATAAATCAAATTGCAAAAATGAAACTGAATCATGGCCTCCAATAAGTGTATGTATAGACATGAAACAGTAAATAGCTGGCAGCTGACCTGAAATTGTGAAATATCTCACCTGCTCTGTATTCATGGAGCTCATCTGTCCTGACATCTGGTTCATGTTGCCGCCATTGCTGCCCATCACACCCAGGTTCATGTTGCTGTTGCTGTTGTACATTCCTCCGTTGGGTTGTGTGGAGTATTGTGACTGGGACTGTTGGGGGTACACGCTGGAAGGAGGCAAGCTGAGTCAAAGATCATGTAAAATATTTCCAAAAAGACTCAAATCATGTTCACATTGAATCTTCTGAATTTGTTATTCTGTTGTTACCTGTTGCTGGTGGAGATGTTGGCAGGTTGAGGCCATCCGTTGTGGTCGGTGCTCGCCTGGTAGCCCGGTGCTCCTCCCTGGGGCTGGGTTTGGCCCTGGTTCTGCTGCAGCATGGAGCTTTGACCCTGCCCCATCCTGGGGGACAGCAAGGGGCTCTGCGGGGTCGCAGCCCCACATGGAAAGCCTGACACTGGGTCCTGGTGCTGCTGCTGCTGCTGCTGGCTCATTCCTGCAGATTGGAGTGGACAGAAGGGGTCATAATCAGCATGGACAGCTATGATAACGAGGGTGGAAATCAACTAATAGTGTTTATTTCTAGTTAGTACATTACTCTACTTCTACTCTACTCTAAAATGTACTTACATACAAGGAATACTTAATTTATTTGGGGGTCTTACAAAACTTAATACAGAGAAGAAAAATGGGAACGATCTTGCCTCTAATGTCAGTACTGACATTTGAAAAATCTTCTAAATCTTTTCATATCCAGTTATTCTTTAAGGTGACCCTACAATTGAAAGTAACCAATAACTTGAAGATAACAAGTTAAATATCCACCAGGCAGCCAGCGAGTCCATCTAACTAACTGAACTCTCTGAAGCCCCAGACTATTGTATAAAATCCTCACTTCAGAAACTAATAGTCTGAAAAGTTCCAGAAGAACCCTTCCTTTTTTTGTCAAATGAGTGCATTCACAACAAACTTAAAACACTGACAAAAGGCACATGAAGTCAAAAAATAAAATAAAAGAGAAGGAAAGATAAGATTTCCGTTCACCAGAGCCACCACCCGAGACATTCCCTACAAAATGTAGTCTCCTGATTGGTTTATGACAGGGTTAAAAGCACAGACAAAGTGTTAATCGGAGAGTTAAAAGCAGAAACGAGCACAACATTTACATCATGCAACCTTCAATCACACCCAGTCAACTTAAAAAAGGACTTCAAATCATTACACCAGTCTGAACAAAGATGATTATGTTTGATTACCGCCACCACAACAGGACAAGCGACTATAGAGCCGATGAAGCACACACAGACTACTGTGACGCCGCTGCTGTGCTCTAATCATATACCTGAACTGCTGAACTGGAAGGCACTGTGCTGAGATGGCGGACTCATTACCCCGCTGTACTGCCCGCCTACATTTCCCATCATGCCCTGGCTAGCCAGATGATGGCTGGGGGAGAGAGGGGAGGAGAAGGGGCTGGAGGAGCCGGGATGAGGAGGAGGAGAGGGCAGGCCGGTACCGTAGCTGGAAGCCGGGTAGGGGAACTGCTGCGGGTTGCCCTGCGGGAGCCGCGGGTTGGTGCCGCCCATGGGCATCGGCGTAGGAGCGGCGCCCCCGCTGGGCATGTTAGGTGGCATGTTGATGCCCTGATTCCGCATCATCATGGCACGCTGCTGGTGCATGTGTTGCTGCTGCTGTTGGCGTTGGCGTAGGTGGTTGCTGAGGTACTCGCGCTGACGCTGGGCCAGCATCTGGGCGTTGAGGGCTCCCTGCAGGAGGACAAACAGTGAGGTGACACTTAGATTAAATGAAATTGGATGTAAACAAGACTCTACAGAAGGATATACTAAGACTTAACCCTTTTTGCATTGTTGTTCTTGTATTATGGTTTACTGTATATTGTGTACAGGAATCATTTTTGTGTTTTTGTTACTTTTGTTTTTTGTCATCATCTGAAGTTTGATTATTACTCTGACTCTATCTCCTGACAGTGAAAAGTCTAGTTTCTAAAAGTTTAGAAAATGCAATTTTCCTTGAAAATGGCTGGAAGGAAACAATCAACCTAATAACAAACTAGTTGCATCCAGCAAGAGTCATTGATCTCACACTAATTCACTACCTATTTCCTCAACCTAGGACCATTAAAAAAAGGTTTCTTTCAGCAGTGATTTTCACCAAAAATTAGTACTTTGGTATTTTTTAGGATTCTGGCAGTGGTATATAGCCGTTTTTATTTTTAGCGTATAGGTTCACAGTGGCTTATTCTACTGTCGGGGGCACATGGAATATAAAAATATCATCATGTCATCATGTATATACTGAAGACTTTGCTATAGGGTTTTCTTGGCCCCACAAAAGGATACAATATGTGAAGTTATTGTGCAAACTGCAACATAAAAACAGAATTTAAAAATCCTTTTCAAAACTAAACAGTTTTTATCAACACTACCTCTTCTCAAAGGTTCTAGCGCTAAGAAATAAATGAGTTACAGCAGGGTTTTCAGCTGTGCAACGGTATGACGGTATTAAAAAATTATATTCATATCATGTGGGAAATTGAAACCTGTGTACCAGTTCATCCGGTATGTCCACCACCACTTGATCTGAATAGTGTTAACAAGTGAGGTGGAATAAGAGAGAGAGAGAGAGAGAGAGAGAGAGAGAGAGAGAGAGAGAGAGAGAGAGAGAGAGAGAGAGAGAGGAATATTAATACATACATATAGACTGACCTGGTTTGGTACATTGGATCTTAGAGGTAGATTCATATTGGACACTGCACTCATCTGGTTCACCATCGGCTGGCGGTTCTATGTGGGGAGGGGATAGATAGAGTGCTTTATTAATGTCAGTGGAAAATGACAGGAGACAGCAACAACCACTCAGACATAAAACATACATTTAGCTTCAAAACATCACCTTGACATGTCAGTCCCCATTTTTTATAGGGTGTAATAATGTCTCCTCCACAAAGCTTGTATGTGAGTGCTGCTTAAAGCCAGTCACTGTGTATTCCACTTCTCAAGCACTAAGACTGTTGTCTGGGACTCCTGTGGGGCCACCAATGCTAAAAATGTTTGCAATAATACTGAATAAAACCATTGCAAATTTGGTAACACACCTGCCATCACACGGTTTATTTTCAAGAAATCCTGGATGCTGAACTCTGACATGTCGAGCATTTATTTCAGCGTTAAAACCTTCAGCTGATTGCCTCATTTATGTGTTTACAGAGAGAATTTGGAGTCACTGTTTCCCCACTGGCACCAATAGAAAGGTAAAGATGGATGTGCAAGAGTCGTGTCTCACATCTCAACACGCTGTTAAAGCGTCAGGGCTATTTTAGTTGATTTACACAAGCTGTTTTCCCTCATCTCTCCACCAGGTGGCACTTTAGATATGTTGTAGACTGTAGAATATGTTGTTATCAAATATGTAAATATGGATGTTTAGAGTAAGAGGTAAGTCTTATGTGCTGAATTATATTACAAAATATTAAATTTAGGGATTAATCCTCCCATAAAGCTCCATAAAAACAAGAAAGGGAAGAAATGTAAAGAGAAACTAAATATATGTATTAATTCAAATTGACTTGGAAATGAATGCAGCATTAGAACATAAAGGTATTGTACACACAGTCTCAAAGAGGAACATTATGAGGCTCTTGAAAGAGATGTGATAACAACAGGTCAAGCACACAGGGTACAGTCTGTGTATGCAATTATCCTTATGAGTGAGCGTATGAATTTGTGTGTGTGTGTATGTACATGTCATGTGTGTTCATTGTTAAGTGTCTCAGCAGCAGGGAATTGCTGATGAAGGCAGAAAGCTCAAACACATTTGTTCCTTTCTGCCTGCTGCTGTTTAAACTCACTGAACCCTGTTGGCATCACAGCCTGTTCTGTTGCATCACATGTAATAAGAAGAAAGAGCAAAAAAGAGCAAAAAGAGACTGTATAATAAGACAACCTTGTCTTTTTCATGGTAATGAGACTCTGCACTTGAATAAGGATGAAACAAAGACTCAAGGTGTGTCAAGATCTTTTCTAAAAATGTTTGTATTCACAGGGAGCAAGAGACAAAATGGTAATGATTTTATTCAGGTCTTAATAAGGGAAGGGCCTCACTATGCTTATACAGTATGATTTATTATATATAATTGACTGATTTACATCTGATAATGTAGCTGCATGTGTTTTTAGACCTTATATAACGTTTCCATCAGGGTGCGTTTGGCTGGTAGATGGCAAGTTATAATTTTACAGCAGCCTGGTGCTGAAATGTTTGTGGCAGGGACGCAGTGGAAGTTAAAACCTACAGAAATGCAGTTTTCCACCTAACAGATATGAACCTAAAGAAAGCCCATTAACTATTCTGTTTACCAAAATGTAATAACATGTATTAGATGTTGTCATGAGCAGGGAAATCTCAACAGAGGCAGAGTTGAATCAAAAGCAGAGTTTTCCTCTTCGTATCCATTTTGCCATTAAGGACAGTAGCCACAACTAATAGTAGCAACTGCACAAGTGGTCACTTTGTCACCAAGCATCCAGCACCACCTACAGTACTGTGAACTGTGACACATTTAATATCAGAATAGTGATACAAACTATTTGGTGCCACCTACCAGCTGGGATTGGAGTCTGTGCTGCAGCTGGAGCCTCAGGTTGTTGGGTTGAGGTGGCACTCCCGGATTAGGCCCGCCTGGCCTCATCCCGGCCGGTCTGGGCCCCGCGCTCCCGGGCATCCTCATCATTGGGGGGTAACCAGCGGGCGGCATCCTCTGCGGCCCCATGTGGCCGCTCATAGAGGGGCCGTGGAAGCCACCGTCGGGAGGCATGCCGCCATAACCTGGCTGGCCACCGTACTGACTGTACAGGAGAGGCTTCATGTTGGCCGCTGGGTCCGAGGAGCCGAGGTACTGGTCCTGGTCTGACAGAGGACCCTGCAGGGAAGGAAGAACATTTCTCCTTGTTTTCTGTGTATCTTCAGTATTAACTGCAGACTTGCATCTCATAAAATGTTTTATTTTTCAGGTCAAATAGATAAATGTTATGTACTATATATACCAGTAATACTAATCTTAATTTGACTGTTCTTTTCATTTACATTATTTTAAATATTTAAAATAATAAAAACAATAAAACATTATATAAAGCATGATTAAAACTGGGAAACTCATCCATTAGAATAATTCTTTGTCAAAGATTCTTCGGCTCAGTTTAAAGAGGCTCACCTGTCCAGCCAGCGTCGGGATTCCCAACATCTTGTCGATCTCCTCCAGACCCTCGTAGTCCTTTAACACTGAGCACAGCTGGCTCAGCAGAGCTCCTTCATCTGGCTGGCCCTCAGGCCCTGTACCGCAGCACCCCATCCCGTCCCCGTACGGTGGCCTGCAAGGTAAATTGGTATTAATGTCACACCAGACGAAACCCATACTTGGACCCTAGAACGGCTGCTCTTGTCTAACCTCTGATGGATGACTCCTCCTTTATGCTTTACGATGGAATGAATGCCATACCTGCTTTGGTTTCCATAGTGATCCATTATCATTCGGTCTGGCCACGGTGCAGTCTGATTGGGCGGAGCTTGTTGCTGAGGGTAGGCGGGGTTTGCCATCTCCATCTCTGAAGGGAAGAAAAAAAGCAGAAAATGTCAGAAGGAGTCCGGTTTAGATGAGAGCCGGTGTCAGTTTGTGAGTCTTCTCACCGTTGCCCATCATCTGCATGTTGACCATGGGTCTGGATCCAGGCGGGCCTCTTGTGGGCATCGCAGTGTTCATGTTGGGGACCATGCGACCGGGTCCAACACCCTGGCCCATCATTGGCCCTGCAGTACCCCCTATGGGCCCCTGGGGACCCCAGCCCTGCTGCATGGAGCCACGCATTGACCCGTTGCTCATCATGCCTGATTTGGGGAGAACAGAAATAATCAGATTTTGAGATTATTAAGTTATTTTATACTATACAGAATCTTTAAACATTATTTTTCTTAGAAGAAACAAAGAGGTGTATCTGATGCAGATCTACTTTATTCAAGAATTGTGTTTTAATTTTAGAACTTGCATTAAATAAACAGAAACTTTCACTTATTTCGAAATGGAATAAAATTCTTTATAAGAATAATTCAGTAATTAAGACTAATGTAGGACTGAGTATTTTTAGACAGGACCGAGGGGGTACTATTTATTTTCCTGACCTGGATTGGCCATCGCAGCCTGGTTGGCCATGCCTGCGTGGGTTCCCATCATGCCTTGCTGCTGTTGCTGCTGCAGTAAAGAGTAGGGGCCGTTGTTCCTGTGCTGAGGAGGAAATGGCCTGCCAGCGTTGGGGTTGGGGCCCATATTGCCATCCAGAGACGCGCTCCGGACAGGAGGAGCACCTCGACCCAGTTGCCCCGGCCTGGCACTATTAAAGCCTGCTGGGTGGAAGGCAAGATTTTTCTTTTTATATTTGTTATTTACAAGATCACAAGAGCCAGAAATCATCAAATCAAGCCTCCAGACTGACACAAACACACTGTTACAGACATACCTGCAGGGCCGATGGGAGGGAAGGCTCTGTGCTGGGTGGGGGGGCTGCTGCTGCTGCTGCTGTCCGTCATCTGCAGGATGTTGCTGATGATGGTCTGTTTGTCCGCAGAGGAACCAGGCGGCACGGAGGACGAGGCGGACGAAGAGGAGGCTGGTCTTCTGACTTGTGGTTGAACCCCGAACTGCAGCTGCTGGCCGCCACTCTGCAGATTGTCCAGCAGGTCCTCCAACTCACTGGTCTGAGATCAGCCGCAGGAAAAAAAAACAGGATTAGAAGAGAGATAGTAACTTAACCATTATTTGGTGTACAATTTCAACACGTTTTATAAACCCAAATCATTTCACCACTCCCATTTGATCCCTAATTTAAAGCATCCGCAGGATGGTCGTGATCAGAGATAACTTTCTGTTTTACTGCAACAGACAACCTTGAATGAATCTGTTTTTGCCAACGAAGAACCAGAGGAGCTTTCAGTTCAAGTGCACTTCGCTTCAAACTTTGCTTTGAATTCTTTTTAATGTCAATATAAGATATAAAATATGTATGAAAGGTAGAATAAGATATTCTTTGTCTTTGTTTTATTTAATAAAGTTAACATGCAGAAAACAGAATAAATGGAAATAACTGAGAGGTACTATGGGTAACAACAATTCAAAGAAACTTTCACATAATGAAAACATCTGATATTCACTTTTCACTTTTGACATCTTTGAAAGAAACTGAACCCCCCCCCCCCCTCAGTATTACAGTGTAATTTAACCCACACACACACACACACACACACACACACACACACACACACACACACTGACAGGAATGGTTTCCTCCGGCCGTTTGGCTGCTGAATAGAGGAGGAGCTAAAAATAAACTGCCGGCACTAATGAGGTCATGTGTGATGTACAGTAAGACACACAGTCACTGCTCTGTTTAGCCAGAGTGTATACACACGCACACGCACAAACACACACGCACAGTGAACACAGCATGGCCACACATCAAGGGCATCATTTAGACGGCGATGTGAGAAACAAAAATCCAGTTTTTGTTGGACAAGTGAAGAACGATGTTAGCGATGTGGCTAACCTTGGCCTAATGTCTGTTTATGCAGCATATTAAATGTCAACCAATCACAGCATCGCTGTCGGCCTATTTTACAAACATCCAGTGGTTCTCACTTTGTGCCTCAAATAGCTGTGTGTCAGTATATCCATAAAATCAAATATATAGAGGAAACCTTGATCATTTTCACACCAACTTTAGCTTTTACTGCTAGCTCCAGCAGTGTGGCGTCACCTCCGCTGTCAGAGTTCAGTACAGTGATATTGGTATATCATGTCTGATTCATCAGCTAACAGGTAGCAAGACTGAAATTTGCTGGCAGATTAAAAAACGGAATTTGCTTTAAAAAACAAACAAACTGGGGACAACAAACGTTTGCTAACTGTGTTGTAGTTTCCCACAGCTGCCACTAGATGTTAGTAAAAACCCACACGTTAGTGGTTGCACCTGTAAGTCTTACTAGGATATGACACCAGACCTGTGAATGCAACACTGCGCAGACAGAGGCCATTCTTTTCAGTGGACATTGCTGCTGCTCTCTCCTAAGCAACCACCACCATAGGGTTGGGCACTGCCCTGATTTCCCTGCCAGAATTAGAGGCCAAAGCTCAACTGCTCAGTCTCCTCCAAGACAGGAGGAAAATTCTAATGTGTTCATCTCTCTGCACTTCTGTACACACCAATGTTTTAATTATTATTTTACTCTAATTTAATTGTGTGCTAATTTAATCACTTGCAATTGTTCAGAAAATGTGTTGAATAAAGGTTCATCTGATTTGTGCATGCACATGAAAACACAAACACATCATCGACATTCTGTTCAACAGGTACTTTGTTCTTTGCTTTGTCTTTCTGTTCTTCCCGTTCTGCTCCTTGTTCTGGTAATGTGCAATATAATCTCAACAGCTTTTACCTAAAGCACGTTCCCCTGCACCAACAAAACCAGCTCAACAAAGCATCACCTTTACTCTGCAAGCTACAAACCAAGCCATCCAGGCTGGGAGCCTCTGAACGGCTGCCTCCCCTCCGGCACAGCCTCCGCTGTCCGGAGGCACAGCTGCTGGCGGGAGCGTCGCCTTTGTCTCTGAGGATGTCACACTTTTGAACCCCCGTCGTCCGCCTTCTTTCCCTTCCTGGAACTAACTCCAGCTACGTCACTGCACTTTCATTTTAAATAAGCATGAGAAAACTGCAAAGTGGCTGCCCTTTAACTGCAAGAAAGTGTAAAATACTGGTTCCACAGAAACCGTCTCAGTTTACCACTCAATATCCAAATGTATATGTCATTATCATTACATGAATATTAATCCTTAGTAGACGCGTGTATTTACCAACGCTGGGCATGGTCCGACCCATAGGGAGGACAGCTGTGAACCTGCGTCTTCTAAGGTAACGAAGACACAACAATTCTCATTTTCAGGTGATTATACAGTAATAAAAACATAGTTATGAGTATTTTATTGAATTTCTGCCAATAGATCTTCCTAAATGCTACACATTGGACCTTTAAGCCTGGAGTTTCCACATGGACAATTCTTTCAACCCTTTTTCTTCAGCAGAAAATAGCTTGATTAAAACTTGTTTACAGAACCAGATTATCCAGAGTAACCATTGGGTTGGAAGGAATATTTCAGAACCTGGACAAATCAAACCAACCACTGGAGGTAAATAAAACATATCTGATCCTTTATAATTGGCACTTTGCTTCATTAAATCATTCATTGACGAGCAAAATTGCAGGTGAATAATGTTCTGCCAATCCACTGACAGATTAATCATTACAGCACTACTCATGAATATTACTGTCAACAACACTGACCTGGTCCGCCATGTTGAAACCCGCCTCCTGTTTCTCTATCTTAACGTTGGACAGCTTCGGGCCCTCACCAGGTTCCATCTTGATGGCTTTATCAAGAATGCCGTTATCATCCCTGTCCAACAGATAGCGAAGCAACGCATTGTCCTTCTTTTTGGGGCTCCCTGGCTCCTGTTTGGTGCAGAGTTCACCTAGTGTGGCCATGTTGTCCCCTGAGGCTGACTCTGGACCAATTGGATCTTTTCCGGTAGCCTCAGCCGTTAGCTTGGCCAGCTCCACAGGCGAGGTGCTGTTCTGCAGTAACCTGTGGAGGATTTTGTGTTTCTCCTTCAGCGAGGTGGAGTGGTTGTTATGCCCGGCCCCACCCACACCCCCATTCCCACCTAGCTGGTCCTTACAGTCCTGGTCGTCCCCCAGGGACTGCGGTGGTGAGCAGGGATCAGAGGGTTCTAATTTGGTGGTGAGGAGCTGGAGCAGCTTAGTGTGCCCTCTTGAGTTCAGAAGGTGATTTGGGTTGTCACCAAGCTCCCCGAAGCTGTCAGGGTCACCGTCTCTCCCCTCCTCTTGCTCACCTTCCTGGTTTTGTGATGACAACAAGTCTTGCTGGTCCCCAAAAGTTCCAAATAAGTCCGCTTCTAAGCTGGGATTGTTCTTAGCTAGTTGGCTACCAGCGCTGCTGCTGTGAAAGGGGCTCTGAAGACCAACTGGCTTTTTGTCAGGTGACTCTGGATGCTGCCCCTCGGTGAGTCCCTGTGAAACTCTGTGGCCCTGGGTTAGGGCCTGCAGTGCACTGAGGGAGTTGAACCCTTGGCTATTTCCTGTGCTGCTACACACAGATGCTGGCGAGTGGAGGCCGGCTGCAGGAGAGAAAGAACCAGGGGGATGTTGGGCAAGGTGAGGGCTACTACAGCTGCTGCTGCTGGCCGCCATGCTGGGGCTCTGGCGATGACGAGGAGACAACATGCCACCCTGGGCCCCTGAGGTGACGCTGGGGCTCCCTTGGGCCGAAGGGCTGCCCAGCCTGAGTGAGTGGCTGTTTCCCTGAGGCGTGGGTGCCCGACCCGATACAGCCCCCAAACCACGTCCAGGGGCGCCGGAGGCCGTGGTGGAGTGGTGTGTGTTGCTGGTGACACTAGCATCAGGGGAAGTGGTGGGACCACTCACACTGGTTGGGGTCATTGGCTTGGCCAAGCCCTGGTCTGCGGTCATGCCACCACCCATGTTCTCCCTGGGAGGAAAATAAACTTATGAGATTATGTGTGAATATGTTTAGAGATATGCATTGTTTATTAGGATCTCCATTAGCTACAGCATTACAGCCGCTACTCTTCCTGTGGTCCACAGAAAGCTTTACATTGTGACAATGCACCATAGCAACTTACATCATAACACATAACAAAGGTGGTTAGTTAATGTTCCCTAAAGTAAATTAGGCTTGACAAAACAATACAGAATATGTGTGCGATAAAACCTGCAAGCTGCTTGTTCCATAACTGTAATAGGGATGACGTGGAGCAATCTTAGGTGAATCAGAATTCATTACAATCATGGAAGATCTCAAAGGTCATATTGTAACTGAAATACATTTATACATACATACCAGTATCCTTTTTCCTTTTTTTTTAGCTTTACTGAATCTTGTACCATGTTTTTTGTTATGCTGAACCCCCTTTGCTTTCAAATATACTTACATATTTTCTATATTTCTAAAGTGTATTCAAACATTTTATCCGTTTGTCATGTTGATTTTTACCAGAAGAAGACCCGGTAGGACTGAAACGTTGCTCTTTCACTACAAACTCTTACACTAGTTTTGGAACTGTAATCCAGCCTGCACATACTCTTGACTAAAAGCCCCCCTCTTTAACCAAGACCACTTGGCAACAAATGACCATCTGTAATCAAAAAGGAAATACAGTGTCTGCTATTCACTTACTGACCTCTGAGTTACTGCTGCTTGGTTACAACCATAAATGTATCTAAACAGCTCATGGCAGGAAAGTATACTGCAACAGGAAATTCATGGATAAATATATAATGCCATGTTAACACATTTTTCTTTTTTAGAAAACCCTCAAACACCAAGAAAAGCATCTGTCAGATATAAAAGAAGCTGAGATTTGTACCTTGAGTTGTTTCCAGGGTCAATAACTTTCACACTCAATTCCTGGCTAGGTCTAATAATTTATAATAACATTTATATTTAATTTCAACATTTTCATATGTTCCCCTTCAAAAGAAGTGACACAGTTATTAGGAAAACCTGACAGAGTGAAACCAACAGTGATGTTCTAACTGGTGATGACTATTGAAAGTGCATTTTGGAGAGAGGTCTTTCGGCGTCAATCATGTCATAAAGTAGAACAGAGGGCAGTTTTGAAACCCGTGTACACAACTGAGAAAACAGAGTTGTAACGAGGCCTAAAGCTGTAGCAGAGAGACAGCTTTAGACATGGAGCGGCTTCAGCCCCACACCAAACACACAAAGCTCTGATTGTGCTGAGTGCTGGAGCGATAATTTTGACTGTGAAACTTGTGGAAGTAAAAAGGCCAAGTTCTCGCCATTGATCCCCGAATGCTCCGGGTAACAGTCCTGGCATTGTTTCCTGACTGCTGTCCAATTTGTGACTCTGAATGATCATACCAAAGGCTGGTTGCTGGTTTTGCGTCGGCGTTGCGGGAGGGAGGGAGGAAGGGAGGGACGGAGATACTGTAGACTGGACTGACTGGTAGTGCTTGTGTTTTGGTCTATACATGCTGCGGCTGTTCGGAATAAACAGGCTCTTTGTTCTTAATCCACATTGCTGTTTCCCCTCTTTGTACAAACCGAGAGGACCACAAACACTGAGAGCGAACATGTGATGGACGCACAGGTCATCAGGGGAAAGACAAGGAGGGAGATACACCGCCATTAGCAATTTTCTAATCTTGGGTGGCAGCTACACGGCTAAACTATATAACTTGACTCCTCAAACCTTAAGATGTTTTATTGGTGGGGAGGCATAAAGCTTTCTCTGGACTGACTCCCTGCAGGTTTAAGAGAGTTTTTCAGTTCTTGTTGGCAGTGATGATTTATCACCTCTGACTGTACAGACGCTGCTCTCTGTTGCAGATTGGGTTTTAGGCTGAGGCTGAAAATGTGATTTTTTGTTTAAAATCTTGCTGTTTGTACTTCTACTGAACTATAAATGCATCAAAACATAACTCAATATACGCCATTAAAAATATAATGTTGGTTCATTAACTGTTTTCAATAATGTAGTTCATCTGTTTAATAGGTTCAGAGGATGTTTCAGGGGTCTTAAATCCTGCTTCTTACTGTAACTTAACTGAAATAAGAGATTAAGTTCAAACAAGTCTCTTGTCCAGGGAGGCTTTTATCATTTAAGAAATATTGTTAGGCACATAATAGGAAAGAATTACACCCAAAAATGTGTAGAAAACTGATGCAACCTTTTAAAGATGGAATCTGCGACAATATTCACAGATTCCATTATCTTAATTAAGATAAAGTTCATTCATCATTGCACTGACGAGTGCCAGCTCCTAAAGACTGAATACAATGTAGAAGAAAGACAGAGGCAGAGAAAGAGTAGCCGCTACCTCTGTAGGATGTGCAGGGACATGTAGAGCTGTGGTTCGTTGGTGGCTGTAGATCGAACCAGCTTGCTCTTGGTGTGAGCTGAGACGATGGTGCCGTCTGCCAGGGAGAATCTGTACAGAGGGCTGAGCGCATGGCCGATCCTCAACACTGCGAGGAGACAGACGAATACAGAAAATGACACTTCTTACGGGAAATAATCATCATAACATGACTTACAGCTACTGAGAGGGAAAGCTTCCTACAAACTGCTTCCCCAAAAAGAGTCTGTACATAGATTAGTTGACAGCCATGAATTGATTCTTCAAATGAGTTCCAGCCTGCAGGGTGAGCTCTGACTTGTCTTACTCACCTTCTTGCTGGTGTTTCTTTGCGAAGGACATCTCCCCGTCATTCTGCAGGTGAAACCTCTGAATGCACCGGCGGACCAGGTCCTCCCAGCCCGGCTTCATGGACGTGCGGAGCAGACTGGTGTCCAGGGACGTGATCTTACCTGGACAGGCAGAAGACCCGATGTTAACAGATTGTTAATGTTTTGATGCTTGCCTGTATATGGAGCAGTGGGGTGATTACTTAGCAGTGTAACCGCCACTTATGTTCCAGCCCTTACGTCAGCAAGCATCCACCCTGCTGAAGTGTCTTGAAGCAAGGCACTAACTACCTGCGCAAACTTGTTCCTGACCTCATAATGAAAAACTGATTATAAAACAGCTGGGTTTTCAAACAACACCACACTAATTTACACCTATCACCCGATGTAATGGCAGTAGAACCTCCTCCTCCGGTCCTACCTTGAAGGTCCTGACGCGTAGTGAAGCTCTCGTACGTGGGCATCACAGGTCTCTCTTTGACGGGGACTCTTCTTGCCACGCAGATGAGACATGACTGGAAATCTGCATGTTTGGAAAAGTACGGATTAAAATAGTCCTTTTAGCATATGTATAAGAAAAAGAGTTTGGCTGTTAGAACAGCAATATGATTTCAATTGGTGTCTTTTTTCCTTTGGTGGCTACCATCCTGTGTGTGTGTTTGTAGGCGAGTGTGAGCTCATTCTTCCTCTCTTGGGTGGTCTTCTTCCTGCTCCCCACCTGTTATAGCTTCCCTCATTTAAACACAATGCAACAAGTCTGCCTTATTAATCATACTGTCTGTGTTTCTATCTTCATAAAGACAATGCATGCTTCAAAAGGGTCAATTGATAGTGTTTTAAACCTGCAGTAGGCAAAACCTGGATAAACCTATGCAAAAACCTTCCGACTATCTATCTACTTCACAAGCTCAAAGCGCAGCAGCAGGAGTCCCAGTGAAAACAGCCAACAGTCTATGAAATGACCTGTGATTGGCCAAAGCCTCTCGTTACAGGCTGGATCTTCTAAAGTATGAAAACAGAGCTAACATGAGATGCAGAAGTCTGGTTTTCTCTCAGACCACTTTAAGTACAATATGCTGAAAGGTTATTATGGAAGTTTTGCCCAATGATGGCAAGAAAAAGCTGCCTACTTCTGCTTTAAGGGTTAGGGTTAGGGTTAGGGTTACACTAAAGATCTGAAACTCAGACCCGACTTTGACCGCAACCTCATCCAAAATCTAATTTTTAAACTTCGGTCTCACCTCATTCCTATGGAGCCTGGAGTATGCCACTGAATTTTATTTTGTACAATCATAATCAGCTAATAAATTGATTCAATTATGATATTCAGTGATGAAACGAGGCAGACGTTCCCACTATTGCTCATATCAGTGGCGGTAAATGAAAGAAAGTTACTGTGGAGAATATAATTAAAGCTCTAAACCACCCAATATACTGTCTGGTGTTTGACACCAAACTACTACATAAATCACAACCTACACCACAGGTGTCTACTGCGGGACTCCTGTTAACACCTTGAGTCGACTGTACAGCCTCCAAATTTAACCTCAAACTCATGTCTACTACCCACAATACTCTACACGTTTCATCCTGAACAACAACTGCAGCGTCAACATCAATCCCGACCTCAAACTCAACCTCACCCAAACCCTCTTTTCTCACTTTCAACCACAGATACACCATAACCATACTGTAGCGCTGAAATCAAACTCAGTACGGACACCAACCTCAACCTCGCCATCGCTCTCATTCCCAATATCAGCCTGAGCTTTAACATCTGCCTAAATTTCAGTTTCAACTCGCAGCCCTCCGTCTGTCCACCAGACATGCTCCTCCTGTCGGGGGGAGAGATTGGAAGAATATCTGGTTGTCAGACATCTAAAATTAGAGTGCCAGACAGATTCTTTTCCCTAGTGTGTATGTGTGTGATAAGATAAGATGGGAAGATGACAAAGTGCCACACACTAATTAGTCTCTCCCGGTGGAAGGGAGGACAAGTAGAGTGGTGATGAAAAGAGGACAGGACACCAGAGACAGGGAAAGTGGGGATGGAAAAAGTGATGGGAAAAGGACAGAAAGTCAAGACCGAGATGGAATGACAGAGAACGAAGAAAGTAACAGCAAGAAACAACACGTAGGAGTGGAAAGGCAAAAACTGAGAGCACACAGAAACAAATAGAGAGACATGCAAATAACAAAAGAGGAACCAAATCGAGAGAGATTAAAACAAGGAGAGCAAAAGAGAAGGGAACAAAAGAGACAGATAGAGAGGGAAAATGGAAAACACAAGGCTAAATCAGATAAGATTAAAAGCCAAATAAAAGACCAAGAGAGAGATGTAGGGACAGAGAGAAAGAGGAATACAATGAGACAGTAAGAAAGAAATCAAATAAAAAAATAAAGAGAAACAAACAACAAAGACCAAGTGAAAAAAGCCAAAGATTTAATTTAGAGCCAATACCTTCCCCCTCTTCCTTGATAGACTTGGGTTCGGAGACAGCGAAACACTGCATGGTCTCGTACTTCTGCTGTGACGCGTCCTGCTGGTCGGACGCCGGCCGGGCCTCGCCGTCGGCGTGAGGGTTGACCAACATGCGACAGTTGAAGGTGTGACTGTTCCTGTTGGACGAATCACTGCTGCGATGATTGACTGGAAGACAAATAGAGACAACAAAACAAAAAGGGAGACGTGAGAAGCTGTCAGCGTACGCATGCTGAAGGTCCAGTGTGTAGGATTTAGTCACATCTAGCGGTGTAGTTGCAGATTGCAACGCCTTCACCTCACTCTCCTCGGCCTAAATGTTTCACAGTTCTCCAGAACTCTGTGAGGCTGTGGAGACCGAGGTCTTTCAAGGCAAGATTGACATAATGTTGACATTCATTACTCAGCCAAATAAACTTTTAAACAGTTTGTTCAGGTTAATTGAGGAAACTCCCCTCCAGCTAAAGAGTGGTTTGGCTGCGGCGTTAACCTGAGTACACTGTGACTCGCTAACTACAAGAAAAGCTAATACGAGCTACTACCTGCTGGGGAGTAAAAGACAGATATCAGTCAAGCCTATTTGAGCTTGATCTTCTAGCTAAGGAGAATCTTCCCCATTCTTTTTTAATGCTGTGAAATAAACCATAAATACTCATTCATTGCTGGTAAGGGTTAGGGTAACCCAATATGGTGGCTAGGGAACATCTCACATCATCTGAAATGGCTCCTTTATTAGACCACGTTCCAGTTAACTTCCTCGGGTTCTTACCCAGGCTCTTGGGGAGGAGGTTCTTGACGAACTCGTCGTGATCTCCAACATGCAGCACGCTGTAGACGCTGGTGTTCATCAGCTCCTCCTGCTGGTAGCGCAAATACTGGCTAACGTTCTCCGAGACAAACACTATGTTGCCCTCCATGTTGACCACGAAAAAGAAGCCGTCCAGGGCCTGAGGGGTGAGGAAACAGTGGGAGGGCGGAGGAGACAGGGGAAAGGGAATGAAGGGAGGGAACGAGGAGAAGATCAGGAAGGAAGAGGAGAAGAACGAGATTGTTGGAGGTGGAAAGTAGAGAGAGGAGCAGAGAGGAGAAAATGGAAATGTAAAAAAAGAATAATTAGGGCAAGTTTGGAGAGAGGGAAAAGAAAAAGAGAAAGTGAGAGGGAAAGGTGAAAGAAAAGGAGGAAGAAGACAAGGTAGAAGGAGATTAGAGAAAAAAGTTAATGCATAAGGCCAGCAGGAGCGGGGATTGGATGTTAATTAAAGTTCATCTTAACTTTCCACCCAAAGCTGATTAGACTCAATTAATACAAGTGAAAGGGAAAATGTTACTCTTTGTGTTTGGCTACCTGCTAAAAATACTTTATAAAATACAATTCAAAGAGTAACCATTTATTGCCATTTTATATCAGCAAATATGAACTTGATGATTTTTCTCTTTACTTTTTGTTACATGAAGTGTGTGATGTATGCTAAAAACAGCAGGAGACACTTTGTTTACTGTAAACTACAGTAAACAAAGTGTCTCCTTGCAGGAACAAATGCAACAGTTTCGGATCTGTGTGGACAATATCTGTTTCAAACTGTCCACTGCTTTTAAATTAAAACAATTAAAAACAAAGCTCCATAATTATGACAAAAAATACCAAGCAGTAACTTTGCTATTATAATTCAAGGTATTACAGCGAGTGTACAGCGCTGTGTGTGTGTGTGTGATTTCTGTGTGTGTTCTTTCCTTCCTGTCAACTCAGCACCTATATGTACAGACTGTGATTGGCCCTTTAGTCTGGCACATGTCTGCACAAGCCTTCTACAGCACGTCTGCCTGCTTATCATCCGAACGCTGCTGTAGAATGGAATAGAATAGAATATAAAGGGTCTTGGCTTGAATGACACCTCAGCCAGTGTTGCAGCTTGTGGAAGCTATATATAGCCTGTGTGTGTGTGTGTGTGTGTGTGTGTGTGTGTGTTTGTGTGTGTGTTTGTGTGTGTGTGTGTGTTGTGTGTGTGTGTGTGTGTGTGTTTGTGTGGGCAAGCTCCTCCCCTCCTTTTCTAATCTGGCTTTTCAGAAAAGGTATTTATACCTCATTGGGTCCCATGTTATACGTCACCACACACACATGCCCACACACACACATGCCCACACACACACACACACACACACACTAGAGAAGGCTTGATGACGGCATTGCCGCTAACCAGAGGACCTCTTATCTCTCTGCATCACTGTAGAGTGCAATGCCATTTAAAGTAAGAAAGACGAGCTCTAAATGTGCTGCAGACAAAAGACATGCATTAAAAAAAACCTGCAGCCTTGAAGACAGATGACTTTGTTTCATTCGGAGCAAAAACAAGAACTCCCACAATCATTCTCGCATTGCAAAAATAATTAAGGTGCACTGCCCCATTTTGAAACAGAAGAATATTTAATTCAAACTGTTACTTCTTCCCATGTTGTGTCAGTTGTGAAAACAGTTCAATTAAAGGCCGCTGTTGTCAATGGAAATACTCTGAATAATCACTCTTGGTGTCATCATTGCACCTCCAGCTAATGTTCTGTTTTGTGTCGCAATCGCTTTGACCTTTAGACTCTTTTTTTTCCCTCGGAGCGTGATAACAGAGTCAGACTAAAGTTGGCCTGAACCTACCTCCAGCATCATGGGCCCAAGGGCGTCTTTATCAATGACACCCTGTCCTGTGGAGGAGACGTCGGCCTTCTGCACCTCCTCAGCATCAGCCACCGGAGCTTTTTCTGCAAAAGACGAGAACGAGAGACGTGAAAAGGTTTTTCCCGGGTTCTTGCAAACTTTCGTTGGACGTTTTTTAACAGGAATTTCCATCCTATTGCTGAGAACTGAAGAAAAAAAAGAACTTCAAAGTGTGTATTGTATTAATGTATTTCAAAGGAATTTAGTGAATGCATGACTCATTGAAGTTATGAAGAGGAGGGTAAGTTAAAAGTTAAAAAGTCAAAAGGAGGGGTTGGTATCAAATGAAGTAACAGACTGTATGTTTAATACCACAGTTTGTTTTCTTGGAAGAAAAACACAGTTTGTCAGAATGAAGCTTTTTCTTTAGTATTTTCTTTTCCCAGAAAACACAGAGAGAGTTTTTTGTGGTATCATCACCCCTCGGGCCAGCAGACGCCCTCTCATACACTCACTGGCGAGTCCTTCACTCACCCTAAGTTACACCTTCTGCTAGTATGACCCAGGGCCTCCGTCATTGAGAGGACGCACTGTCAAGCCCGCAGGTTTGAGTTCCTGGAATGTCACGGAGAGCAGGTATCGCCACGCTAATGTGCGGTACATTACACACATTTAGACATATTAGAGCCCAGTCTCCACTCTCCTCCCTCGCTGTACCAGTGGACTGTTAAGCCTCCCATGGCCCCATTAGGCCACATAGCTGACATTCCTGTTGTGGGACCAGAGCTGTACAGAGTCATCAGCCCTTAAACCCTGTCACTTTAGATCCTAGAGTGGCCGTCATGTAGGTTTGGAGGGTATTAAAGTCCCAGTGTTTTTTATCATTAAATGAGATAAACTGTATTACACATGATCAGTCTGTGTGTTCAGGTTTAGAGCTTAAATCCCTGAATTTCCTTTCACACAGGTTGTTGAGTGATTTTGTGTCACATTTTCTATGGCTGTGCCTTAGTAGCGGGACCAGCAGAGAGCTGAACAAAGCTGAACATTACAACAACATCATCAGAAGAAGATGAGAAACGTGATGACGTGAAGTTTGGACTTCTCTAGTTTGGCACTCTAACAGCTTGTAAATATATATATCCTCCAGTCTGCAGCATGGACGGACGCGCGGCTCATTAGCTCTCAATAACTCTGACAAGAGCTTCCACATTGTGGCAGCTCCCAACCTTTGTACGCTCACAGCTGCGACGACTCCAAAATAAGAACCTTGTTAATTATTTCAATTAGCGGATTGCCAGAAAACTCATTCAATAAATAGTCAAGTTGTATTTTGGTTATAGTTGTAATTGTGCTTTATTTTGTAATCCTCTTATTTAGTTTTCTTGTGCAACACGCAGGAGTGAGTCCTAAAACCTCAAAGTGAGTAAGCATTTTAGCACTTGAAGTTATTTGAATGGATTTGTTGTTAGATGTCTGAAGTAAGGTATGTGCTTAACGCAAGCTGACGAGATTTTCACGTTTTGTTCTACGACATAAAATATGTAAGTAAATACCCCAACTGTACATTTTTAAACTTTTACATGGCTTAAAAAAGCTATTGCCAAACATGGAGACTTCACTAATTGCATTTACGCTTCAAAAATCAGAGAAATTCCATTAACTTGTGTGGACTGGAGTGTCATAAACCTTTGGCTTAATTATACACCAACCCTTTACATTTGGCCACATTCTTAAGTAAGCTTTTCAGCTACACACACACACACACACACACACACACACACACACACACACACACACACACACACACACACACACACACACATATAGTGTACATACACACTTTATTATTAGATACTGCTGGTTCTTGTTCAGTCTGAACAGAGGGACAGTTGACACAAATGGAAGCACACATACACACTCATCTTCCTACTATTATATGACACTGCAATTAAATGACACACCCTGCTAAGTTGTTTGACACACAAACACAAAACTCTCACACATACACACACATAAGGAGGCTCTTTACTATTTGCTTTTGTCTGTGTACATGTTCTGTCTTTCCACCAGGAGACCTTTTTTTCTGCACCAAACACAGCTACTGATTCCCTTTATCTAGCATTCATTAAGTTTATAGTCTTATGTTACTTTTGTAAAAACTTGTGTTTGCTATCAATACATTTAGTCTCAAATCCACCTCATTAGTTGAACACTAAGGCTGCTGGACAACAGTGCGTTGTTTCTGGGAAATTAGTCTTATTTTTTCTCTTAAAAGAAAAGAAAGTCAAGAATGTTTTGCAATAAAAAAGTCATCTTGTTTTAAGAAGATATATCTTTGTCTTAATACGATATTACAGCTAATATTGAGCTCAATAGGTTACAACAATGGTTTGCATAATATCCCAGCAGAGGAACAAGATTATTTTCCTTATTTTAAGAGTAAATCCACTTCCAAAACTTCTTTATTTAACAGAAAGTAGTCTTGTCACAGTGTTGTAAATGAAGCAGCTGTTCAGTTTTAATACAAAATGCTAAAAATAAAAAAGCTTCGGGTGCATTTAAGACAACGTCGCTTATTTTTATTATGCTGTTTGAAGAAACTGTGTCTTATTGGAAGATTTCTTTAGATTAAGGTACAAATTCTTAAATTCAGCTCAATAAAGTGACCAAATACTTATAAGTCTATCTTAAATAACACAACTTGCTTACATTTATGGGCATTTTTCTAGTTTTAACATCCTTTACAGTCTTTCAGTGGAGAGATTTTAATGCTAGTTTTAAGAATTCTAGCCAAGCAAACTTGGTTTACCCCACTGACAATTGTTTTTTGCTCAATACAAGTCAATACTTGTTTCTAGAAGGGTTGTTTTTGCAGTGTGGCTTTCTGAAGGCGACCAGACAGCTGTGTGACTTGTGTATCATCTATGTGTGTATGTGTGCGTGCGTGTGCTTATTCAGCTGTTGTTTTCAGACACAAATGGTGCTAAAACACGTGGACACCGACTGGCCGACCACAGGGACAAAAAGAGGAGAGGGAGGATGAGAAAAAGAGAGATGGAGAGAGGGATGAAATAAGAGAAAGAGAGTGAGCGGGGGGGAAAGTAGAAGGAGATGATTAGAGAGAGGGGAGGAGGAGAGGAAAAATAAATGGTTAAGGAAGGGTGAAAGATGGGCAGGAAAAGGGGAAAGAGATAAAGCAGAGGAAAAAAGGGAAACTTTAGGAAATTAAACGACAAATATGGTTTGTGGAAGGGTGAGAGAGGGACACGAAAAGTTAAGGGGAGAGTGGAGAGCGGGGGAGGACACACAGAGGTAGGAGGGGAGGGGAGGAGAAAGGAGACAATAGGGAAGAATGGGGGGTGATGGGGCGGTTGAGAGCCCGAGCCGATCGGCCGGCTTTCCTCTACAGACTTACATCATGTTGGTCAGAGTTACATAACAGCCCTGGTTCAGTCTGTCTCACCATCACCATCACACACATTATCATTACCCAGTCTGTGTTAACGCTCACATACATTTCAGTCTGTTGACATCCACTTCGGTTGCCAGATGGGTGAGAACTGATACACAGGACACAGCCGGAGTTTAGACCGATCACTGGGAGGGATTTTCATTTTGTGTATTTATTTTTTTTTGAGGGGGGGGTGGATCTACTCTCCATTATTATAATTATTATAATTATGTTCAATGCATGCTAAAAGAGGCTCCGGTGGTCTTATTTTTTTTGGTTGGTGGCATTTTTAATTTAGTTTGAGTTCACACAGTAAAATTAGGGCTGCGTTCACACGTTCGAGTATACCCTGTGAGGAGCCTATTATTATAAAATTATTTAAGACTCTCTATTAAGACACTTCCTACAACAACCGCATTCTCCCCCGACACTTTTCCAATGTTTGTGGTGGTGCGAACACGAGCAGAGATGCTATGTCACCATGAAACATATCAGATCTCTTCTTTTCGTAGTAGTTTTCTCACCTCATCTCCGCTCTGTTAAAACAGATTCCTGGCTGACTGGTTTTAAAAAAAGCTGATTTACTGGGGCACTCTGGTTGCTCACCTGGAAGAGCCCATGTACCCAGGCTGAGTCTTTACTGCAGCAGGTTTGAATCCAACCCGCGGCCCTTTGCTGCGTGTCCCTGACCAACTTAAGCTGTCCTATCAAGCCTTACTGTCTGTGTTTACAGCATTATATTTTAGTTTTTTAGAGTATAAAATGTATATAGAATGTATAAAGCTCTGCTGAGCTTCCCTGGAATACAGCAGACTGTCCTAAGTCAACATCCATTTGTTGCTACCCATAAAGTCCTAACTAAAATCCTAACCCTGTCAACATGGCTGAAGCGCTCGGCTTGCCCGTTGTATCCCCCGAAAAACAGGTTAAACCGGATGTGTGGAAATAGTACACATATACATATCATACAGTAGTTTCTAAAGCATAAACTGTAAATGTTTTGATGCCTCATATACACACACATACCTGTACAGGATATGGCACCAGAACTGTAATAGAAGGAACATTAACATTATCCTCACCCTGCTCCTTGATCTGCCTGATCTGCTTCACCGTCTCTTTGAGGATGGCACATTTGTCCGGCTTGACGTTGAGGTCGTCCATGTCGTTGATGTTGGCGAAGATCAGCTCGGCCAGCTCCTCGATGTACTTGTTCTCCTGCTCCCGGTTCCTCCTCTCAGTGTTCCTCTTAGGGCTGCCGGACACCAAACATGAATGAGAAGCAAGATTAGTATCTAAATAGTTAAATGATCAAGCACATGACTTTGAAACTTATTGGTTAAATGAAGAATTTTCAAGCACTTTCCAAGCCCTAAAAAAACACTAAAATCTCTCACTATTTTTATTCCATGCATGTTTTATACTTGCGTTGGACTAGCATTAGCTAATTGTATAGTATTATGACTACAACTGGGGGTATCATCAGTGCTTGAGCTTGTGCTTGTGCAGTGATTACCGTGTACCTTCGTTGAAACACAGACATCCACACTCTGACTTCCAAACAGCCTCACTACTAACTGAACTACAATCCATGTGTCCTCATTATAACCTCAGCGCAGCGCAACTCACGGTACATCCTGACAACAACCTTCATGCATCCTCTCGGACACTGAGAGCACAACGACTTGTTAGCCCTTATATAAACTGTCTGTAAAAATGCTGCAGCAGCACTTTTCTTCATCGACCTGCGGAGCCTCGACTCGTTTCACCAACCTCTCCCCCACGCACCCCGCTTTTTCTCCCACTCCCAGAATACAAGTGCATTTATTACTTTACCTGGTTACAAAAAAGAAACCCCCAGAATCATGTACAAGAAATTACTTATTATCTACATATTGGGCTTTTCGCGTTTCTTTTCACACTCAAATGGAGAGACAAGAATCAAAAGTGGGAATCAATACGAACTGAAATCAATAAGTGACACCCAACCCTATAAGTCCATAATGAGGATGTGGATAATTAATAATTGATTGAATGCTGCACTGTACTGAAGCTCCTGGTGAGGTTATCTCGTCCTGAAGTTATTATAATGTATAGTAGTTATTACTGTACAGAAGTATATGGTTATTGTAAAGAGGTGTGTGTTAATGCTACAGTGAGGGTTCAGTGGCGTAATAGTGATGTATGGAGACTGTGGACTAAGGAAGAAGGCCTTCACCTTGGGCCCAGGAGGTCTGACTGACAGTCCTTCCTCTTCAGAGACTCTCCCCCTCTGGGGGGCTCCGGGGTGTTCCCTCCCCCACTACTCATCTTCAGCAAATATCAGCACCTAGAGAGAGAGAATGAAAGAGAGAGCATTTTTTAGTTTTAACAAAAGAATCATAAGAACTATTTAAAACAGGATATTCATAATGATTCTGGCTGTCAGTGATTTTTCCAAATCTAAAACATACAACATACAACATATATACATACAACATATATAGATAACGCTGTCATGTTGAAACAGCAGCCCTTTAAAGTTATTATAAGGCAACAGTAAGAACTGTTTGTAGACATTGTTTGAACAATGCAAATGCAGATCAGTTACCGGACGTGCCTGTCATAATATTTACTGTCATAGTACGAAGCCAAAGAGCTCAGCGTCCAAAGAAGTTCTGTCCTTCTGTAATTTACATTTAAAGCTGATTTATATCTTTTGTTCTTGTTAAACATATGATGTAGAAGACCACAATGGAAATAAGTTATTTTTCACAATTTGTAATGAATATGTACGGCTTTGTCGCAGTGTTTGACAAGGTATATGTTTTATGTAGCTAATCTGCCTCTTTACTGATGTGCAAAAACATTGTGGAAATTAAAAACCTCACCGCTGACAGTGTTATTAACGACAGTATTATAAACAGACAAGAGTTAATGTGCTGGTGATGTACACAACCTGTTTGAATGGTGCATAATCAAACAGGGAGTGTGCTCATAACTCATGAAAACAATGTTTCATTGTGATGTGCCTGCAGGCAATATGTGGGAGGCCCAGTGGGAATACAGGAGGTGTCAATAATTACTTACAGTTAGGAATAGCTAATTCATGTAGGCACTCACACCGCTCCTATGTGAACATTTCTGGCAAATAAGATGTCGGCCTTTAATAGAAGTCACAGCGTTGAGAGCCAAACTGTCTCATTCTAAGAGTACAGTGCAAGAATGAAAAAGTATAGGTAGCTGGAAAGAAAATGAAACACCCATTGGCAGAGAAAGTTACACCATATGGTCACCTCATGCTGCTAGACCTTCTACCAAACACCGGTGACAAAACTCATCTTGTTGGCCCAACAGCGATCCGCACTGTGTTCGTCTTTGTGGGATTTTAACAACCTACTTGCAGCGTGCCCACGAGTCTCATTCTTAACTAAAAAGAGACAAAAGAGTCAGAGCTGTGAATAGGTTTTGACACTACCTAGTGGATTCGTAAGTGCTAATACACGTGATTTCTCCTCTATTGTCGGCTTTTCTAATGCTTGTTGGATTGTGAATTAAGATTTTTTTCCGTTTCTGACAATGTTTCACCTTTATCTTTGACTGGCGACGTTATGAGTTAAGGACTTCGACTAAAAACAGCAGCAGATCCGATGTCACTTGTCCAACATTACTGAAATTAACACTCGCAGTTATTTGCGCTCTTATAAAGTAAATTGTGCTGGTCAGATCTGTGTGGCAGTCAGTTTTTAAACATGCAGTCTTAAATCATTTTATAAGCATATTCTTTGTTAAATGATGATTTAAGAGATAAAAATATTATTTTCTAACAAGACTACAAACTGAAACAAAAAGTGCTGCTTTGAATGCGACATATCTTTACTTATGTACACAACCATACACACTGATGAGTGTAGCAGTTGCAAGCGGGGAGAAGCGCGGTGTTTGTCAGGGCGGTAGGCCTTTAAGGCCCTTCATTGGGCCAACACATCACCTGACTGTTACATAACAGCCGGTCTGTGGGGCTGATACTGAGCAGATGAAGGCAGGAAAGAGGGATAAGGGAGAGAGAAAACATGAGGGAGGGAGAGGGAGAGGGAGAGATGACATGAGAGAGAAAGTGAGAAAAGAAAGAGAAAAATAATGGATAGAAGAAGAATTTTTAAAAAATGAAAGCACAGCAGAACGGAGAATAGGAAAAGGATTTAATAGATGAACAATGGGTTTATTGGTGGGTATGTGCAGATATCAAGTTGGCGAGCGCAAATGGGGTGAAATAAGAAAGGAGGGAGAAAATGGGGAGATGGGCATCTGTTGCTCTGAATAATCAGGCCTGAGGAAGGAGGAGAATATGGCCTAATTACACCATGAGAGGAGTGGAGAGGAGTGGAGAGGAGTGGAGAGGAGAGGAGAGGAGAGGAGAGATGGCCAATCAGATCATGTAAAAATCAGCGTCTTTTGGCTCTGGCTTTCGCTGATAGTTCCCAGGAACTTGTTAATCAGTGTTCATCATCCTCAGTCTCATCCATATGCTCGCTGCTCACTGTGTTCCGCACTGCCACCAACATGTAGCTAAAACCGCGCCACCCTGTCCAGCCCGGGAGCCGCTCTCGCGTTGGACAGAAAAACAACCTTTGTCCGGCTGCGTGTTTTGTTTACTGAGGAAGTTAAGTGTCACGGCTCGGAGCCAGTCAGTAAAAATCGATCGTCAATCTTGAATTAAACGGAGGCGTGAGTTAGGAAAGAGTGCTTCTAACCAATGAAAGAGGACTGCACTTGTCACTATAGCAATCTGCTGCAACCAATGTGAATTCAAGCTGGCTGCAGCTGGTATTCTCCATGGAGGATGATACTGCTGACAATTTGAGCAAACCTTTAGGTCTACAGGGGTTTTTGAGACACAAAAGACTTTTCATTTTAGTATTAATGAGATCGATATTATTAACAGTGTTATTGTTCTTGCTTTGGCCCTCCTCATCAACTTTATTTTGTTTTTTCTTACTATAAAAGGTTCAAATATTTAAAAAAAATGTTTCAGTTTTAGTTGTTGGGTTTTCCCTGCCTACCGTCTAACATTTCGTGGGAGTGTTCATCAATGAAACGTAGCTCAGTTGCTGTCTATATCGATTGGTTCAGGAAAAAGATATTCCAAGCTATCAGAGATTATGATTCAGACATTTAATTGTTTTGGATCTACTCGTTGTTTCCACGTTGTAGACTCATAAGCAGAAACTGAATGTTTATTAATACTCTTCTTTATTGACAGTGCAATTAGCAACCTAAATAGCATCCTCGTCTCGTTAGGTAGCAAAACTACACTAATTCAAATTTTCAGTAAGTTTGTATTAAGCGGGAAAACAGAAAGTCGTCTGGGTCGTCTTAAAGGTTGATTATAGCCTGACTGAATGTTTAAATCAATCTTCGAAAGGTGCACACACACACACACACACACACACACACACACACACACACACACACACACACACACACACACACACACACACACAAAGCCACTGAACTCACAACCTGGATCATTTAAACATCTCAATCAATGACTTCTGATACACTTGCCCACTTTCACAAACACACACACATACAGAGAGGTGCATATGGCCTTGTGTACTCACACACACACACACACACGCAAAAACACATGATGAATTAACACTAATGTAGCCTGCGACAAAAGCCTCCCCCCCGGTTCAGCCCTATACTAATGCAATCAGAGGAGCCGAGAGCTTCACAAAGAGAAGCCATTTAAAAACAATTTGAGCCGGAGCGAAGAGACGAGGCCAGAGGGTCAAACCAGCCATTAAGAAATTAAAGCTGAGGATCGATCACAGCCTGCTTGAGGGGACTCTGTCTCCAACAGAAACCACCCTCCGTTTCTTTGTTTTGAGTTTCTGAAAATCCACTAGTGACGGGGTTGAGCCTTTCACAGGTGGGTGTTTTTGTTCTGTTTACTTTTTGGAGGTGTCACATGTTGCATTTTTACATAAAAGCTGCTTTATTTTGACACATTCATTATTTCAAGGAAGGAAAACATGAGTGGTAATTAGTAGAAACACTATAACGAAGGCAAAACTATAATAATCTATTATGGCAGACCATTTGTTTACATAGTAAACAATGTAATTATTGAAATCAAACATTATATCCTAAAACATATACACTATAATACTAAGCTAAAACCTGTTTTACCGTCAGTGTAAAGCCAGAGTATGGGGCAGTGGCTCCCATATCGCTACAGGCATGTTATAATTTATTTAACTACAAACGGTCTCTCTGGTCTATTAAGCTTTCAAGGAATATCCTTGAAAATCTACTTCCTGGTTTGTTATACAGGGAGCAGGTAGGTGTCAGATTACAGCCAGATGGAGGTCAGCTGGGGAGAAAGAGACGAGAAAGCGGTGCAATCTTTTAAACACTAATTATGATTGTTTGGTAAAATAACTAACAAATAACTTATGACTAATAAGTGCAGGACGGTTTGTTAATAGAGTCCAGATAATTACGAGAAATACTGCACAAGAGGGAATGGATGGAAAGCTGAATAAGCGGTTGGGAGGATGTGACAATCATCATTTGCATGAGAGACCTAGCCTGACAAAATGATAGTTGTCATGGAAGTAAAGCACACTATGGGTTGTTATTAAAGTCATGAGTCATCCTCAGGCATTAGCTTGCAGAATAATTGAGGTTTTTTGAGAGTGTAACAAAAAAAAAAAGACTGACCACGCAGTCTTATGTAATGACTGAAGGCACAACATAAAAAGCTCATGTGTTTTTTTTTTTGCAGGGATAGTGGAAAACTCTTCTTTATACCTACTTTGGAGATATTAATGTTAAATGTCAGAGTTGTTATCCTGAGAACATCATTTGCTGTCTCCACTCCATGTTATAAGACAACCCAACACTCAATTACTGAAGCTTCTCCTTCACCCATTCAAGTCTGTGCATCTTTGAGAGACCACCTTACATTTTGTTGAGGAACCTTTTAAAAGGACCAGTGTAGAAACGAGTGCTGTACCCACAATCCAATTTGGCTGTTCAATTCGAAGATATTCCTTCTTTTTTTTTAAGTTCAGACCCACATTAAACTCCGGTGGAAACAAGGCTACATTAGTCTCGTGTTTAATGCCTTTCTTCGTCATCTGTGATGTGAAAATCAAGAATCAGATTTGCAAAAAATCAAAGAAACTCAAAATATGAGACATAACAAAAAGCGAGTCAACTCTCGACTGATGATTTGAATCACTGACTTTTCGGGGGCAGCCATCGCAGACATATGGCGGTTGAACATGACGGCCTCCGTGGAAGAGGACCTGCTTCCTCTGTAGATTAAAAACAGCTGATCTAAGGTAACAAAAACGCAACAATACCTATTTCTAGATGATTATACACTAATGAAAACATACCTATGAATATTATGTCAATAGATCCTCCTGAATGTTACACACTGGACCTTCAAATCAACACTGACGTTATCAATAAAATTAGTCCTTCATTATTACAGACAGCACTGAGCTCCCTGACGTCCGGCTGCATTATGAATGGCCGTTGGGAAACAACCGTCATTCCAAGCCATTCATCATACACAGAGGTTGCAGCACTCGCAACACACAATCTGTTTATTATTTCAGACTTTCTTATAATCTTTTAGTCATCGTTTTCTTGTGAATTACTGGAAAAACTTTACCTACTCCGGCCTCTAAAATAAAACACTGTGATGAGGAATAATGACGTGGAGAGTCGGGACAAGTGGACACGGCTTCTTTTTACGAGGTCACAAGCCAAAAAGTCTGGGTACCAACGGGGAATCCATGAGACAATGCACAGCCGCGATGCTAGTCTGATACCCAGACTCATATAGAAGAATGTTAAACTCCTTCAGCGGAAAAGAGCGGACCAAATCAATAAAACGAGGATCGTGTTTTAGTACTTGGAGGTTGTAAACATGACGTGTCTGACAGCGGTGACTGAGAGGTGGGACCCTACCCACGTTGGTGTCTAAGCTTCTGTCTAAGCCAGCAAACCCTCCCATCACACACAAACATAAAGTAGATTTAATACCCTGCTGAGGCTGGATTAAGACCGCTGGCTTCTCCCACACTGAAGGGCCTGCATCGTGTGCACGGCGGGTGTGTTTGTTTGTGTGCAAGTGCATCTCTTATGCGTAAATACGTCCAGCCTCTTTATGTACGTCTCTGCTGTTTGGTGCCGAGGTGACGCTGCTCTGAGCTGCTGGCTTTATGGTCTGTGGCTTACCGCCTGTTGCTGGGGACAACAAGCATTTTGTTGATCTAGCCATGCTTTATATCTCTGGGTCGCATCAGAGACAGCAACATCTACTCTACATCACTGTTTTTGTTTTACAGAAACTGCTGTCACAAAACAATATAATACATTAACATACAACAGTGGAGCAAAACCTGTACTCCTGCTGACTCAGCGACTACACACAAACCATATTAGACTTCCAATGACATTCTTAACTAGACTAACACAATATAAAGAGCACAAATATGAGGTAAAAGTTCATCCACACATCCCTGCCAACAAGGAAATAATTCTCCAACCTGGTGTGTCACATTAGACTGATTACTCCACCTTGAAAGCATCCCACTGATTTGGAGGCACGACTGTATCTCTGTTTGTTGTTATAGCTAATCAAAGCTAATCGGTCCAGATATACAGACGGGTGAGTAACAGGTGAGAGTGCACTGCATGGGGGAGGCCTCTTCACAAATAATAAAGCGGTACATTTCCATATAAAATGATGCCACAAAACAAGACTGGAGGTACTAATAATAAATGACTTGAATCCCCCTGTAGGAGCCGTAATATTACTGATTGAATGTGAACGAATGGTGTATCAGATCTGTGTTAATTGACTCCTTTGTCAAACCTTTTCTCCAAAATCTAAATGAACTCTGTGACTGTGACAATCTCCAACAACCAAACTGACAGCTTTTTAGAAGCAGACTAAATACTGCCTTCATATTTGACCACACAATGGAAGTATGCATTTATCCAGAAGATTCAAAGATGATTTTATAAGCGCTGTATACGGCAGAAGATCTTCGTCACAAGGGAGAAGGTGAGCTCCAAAACGGCGTTCTTCCCCTTGTGGCTTTTAAACTGTATAATCTTTCACCTGAAAGTGAAAAAACGTTCATGCTGTGACCTAGATATACCTCATCTAACCTTACTTTACTTTCCAACTAAGTGCTGCAGTTGACACCGAATGGATGTGTGTGTGTGTGTGTGTGTGTGTGTGTGTGTGTGTGTGTGTGTGTGTGTGTGTGTGTGTGTGTGTGTGGAAAGAGACATAAAGTCTAAACTGAAACTCTATAGTAAGCCTTGAAAAAAAAATCAACCAAAAACAGATCATTTGAGCTATTTTGTTGCCCTTATTTGGAGCTTAATAGGAAGTCTGCCTTAAAATGGCCAACATTATACACTGTATATGGCAAAAGAGCACCCAATGAACACCCAATATTAAGACTTTATTTAACTTTATTACTAGTATCCAGCTGACAGCAGACACATCAGGATGGTTTTGAAGATTTATAGTAATCGAGGTATTGGTATGTAATGCATATTGTTTGATTATTAAAAACTCTTAACTTGAATATTCTGATTAGTAAGCATTAGTTTATTATCTGTATCTCAAAGGTGTAAGCGCTTGATATGTTTTTCTGTATACAGTATAGTCTATATACTAATACCCAATATTATAGCTGAACCAACAGAACTTTGACACTAATGATTTGATTGTTTGGGGAATTTTTCAAATTTCACTTTAAAGTTTGAAAAGGGGATTTTGTCTGGCAATTTATGTCTAAAATCTAAATCTAAATGACAACAGAGCAGTCGCCCGCTCTGGCCACCTGGCAGCATGGTCCTTTTTTGCTGAATTGTTGTCAAATTTTTCCAAAAGCTGCTGACACCAGTGTGCTGGAATGGAAAGCAAACGCCTTTCTGTGTGCTGTGAAGTGAGTGGCCCTAAAATTCAAGCTGTACACACTGACCCACTTCAACCAATGCCCTTTGTACTGGATGACCAGCCACATCCTTCCTTGTCTCAACAAATACAGACTAATTGGTATTTGAATAACAGTAACAAGTCAAAGTCTTTATGGCTCAGTGTCACCCGAGTGCTGTCTTAATCTCATCATCAATATTGCTAGCATTAGCTGTAGCCACAGCAATATAAATAAACTGTCTATAGATGGCTTGTTTGCAGCAGCTGCTCATTATGTGCAGCTTCATGTAATGTGAGAGCCCGATCGATTATAGGCCGGAATCAATAACATTGAACATGCCTGCCCACACAGTACACACACACACACACACACACACACACACAATGTATGTGTTGACTTGGGGCAAAATTTGAAAGACTGAAAATAACAAATACTTGAAGGACCAGTGTGTACGATTTAGTGGCATCTAGTAATGCAGTTGCAAATTGCCACCAACTGAACACTGCTCGCGTCTTTATTTGACGACCTGGGAATGAGAACTGGCTGTAAAGTGTGTAGGAGAAACTACGGTGGCCGTGAAGCCCCCGAAAAATGCAAAAAGGCCCCTATCTACAATCAGTGTTTGGTTTGTCGTCCCACTGGGTCTGTAGATAAAACCAGCTCATTCTAAGATAATGAAAACACAACAGTTCTTATAGTCAGGTAGATAAACTAATGAACACATACCTATGAATATCATATTCCATTTCTGCCAATAGATCCTCCTAAGTGTTACACACTGGGCCTTTAACACACCAGTAACTATGTAAATCTGATGCAGCAAGGAAGTTAACAAACAGAGGTGCTGTATAACCTGATACAGCATAAAAAAGTACAGAACCGTATCAAGTGCAGGAAAAAGACAGTCGAGTACAACGTTTGTGCCCAAATTTGGTCACGTGGGTGAACTTTGGACCCTTGAACATGTTAAATTCTCCAACATGCACGCATGTGGCAGTCAGGCTGTGAAGTTTGTACAAAGAGAGAGAGAGAGAGAGACAGAGAGAGAGAGAGAGGGGGGGGAGAGAGAGACAGAGAGAGAGAGGCTTTGTTTATTGTCAATGATACTTGCTCTCTCGTCATGCCCCGTGTAGCAACAGTGAGCAAAAACTCCTGAGCGTGATTTCTCCGTCTTCTCGGCTCAAGTTTCTCTATCAAGCTTCTCAGATTAGTACGATTGCATATGTAGACTTACAAGAACTATAAGTAACCTTATTTATAGAGATATGGTCTGATACAACTCATGATACTCTTTGTGATATTGTAACAGAAAACAAAACTCCCTCTCAACACCAGTTGCTTTGATAGCACTACTGTGTGCAACATTTTGTACGCCAATTTTGCAAATTGAATTACCCTTGTAATATAGTAAATGATTTCAAATCCCGTAACTCCGTAACGAATTGGATATAAAACAGCTTATATCTGATACCATGACTGAAAGGAGGGGAGATAAACGAACTGATAGGATGAGTCACAAAGCGAGTATCAAATACAAAACGAAAGCAAAAACACTGTGAGATTCTGCTGGAGTTTCACATTGTTCCACTGGCCTGGAGGTCAAACTCCACCTTTAACTCGCTGATTGACTTATCTGCTGCTGCAGCTCGTGTCAGTGTGAAAATTAACATACAGTCACAGCTGAGAGACTTCATTAAACTCTCCTGTTTTGTGTGCATGCAAAAGATTTTCACACCAGCGAGTTTAAAGAAAGATTCAGCGCCGCTCAGTATTCCTGCTCTGTAAATGAGTTGTCATTTGGTCAACTGCATGGGCACATAATCATTAAAAGGCAGCAAAACACTGGCTTGTTGTTTGTCTCTTTGCTAAGAATAGAAAGATTTTCACATGGGGGATTTCAGCACTTTCTTTGAGGAGTATTAACTTATGGAAATGAAGGCAAACTGTTATTACTAATACAGATCTAACACCTTAACAAACCGGGTACATAAAAAAAAACGTATCCGACATTTTCGTATTTCCCTAAACTGTGAACTCGTAATCACAAAAACTCTGCATTCACCGACTTTCACTCACTTCGCAAAGCGGCTTGAAAATGTTTCCCTTGAATTATTGGCTGTACGTGTAGCGGACCTGCTGCTCTCTGAATGACTGTTAACAACAGTTGTTACTGGAGTGGAGCAAACTGAGTAAACACAGTTGGCTGGTTACACCTCAGGTGACAGAGCAGCTACAGGCCTGCTGACTGTGCACTCTGTCGATGTGCGTGTGTGTGTGGGAGTGTGACCAGTCATTCATAACACACACACACACACACACACACACACACACACACACACACACACACACACACACGTATCAAAACCACAATAATACATGATAGTTCAAAGTCCAAGTCTGACTAAGCCAGTCATGTATACTGTGTGCAAATTCATTATCATTGTCTATTTATTTCCAAATAGTGATTTTATACTCAACATTAAACAACAATATTGTGCTAGAGTTTATAATAATTTGGATATTAATTGTAACAGCATAATATAATCAAAAAGAAGTAATAACACAGGTATTAAAATACATATATATTTCCCTACAATTTAATATTAAAACTGTACTCTTGATCCAAAAGTAAACAAGACGGTGGCTCAACTGTCTCCAATCATAACACATGGGTGGACCCATATATCACTCCCACATTGAGTGACAGGTACTTGAACAGTGGGACTGACAAGTTAATCTAACTGAATGATGTAAAGTACAACAAGGCTGCATTTGATATTGTTAATAAGTTGAGAAATATTCATCAAACACACAACAAAAAACACCTCAATTACGAATGTAAATACAGCTGAAATGTACACACACACACATGCCGGTGCTACAGTGAGAGCAGGATCGTCACTTACCTCTGCTTTGGTTAAACCAGTCCATAACCAGTTCAGAGCCGGCCGACCATCCCATGCCGGCCGGTTGGACGCACTGGTTTTCACACCATACACACAGTCAACACAGCAATTCACAACACACACACCATAAAAACACACACACTCGTTTTGTATTTCCCCTCTCTTCTCTGTGAGATTACCTCTGTGTGTGTGTGTGTGTGTGTGTCATCTGCGCCTAATGACAGCTGACAAACTACATGCCACAAATCCTCTCTCTCTCTCTCTCTCTCTCTCTCTCCCTCTCTATGTCCCCTCCCCCCATCACGTAGACACACACAGACACACACACACCCCTCCCTGTCTCCTCCCACCACACATACACACACATGCACACTCCTCCCTCCTATTAGCCAATGTGCAGAAAAAAAACCTCCCTTCCTCCCTCCCTCTCCTCCTCCTCCTCCTCCCTCTCTCTCTCAGCCTTTCTACAAACTGAATGATTTACATGACCTGTTGTTCTAAAATTTTGAAATCACATTACATTTCATGTAAAGAGTTATTTCATGACATTGACGATTCACTCTAACTTTTGTCACGTGTATAAAAAATACTGAAAATATAGAAATAAGCTTTAGAAAATGTACATGTTTATTACTGAATGAATACATTTCAAGCACTTAAATTGCTTATTTGGTGTTGGGTGCTGTTAAAGCGATATTGACTAAAGAAATCCCTTGTGATTGTTTAAAAGGATGGTGGCTGATTCTACAGTATAATAATAATATATTGCTGAAGGTAGGTGGACACATCTGCATTAAACTGCTGTCAGAACAACCTCCGCTTTTTCTGGGAAGCTTTCCACAAAATGTTGGATCCTAGCTGCAGGGATTTGCTCCAGTTCTTGTTCCAGTTCATCCCAAAGGTGTTGAGGTCAGTGCTAAAGATGGGTGGGGGGGTTGAGGGGGTGGGGGAACATTTCTTTATGGTCCTGGCTTTGTGCATTGGGGGGGCATTGTCATGCTGAAACAAGAAAGCATGCAGCATTTACTGGAAATGGGGGCCTAACACATAAACAGCTACAGCCCAAAGTCAAGGGGTGTCCACACACTATTGGTGGCTAACACCTCGTCTACACTGGCTGTGTACAGCAAAAGCAGAACATTACCACATCAGCAGCAGCAGTTTCATTTCTCCATGCTGCATTTCGAAGAATTAGAAAAGACAATTGTTTTTAAGAACTTCAGTCCAACTTCCAGAACAAAAGCAAATGGAAGTGTGTCAGAAACAATAAAGCCAACGAGTGACGGGAGAGAGAGAGAGAGAGAGAGAGAGAGAGAGAGACTGTACATGCAGCGCTTGTGTTAAAAGCCTTGTCCCTGTTTTGACAATGAGCCTCACACTGAGAGTGAGACGGCAGAAAACACAAGTGAAAGTGAGAGAGAGAGAGAGAGAGAGAGAGAGAGAGAGAGAGAGAGAGAGAGAGAGAGAGGTAATTTTAAAAATGACAAAGGTTGTAAGTGCTGGTGGAAGCAGCTGTGCTTCACAGGTCACACACACACACACACACACACACACACACACACACTAGCACATATATTCACACAAACTGCTCTCAGTAGAGCACACAAAATTTGTCAAGCCAGCTGACTCATTTAAACGCACTCACTCTTAAACGCACACATACACACTTCTGTTTCTCTCTCACACACACACACACACACACACACACACACACACACACACACACACACACACATACACACATACACTCTTCTTTTTTCCCTCTCCATGTTGTCATGCCAGGGTGTCCCTGTTTGCTTTTTGAGCCTGTAGCAGGGAACCAGTTTTACTGTTCCACTGTATAAACTCGAGCAGGTCTTCTCAACCTTTGATCCCACCGTTTTGGGATCGAAACTCAACCTCTTCTTCTTCTTCTTCTCACACCAATATTCATTTTCAGTACTAAGAGTCACAGTCAGCATATGTTTAAGAGCTGGGTGGAGCTGTGCAGTTGAACATTATAATGTGTAAGTTGCCTTGTGAATCTGCATGTTGCATTTTATATTCTATAGAAATGAACGAGCCATTAACGCTGAGTTGTTTATATCACAAATACATTTTTTTAAAAGACCTGTGAACTTTCCCACCGATTACAGCATTTAAACATTTACAATATCTCTAAAAAATATATATTTCAAACTGGTAAAAAGAACAAAGAACAATCATAATAATTAAATGTGCAATCTCACCTTATTTGCAAAGCATCCTGGGTAAACATCCACAAAGTGTTACCTTGTGACATCATTCAATCCTCTCTGTAAGACACACAAAACAAGAAAAGAAATGACACATATTAGGGATGAGCGCGTGGACCATTATCTGTATCTGTTAAACCTGAAGCGTCAGAGCAAACTCTCTGATCAGGACAAATATTGACACATTTGATTCTGATGACACTCACAAAAGGACATTATGTGTACAGGAGACTCGTTTCAGCTGAGTGCTCGCTGTAAAACGTTAGAGAGTAATACAGAAATGTGGTTTTGCACTTTTAAAAACACTGCAATTCATTAGAGGACTTTCATCAGAAGATCTAAACATATGGATGTCTTTCAAAAGTTCAAACTCTCCGAGCCCTGGTGACGTCGCCGGGGTTATTTTCTCAGAAACAGTCCCACACACTGTTTTCACAGCACTTTCAAAAGCCTAGTAAATTAACTTTGATGTCTAAAGAAGCTGGCTGACTTTTCCTTTAACGCTGAACGGATTTGTTCATTTAATTTACCGTCAATGATGAAATGCTCGAGAGGATGAATAATGTTCAGTTACCATGGTTGTGGTACTCTTGAGTTAAGACATATCAGCACCGCGCCACAGAAGTGGATCCGTCATCGAGGACAACCAGGGGCCACACCCAGGATCAAATGACTGGAGGTGTGTGTTTGATAAATACGCTGTCGAGTTTTTTAAAGTATAAAATAATTTTGCAGAATTTCACCTTAAACACCGTCCGCTGGTTATGCTGGAAGTCTCGCTCTTGCCCACAATAACAAGAAAACCTGCTGCTTTTCCCAGACACTGACCTCGCCTGGGAGGACGATCCAGAGCGTTTTGAGGCCTTTAACACACTGTGAGGCTGACCCGGGCCAGTGTGGTGCTGGTCCAGGTTCACAGAGTTCCCACTGGCTTCGGGTTCACGTTCGCAAACATCCTATTTTATGAAACAATTTGTCTCACTTTACTTGAACAGCTGAATCTCTCTCACAAGTGCTGTTGAATCACACTTTTAAGAAGCATTTGGGTTCAACTTGCAGACAAACTGGGTCTCCACTGAAAAGCCCGTCACCAGATCATGTCTTGTTGTTGTGCCCTCGAGCAAAGACGCTCAAAGAGTCTACCTGCTAATGGGATGCAAGTCAGTCTGTGTCATCCTACCTTGTCTTATGTAATTTAGGAAAAATCACACGCCACATGTTCTCTTCAGTGAATCACATCCTCTCTCCCTCCTCTTCTTCCTTCTTCATGTGATAAAAATGTTTTGTCGGAAAGGTTACTATGACTTTGACCCTACTTATTTGCCATTTCTGGATTGTAATTTGCTTAAACTGAAGCTCGTTGCATTCATTGTAAAGTAGTCAGATCTTTAAGCCTCATCCTGAAATCTGTTAAGTGACGTTTTTAAAAATATCAAGTGTGGCCGTTCCCATTCAGTCCATTGAACTAGAAATGAGGTACCACATTTATTTTTAGGCTTAACCATGTTTTGTGTTGTGGCGCAAGACCCACACCAGAACCTCTCCTTAAGCTAGTCTGATGGGAACAAAACACCAGCCGTGTGTTGATGTGAGTCAAGTTGTCTTGATAAGGCACAGTCCTATTTCCCAGCATCAGTGCACGTCAATGCGTCTTTTAAAGAAGCAATTTGCAATCACATTTGCTCCCCAGGTCAGCACATCCCAGCTACTGTACCTCGACTTCTTCCATGTATGACCGTCGGGTGTGTACAGGAAGGTCACTTTAACAGAAAGAGGCAACCAATGTGACTTATCAAATCCACTAAAGAGACGAAAAGTAGCAGCAGGCGAACACATTTGTGTCGAGCGATAAGGAGATTTTCTTCAAATTAATACATGAAACGAACATGAGTATGTGCTTTCTGCATTCTTCTTATGCAGTGGTTTTATGGCACCTGACTGGGGAATTAGCGCCACCAGAAGTTTCTCAAAAAGCGAACTCATAAACAAATAATCCCATTAACAGTAGTCGGTGGAAACATTAATAAGAATTTTCTTTTGAAGTTTGAAATTCAGTCAAAATGTTCTGTACATTTGGATGGAAACCTACAGTCAGTTTGATAATGACACACTGATGTTTAAAAAGTGTATCATAGTTAATTTTTAAAGGTTGACAATATGATCTTTACCATGAACTGCAGCAGAAGAGCACAGTTGAGCTGTCATCTTTAAAGTAGTTAGCACTGTGTGTGTGTGTGTGTGTGTGTGTGTGTGTGTGTGTGTGTGTGTGTGTGTGTGTGTGTGTGTGGGAGGGGTTACTGTAATCAAGAACACCAAATGAAAAGTAGTAAAAGAAGAAGTGAGTTTTTTTGGTCAGCGGCCAAATCCGAAACATCTGCTGGCTCTTCCCCCTGCTGTGTGTGTTGTTACTAAGTGTGTGTGTGTGTGTGTGTGTGTGTGTGTGTGTGTGTGTGTGTAAGAGAGATTGTGAGTGTGTATATGAGTGTATGGGTGAGACAGCCGCCCTCTCAGTGTCAGTTGGACACAGCAGACTCAAACCTCACAACACTTCAACATGCATCTGCCACCCCTGAGAGATAGCTGCATACCTATGTGTCATGTGTGTGTGTGTGTGTGTGTGTGTGTGTGTGTGTGTGTGTGTGTGCGTGTGTGTGTGTGCGTGTGTGTGTGTGTGTGTGTGTCAGCATGTGTCAGTGTGTATGTGTGTGTGTGTGTGTAGGAGGGATGGACAGCTGATCTCTACCCAGCTGCTTTGTGAATTGCACAAGCACACATGCAAGTACAAATGTTTTTTTCTGCACACACAATGACAGAAAGAATCCGTGGCTGCTCAGTTTGTGCACTTTGGAAGTCGCGGCAAAGGACAGAAGACTTATAAGAATATATATAGAGAATAATCCCGGAAAAGAGAGGTTCTCCCATTTGAGTGTCTATATTGTCAGGACTCAAACATTCTGCAGGCTGCTGGAACTGTTTGCAGACTGATTCGTGGTTGAAAGCTCTGGAAAAAGTGGAGTTAAGATTATTTTGTGTTTCCAGCTCAGAAAAGGCTTCTGCAGATAGACAGTTAAAGCTATAAACAAAGGGGGGGGGGGAATGCAAATAACTTAATTACTGTATCTCAAGGGAGTTTGTTGTGTAATCAAGCCCAACTGAAAATAATTAGCCACCCCCTCCTGCAGTCACAAACAATGTCAAAGTGATTCCTTTTCTGTCTAACCATCTGAGTGGTCATGTCACAGCCCATGTTTGATTGACAGCAGGGTGAGCCATGAAAGGGGGGGGGGAGAGGAAAAATAAACAGCCTGTCTTGTTAGCACTGATATTGATGGCTAAGGTCCACAGCAGCATCTAAACTGAGGGTACTATGGGTTGAAGCAGGTCAATGCTACAGCCGGCTTGCTGATTGGCTATTACAGTATATATAATGGACAGAGATTCCAGGTCTGTAAAGTGAAGTGTTAGAAAACCTGAATTCTATCTAAAACGCCAGCAGGGGGAGCTGCATTGGCTGCGATACAAAATTATCCCACTCTAATGGAGAAATTACAAGCCTTCTCACTTGATTTATTTGCTCCGTAAACAGTTTCCTGATGAGTTTCTGGTCTCAGTCTCTAGTTTCAAGTCTTCTTCCATACAGCATGATGTTCATTTAGTAAATGATGGTCCCATTTAGAGTAAAACAGACCATGCGTGTGCTTTGGGGCGTGGCTACCTTAAGTCATTCTCATTGACTCATCTTATTGCCTTGCGAAAAAACAGTTATGCATTGAATTATTTTATTGGCTATATTCAGAAAATGTCTCATGTTCACAGATTGGGAACCAACAACATTCAAACTGGTTAATGCAGAGATGGAGGGGGGGAATAAAATATACATTTCTACCATCTGCAGAAAGCTTTTTTCTTCAAAGGAAAACACATGGTATGTCATTTATAAACGAAATAAGCATGCTGAGGCAGAACAACATGGAACATGTTATCTTTAAATAATAACAAACAGGTTTTTAAAATAAAATCAAAATATACAAATAAATTCCCAGAGATTGTTTTGAAAAACAAATAAAAAACTAAGTAAGTCAAGGTGTGGTGGTTTTGTTTATAACTATGGGGACGAAAAACTCATTAACACAAATTCACACATACACAGCACTAATGGTTAATGTCTGGGACCTAATTTTGTTCTTAATGATGGAGAGTTTCACTCTGAATTACTTACACATGTGGCATTGTGGTAAACTTTGGTAAGCAATCACAGGCACACACAGGATGTCTGTAAGACACAAAGAGAGGGAAGAGTCAGAGAGCCACAGAAAGTCAATTAGAGACACACAGAGAGACGGCCTACTTCCTGACTGTGATTAATTTGTGTTTCTGAGCAGCTCAATGGTAACAAAACAGAGATCCACAGCCCCACTGAGCTCAGATCTGGGTTACTATACAACCACGCAGCAGACGTTACAGACGATAACTCAAGCTGGAGGTTTCTCTATGTGCATGGGTCATTCGGAAACATTTGCATGTGTGTGTTTCTTTTACAGATTGGAGATACTGCAAATAAAGGTTATTTTCATTTTCGATGGATCAGTTTCTCTTAATCCATTAGTAATAGACTGGTGAAAAACGTTGATCACTGTTTCCCAAAGCTCAAGGTGGCGTCCTCAAATGTTTTGTCCACAAACAGAAGATAATCAGTTGAGTTTACTGTCATAGAGGACTAAAGAAAATATTCATATTTGAGAAGCTGAAATCAGAGAATTTGGACATTTAAAGAAAAAAATGACTCAAAACGGTTAAATCAAATATCTAATTTCAAAATATTTGGCGAGTAATCGAGTAATCGTTGCAGCTTTAGGTAGGGATGCAACAGGAAGCAGTGTCACATCTAGAAAACACAGAAGAAAACCCCGGAGAAATCAGGAAATCTAAATCAATTGCACTCCAGTGACTGTAAACAAACCACTACATCCCTGATACGATCCTAAAAACGAATTTGGACTGATTAACGAAGATGAACGGGACAATGACAAGAATTCATTTCCCTAAACACTGCTGGAAGAGGTACGCTCGAACTCTGAACGAAAAAAGAGATGAGATTTGGAAGGTTTGCGTATCTCCTCCTCTGAGACCCTCTGTTCCAACTTCAGCAGCGGTCGGTCCATCTCAAGTTCAAACCTAAGTCTCAAACTAACTTTAGACTTGACATTTAACATGTCTCTGTCTTTAGACTTGACCCTGACTCCTGAATAATGACAATTAGAGTCATTGGAGAATTAGTCAGGATTCGGCTAAAGGACAACTGTACTTTATCCTCAAATGTCTCACAACGTGCGTCCTCCAGCCAAAGTTGATGCTTTGATTGCACATGTGAAAAAAAGGAGAAGTCGTCTGTAGACTGAAGTTTACAAAGTTTTCTGAGTATTTCCTGATGCAACACTTTTAATAACTTACCATGAAATGACTACAGTTACTCAGTTTCAGGTGATTCTGACTACAGGGTGAAAATGGGATCAGACTACCAGAGTATTGGACTGTCAAAACGAAGAGTTAGCTTTAGTATTTGGCTGCAGTAACCACAACAATATTTATCTAACTGCTCAATCTTATCGCTGTCATCTAAGCAACAACGTCCTGCGGCCAAAAAAAGTGGTAGTGAACACCACAATTAGCTCTGGCCACAGCCTACGTTTGTTCTGCAAAAGCTTGTTACGCTATTAGCTTGTATTATCCGACTGGAGGACTGTGGACTCCCTCTCTCTCTCTCTCTCTCTCTCTCTCACTCTCTCTCTCTCTAACTCAGCTCTGCTGTCACAGTGCTGGAGAATTACAGCCGCCGTCAACTCCAGCTAACCAAATTAGCACTTGTTATGCAACCTGCTACACTTGGCTCCCAGGTCTGCTGCTCCAACCCTGCACAGCTTTCATTACAGTTTTCCCATAGGGAGGTCCTGCAGACTGCTGCAAAGCTGACTGTACATATGTTGTTTTTCCCCTAATTAAAGCAATTTAATGTTTGTGTCTTATTTGCAACATTAGTTTAATATCATGGTGCCCGTGCAGAGATTTTGTCAACTCAAACTTTCTACGAGGAAAACGACAACACGACCGCCCTGAGACTCAGAATTCAAACCAGGAAAGGGAGGTTTCTAATATAAGTTTTCACATCACATCCACATGCTGGCATACAGCGATCCCCTTTGTTGAACTATGACTTGTAAAGTTCATATGATCGGTCCATAGAAAATGCTGTTTTGTACTCGTCCACACCAGGGTTGCAGTTATAATCTCAGCTCGTTGCTATAAAAAGTGTGCGTCACGTCACGATTGACAGCTGAGGTCTGCTTGCGATTTAGTCGACCGAGCGTATGGGCGGGATCTCGATAACACGGTGCCAACCACGGTCACCACTGACTCTGGCTCCGAATGGCGAACTATGACAGCGGTTGTATCTGGGATATTTTGGCTGAAGGCAGAAAGAACTAAGGCTCCATCCAGATGTGTAATCCCACTATGACTGCTGGTTGAAGACAAGATGGGGTCGGTGTTTTTTTTAGGGCAATGGCTACAAACTGTAGACCAGACTGGGAACTGTGGTTTTATTATTATCTACAAATTCAAGGTTAAAGGTTCAAATAATGCTTTTAGTGATAATTTTGTAATCATTTTTCATACATTTTTTTCAGTTACCCCGTATATGTTATATACTGGAGTTGTCTTGCCTATAAGCATTTCTTGAGTTCTGTATTATATTCTGTAAAGTGAAACTCTCACTTGTTGATACGTCTCTGCCTGAGAGTACTGATGAGAAATCCCCAGCACACTTGATCAAAGAGTTTCAGATTTATCTAAAGTGACTGTGCACACCTTTCAAGGTGCAGCTACATCTCAGCGGCATCACCTTGTCTACTATGTGAGCAGTGATATCGGTGCTGGTTTTGAAGTGTCAGAGCTCCTCTCCTCCTCTGACTGGCCTTGAAGAAACAAAAGACTTTGGTAGGATGAAATGAAAAACCTCTGCGCTTTGTTTGGCGCCTCTTATGTGCGTTACATTTTGACTGGAGATCAACAAATACCTTTGTCTGAAAGGCACAAAAGCCTCTAAGCAAATCATCGCAAACCCCACAGACCGCTGGAATATGTGGCAGCTGTTTCAGCAATGTTAAGTGAAGACTAAAAGTATCTGCACTGCAGTGAAGTTCATATAACTCAAAAGAAAATTGAAGCTGATTACATCATTAACAAGTTAAAAACATTCTTGATCAAGTAGCTTTACTAATTTTAAGTGACAGTGACTTAATTTAGTACAATTTTATTTGTTCTGTAAAAACAAAACACCTTGTAAAAAGTTATTAATCAGGAATGTTTCTGTAACTTAAAAAAATAAGTTCTGTAAGTGCATTGTCCCATTTAAATAAATAAACTTAAAACTTAAGTTAGTGCCACTTAAACTTGCAAGTAAAAGCAGCTTAATCAAGATTTTATTAACCTAAAAAAACAGTTTGTGTTCCTTAAAACATTTTTTTTAAGAGTTAAATGAACGTATCTTGTTTTACAGTGTACTACCATATACTGTATATTGTAAGCACACCCTCTAGATTCATTTTGCTGAGTGAATATTACAATAATTATGGTGTTCAGGCACTACAGGAGGCTTTCAGAAGAGTGTGTGTGTGTGTGTGGTGCTGGTTAATTAGAGCACTTGGTCTCAGGAGGATCAGACCTGGAAGACGACTGTCTCTGCTACGTGACAGAAAGCCAGGTGGCAGTGTGTGTGTGTGTGTGTGTGTGTGTGTGTGTGTGTGTGTGTGTGTGAGTGTAAGTGTATGTGATAAGTTGGTGGCAGTGAGAGAAGATCCAGACATAAACAAACACAGCTGATAAAGCACAGACCCACACATACACACCTTGGTGAATACCGGTGAAATGTAATGGTGGACCAGCAGAGTGGGGACCAAACATGTGACTCCTATATTGCAATTAAATTAACATGTGGGACGAATTCCTAAATACAAAATAGCACCTAGGTAGGGAGCTATAGGTTTGAAAGCAGGTTAGCAGGTGTGTATGGGAGCTGTTGCTTTATGTGAATCCAAGCTGACTAAGAAATCAGGTTTGTTGGGTCAAACCTGAATAGTGGACACAGCCAGTGCTCTCCAACGTCATCACTACAGCAAATGTTTACATTCATATTTACCTGCTCAGTGAGCATTGTTTTGTCACAAGACACCGCATCTAGTGTAAAGTTTTCACACGGTTTCCATTATTTAGCCACTATTTGTGTGATTTAACATGAGTCTGATTCAAATCACTCTGAGTTATTCAGACTTTGGTTTTATTTTTAAAGCAGGACATACAAAGTGATTTGATGGTGAGGGTTTTAAAAAAGGAGCATATGTGTTCCTTTAGCTTGCTGAGGATAAGACCTGGTAGAAAACCAGCTACAGAGAACTGCACAGTCAAGCCTCTGCCCTTCCTCCTCCTCCTCCTCCTCCTCCTCCTGCTGCTGCTGCTGTTGTCATTGGTCAGGGCATTATTTGAGCCCTCACGTGGTTCAGTGAATTCAAGCCACTAAGAATCCCTCACTGGGCAAACTGCCAATCTCATGTTAAGATCTGGGTCTTAAATACATTCCTGCACTCTTGCTGCAGCACTATAGGGTAGTTTTTGGCACTGAAGCGGTATTGAAGCGTACTGATATTCATCCCCGGTACATTAAAGCTGAGCTGACGGCATTATAACGAAGCAGTACCGAAATACTAAACTCCAATAGCCGTGCACAGGGTTTGTTTTATGTTAATGAACTGTGTTGCAATCCTTTTCAAAGTTCACTTCAGGGTGCAGGAAGGAGCAAATAAGCTTTAAAACAAAATCATGGGTCCAGTCCTCAAAGATAACACATCCAGAGGAGACCGTTGGCACCTGTCACGTAGGCAAACTTACAGGTTCTCTACAGTAACATACCAGCACAACAGCAAACAGGGACGAATTCCTGAACCTACACTGGCAAAAGGCCGAGCCGGCTGTCAGACAGTAACGGTGCACCGCAGCTCGCCCCCTGCTTTTAAAGTCCAAATCATACAAAAGAGAGAGGCACAAAGTGGTCGATGTGCCTCGGGGAAAAAGCTAAAACATCAGTGTGATATTTCAGAGCAGAAAAATATGGAAGACATCTGGTGGACGCCCAGCGGTGCAAACAGTGTGCATGTTTTGGTTCGCATTGGCAAGTGAGAGTGTGCACATTATTAACCAGCTGCCACACAGAATGTAAAGCACACTGAAAGAGGAATATATAAGTTAACAGTGTCCTCGGGTCGTGCGTCTTCAAACACAGACAGTCTACAGTTTATGTGTTGATACAGAGAGAACTTTGTCTGTGGACAATCTGATCTGATAAGTCGATTAAAAGATGACTTCTATGTTTGATTTGCATTCTGTTTTACAAAATAAAAGGCCCCCAGGCTGCGTCTTTATTGTTTATGTCAACAATTGTTGTCTCTGTCATGTATTTTTCCCCCAGCGTACATTATTTTAAATAACTGCCAATATCCATTTTATCACTGCAAGTTTACTACTTCCACCTGAAACTCTCCTTTATATATCTCTCTCTATATATATATATATACACATTATATATATGATTACATCACTGCCCAGGGGGCTGATCGATAAACTGTGTCAGACTCACAAGAATGAACACGAACAAGACCGGACGTTGGTCTTCAAAATAAAAGCAATCGATAGACTAGAAATCCCACAAATCTACTTTTCTTTATTTTTCAGCTTTATCGTAAGTTAATCTGTATGTACATGTACTTTACACTTGCTTTGGCAATGTAAACGTGAATGTTTCCCATGCCAATAAAGTAGTGCTGCGCAATTAAAATTGAAAATTCAATTCAATTTCAAGTGCAATATGCAAACTGTAAAAGTGTGGAACAAAACAGCATTAATAATAAAACCCCCAAAACTTTTCCCATCATCACCATTTTTCAAACTATGATGCAATAAAATGATAATTCCCACACCGATCGTGAATTATATCGCAATGTTTATTAAAACAATAATGTGTTTACCATGTTGTGAAGCCCTATAACAACGGTTACGACTCTTTACCTTTAAATAATGTAACATAACCCACAACTTAATGTGAAAAAAAAAAAGAAGTTTTATTTTGAAACAACCACACGGGTACACTTGTTTTCCACTTGACGCCCGAGCTGATTGAGGAAGTCGGCGCAATATCAACCGGGAATAAGTCACATTTTACACTATAAAACCAATAAACGTCGCCTTAAACACCTTTAAAAAAAAAAAACACCTATAAATGAAACATTGGTTGTGGTTCACATCTCTCTCTCTCTCTCTCTCTCTCTCTCTCTCCGACCACAGCAACGAAACTAACGTCGGCTGTCACACACGCACTTTGTGTCGCTGCTGTTGATCAAGGAAGGGCTTTTTTTTTTTTTTTTTTTGAAAACAGCTAACTGTTAAAGTTAAACAGCAAAGTCCTGTTTGGGGTGGGGGGGGGAGGGGGGGGGTTGTTTGTGCAGTTATCCCACACACACTGTTTGAACACGTTAAACAAACACCAGCAAAAAAAAAAAAAAAAAGACCTGACAGCGGATGTATTTCTGGCCACATAACCGTCACAAAGTAGCTTTTTATGTGTGTGTGTGTGTGTGTGTGTGTGTGTGTGTGTGTGTGTGTGTGTGTGTGTGTATCCGTCTGCCTTGGCGACAATTACGCGTACAAACCCCGGTTCGGGTATCGATAAGCTTTGAGTTAATCAATTTCTACCGATAAGTCCGCATGTGTGCGCCCGTTAACAGTTCATGTAAGAGGCTAAAAACCCCGCGGACACACACACACACACACACACACACACACATATAAACCTGCACGATACACACACCGGTCGGTTCTAACGTTATTTCCCGGACTAGTTAACCCTTTAATATGATTTCATACCGGCGCGTAAAGGTATCATAACGGTAATGTCAGCGCGTAAAAGTGCCACAACCTCGGTGTTACAACACTTAGAGGAGTGTTGTTGTTGTTGTTGTTGTTATTATTATGTTTGTGGGGTGGGATTGAAGGAGTAAGAGGAGGGAGAGAGAGAGAGGAGGAGGAGGAGGAGGAGGATGAGGAGGAGGAGGGGGTCAAGAGAATGACAGGAAACTTACCTGAGAGTTGAGGAGCCGCCCGGGGTGCGTGCTGTGCGTGCTGTGCGGGAGGTTGTCGGTGAGGTTGTCGGTCAGCAGCGGGACGGAGCGGCAGTGGCGTCCAGGGCCGGCGCCGCCATGTTTCCTCTGGCTCAGAGGCTCCTCGGCTGTTTATCTTTTAGCAGTAGACCCCCCTCTTCCTCCTCCTCCTCCCTCCCTCCCTCCCTCCCTCACCACCACCACTCATCTCATTACCACACTGCTGTCTCTCTCCTCTCTCTCTCTCTCTCTCTCCACACTCAAACACACTCTTTAACTAATGCATAATAATAAAATATAAACTAATGTGTAATACTTTTAAATTAATATGATTTTGATTATTTAATCCAATTATTTCTCTGTATTTTAGATTTATTTCCCCCCTTTTTGAGTAATGTTGTGTGGCTGTCTTGGATTGTCGATCTTTGTTTAATTAAATAAATAGTAATACATTTGACACTGAATTACTATAAAGATGCATTATTATGTGTGATTTGGTAGCGATGAGCGAGTACAACATTATCTGTTATCTGTTTAACCAACTAAATTATCTTTATTTGTATCTGCACTTGGAATGGGCGGGACTTAACCCCAAAAGTGGGTGGTGCTTAGCTCCAAAATGGGCGTGGCTAACCAGAGATAGCTAAATGAACGTTGTCCAGTGTGTAACATTTAGGAGGATCTATAGGCAGAAATGGAGTATAATTATAAAAAATAACGCATTACACTGGTCCTCGAAGCCTGATATTGATATGGGTTGATCAGAAGTTGCTATATTTAATAATTATACGTAAGAAAAATACTTGATTTAGCTTCAGAGCAACGTGTTTGATCACAAGAGAATGATTAACGATTAAGTTTTCTTTATAAAAGTTGCTATACAAGTATTAACTAGTATGGATATTTAATAAGCAGATGAAAGGTGTGTGTAATAAGTCTTATAATCTTACAAAAACTAAAATATGAACTTAATATTCCTATGAAGACTTGTTAAAAGAATGTTAAAAGTGACCATATTGTACTTTTTAGTGTTTTTATGTCAGCACTATTTCACTTCTGTGTAATTTTCTGTGATCTTAATGTGACTTTAAAGGGATTTTAAGGAACTTTTTAGTGTGGTCCTAAGAAATTGTTGTAATATTCCTGTAAGGATTTAATGTTGCCCTGCAAGTTACTGTCTATATTATATTATCTTTTTGAAAGGAAATAGTATTTCTAATATATTTTTCTCTCAGTATATCAAGAGAAATACTGTCAATTACCAGATTCCTGGCCATATGTTAAAAGACAATATCAAATAACTCTTGATTTATAGGGTCTGAGCAAATCACTGGTGAATAATAACCTTATTACGATGTTTGGTGTATGTCATTGTTGTGACTCATCTCATATTCAACCACCAACACTCTCATATGACTGTAAGCTTCAGATATTCTAATCTGTGTTTATTCCATTTATCTCTGTAGTCTCACAGCACCACCAAACACTCGGGTTGAGTTCAGCAGAGTTTGCTTTAGACATGTGGGACTGTAGCCTAACTTCCAATGAGCAGCATGATTTCATCCACTGACGTTCTTTATTATAAGTGCCACAAAAGAGGCGTTTAGGTCGAAAAAGTCAGATACGTAAGAAAAAGCTCTTCCCACATCTTTGAAAAAAAGTCCCTCAACAGTCAAAATGCATCAGAGCTGTTAGTCAAAATGAAAACAGATAACTGAAGGGCGACCACGGGTCAAGTTCACGCTAAAGATCTGATTATTAGTCACTGGAATATTGGATCATCATAATAATTTAATGTAGAGTAAATTCAGTTGTTTGAAGTTGTTTTGAAGTGGTAAACTTCAGTTTTCATTAGTTTTATATGCACTTTACAATATGTTTTCCCTCTGTATGATTTAATAATTAGAAAAAATAAAATAACTCATGAGCAGAAACACACAACAGCACTTCAAAGTAGAATAATCTAATATTGTTTAACAATCCTTCCCAACACACGTTCACATTCTTTACATTTATTAAGTTTTAACAAATTCAAAATATTCTAAACATTTGTATACATTACTGTATTAGTGTAAATTATAATTTAGTGAGTAAATACTGCCACCTAGTGACTGACTGAAAATGTGTGCAGCATTGAAAAGACAAAAAGAGATTAAATAAAAGCTCTAATAAGGTGACAGCACTCCAAATGGTTGTCTGGATAGAAATATACACCTCATTGTGTAAAAGCATCCATCACCAGTCTCTGAGAACACACTTAACTGGAATATTTATTTTAAATTTCTTTACTAAGTGCCTCCATCCCAGATATTAACCAGGTAAACACAATTAAAGTCCAGGAAAATCCTGCTCAGTGCGCAGGTGAAAACCTTTCCTGAGATAAAGTGAACACACACCAGTGATGGGGAGGCGCCAACCACTTAACAAACAATAGTTCATTAACAGAACAAATGTTTTGTCATTCACCCTCAAGACTTCACACATAAGCAAACTCAGCGATATACAGTACAGTGTATGTTGTATATTACTATACTGCTGTATATCCTACATATGCACATGCTTGAAATCCTACGGTAGACTGCTTTGACAAAACATAAGGTCTATAAATTGAGTTTGGTGGACTACGTGTACTGTACTGTAAGCAGCTCCCACATCTTAATATCTGTCTTATATGAAGGTAAATTGTTCTTCTTGAGTTGAAAGGATGATTTACATCAGTTGACAAAGTCCTGCAAGAGGAAAAAGACAAGATTGTGGACCAAACTCCATTAATAAAATGGTTATTTCACTAATTAAATAGCTGGCTTCAACAAATCAGAAGAAAAGGAAGAGAAGCAATTTAATTCAGGCAGATGGGGGCACTGTGGCACATTGATCACGTCGTATGATGGGGCTGATTCTGGCACAGGCAAAGTTCAGCTGACCTTCAGACAAATACGACAAACAAGGGCTGCAGCACAGGCCGGCTGAGCACGGTTGTTGGTCAGGAAACATCCAAGGCAACAAGTGTGATTGTCCATTAACGTGTGTCAATCAGCAGATGTGTGGCGTTCAACCACAAACATTATGATCACTTTCTTTTGAAAAATCATCGACCACATGGATTTTCATCATCCTGCGGGCAGTTCGAGTGAAGTTCTTCTCTGCGGACATCACAGGTTACTCTTCCATTTGACGTTCTGTGAAGATTCGTTGGCTGAGGAAACAACAAAAGTTTACATTTATATTGTAGGTCAATCATATTGTAACAGTCAGCGAGTGCAAAGCCTCATTTTCTGCACAGATCTGTCTAGTTTGGTTACTGATGCTCCCAGTAAAATTCTCCCAGTATGTTTAATGCAGTGGCAGTGAGAGACAACGTACCCACGCTGATCTTGCCTTCTTTCTCCAGTTTCTTTAAGTGATGGACCAGGTTCACGTTGGCTGCTTGGTGCAGGTATTCAGGGGTGTCCTGCAAGAGAAGCCGTAAGAAGCATCAGTCATTTCTCTCCGAACAAAAACAAGCAAAACATTTGAGCATAAACGGCGTGCAGGATGCATATTTTGCATAGACGTATCCTAGCTTTAGTTTCATAATTTAGTGTTTACTAGAGGAGTTTGAAAGCATCTCCATCTGGTGAGGATGACACTGAACAAGCCCGACTATATTTTACAACCATCCAAATTTGGTTACGGAGTACTACGCGGCTAATCTTAGCAGTCCGCCTTCACTACATCCGGCAAAAAGCATCAAAGTAACAGCCGGTTTTGTCCTGACCTTGTAGACGATCTTTACGAGCTCCATTGAGGAGAAAGGCCTTCCTGCTCCATCCTGAACGGCTGCCAGGATCTGCTGCTCTCTTTGGTCTCGATGGCTGATGTAATGTCTGATCTTAGAGCCAGCATCCTGAACCACGGGTCCGTGACCTGCACAGAGAGAAGCAGCAGTTTTTCAACAAACATCTGAACAACTTTAGAGAGGTGGATGCTTGCGTTGTTTATCAGAGGCAGGGACATGATTTGCGGTTGCATCTAATCTTGATTTATTTATTAGATTCGATCGTATAAAATAAAATGACTGCAGAAGCTTCTAGTTTTGGTTTGACTGGAACGATTGACAAGATGTGCGGCTTCCCGTACAACCAGAGAGCAACAGCTGTGGGTTGAACGTTTTATTTTAAGAAGAAAAGTGTCATATAAATATTAGTCAAAGCTAATCAACATAAAATTAATTGACAATAACTTCTATTAATTGACAAACAGATTTAGGTCATTTATCAAATATTCAAATATGAAGATTTGCTTGTTTTCTTAGTTTGATATTACTGTAATTTTTAAGCAAGGCATGATGGGCATTTTTCTCAATTTTCTTACATTTTATGGAACTAAATAAAATAAAAAAAGGTTAATAATAATGTGAGTGCACTCAGTAGAGATGGTGTGGCACATACTGCCGGATACAAGCAGTGAACATTTGCAAAGTTTTGCATAACGTTTTTTTTTTTTTTTTTGCATAGTATACACTACCAGCCACTGAATGCGTAATGTGTGCACGGAAGTAGGAACATGTCTTTATGTAGCTCAATACACTCCAGATAACTATCTTGACACATTATTTACTCTCAGACAGTCGCTTCCCTGTTGCAGTAGATTTCTAAATTCCTACAACACAGACAGATCTCTCCGTTCTCATTTGTAAATTGGTGATACGCCATCTTGCAACGCTCTTTGTTGCATGGTTCAGCACCTAATAACACAACCTGTGACTGGAGAGGAGACACGTCTGTTGTCTATTGCATCCTGAATAACAGTGACTGGATTCTAACAAAAAACTGGAAGAATTCATATTAAAGGGATGGAAAATAAACCAGTTTTCCAGTGTGTGCTCACTCACCAGGGTAGATGAGGTCGGCCTCAGAGTCCAGCAGTATCTTCAGAGATTTCATGTAGTCGAAGAGGTCCTCGAACACGGCCGTGCCTTCGCCCAGGATGCAGTCGCCAGAGAAGAGCGCCTGGTCCTCCTCCAGCAGCAAGGCCATGTGGTCGTCAGTGTGGCCTGGGGTGAACAGCACTCTGGGAAATATAAAACATGGCTCGCTGCTCAAATAACTGTAACACTTATTCTCTCAAAACATCTTCAACGTATTACAACTGTTTAATTATGTGAATTTTATTCTTTAACTGTGTTTCCCGAGTGCATATCCTTTACGTTGCTTGTTGTTTTTATTTCTTGTACATCTTGTGAAAGTCCTGCCGGGTTCAAATGTAATTCAACTTGTATAAACAGTGAACTCACTTGAGTGTGGCCCCCTCCGTCTGGACAACATCTCCGTCTTTCAGGTAAGTAAAGCTTTTGTTTCCAGCTGTCTCTCTGACTTGGCTGGAGCGAGGAAGTTTGCTGACTCGGACCTCAGAACCTGCAGGAGGGAGAGCAGACTTTGAATGTTGAATTTTTGATTGTTATAAAAAAGAAACCGGCCTTTAAAGTTTCTATTTCAGATAATACCGTAGTGGCCCCACAGTATTGAACCTGTTCCACGCATACTGTCCTCACCGGTGATGTCCCTGCAGATGTCTTCCACGCCGCCCGTGTGGTCGTGATGCCAGTGTGTGACGATGATCTCCTGGATGCTGGTGTTGAACTGGCTCAGCGCCTGTTTCAGACTGCTGATGTATTCAGGTACACCCGGTTCTCCGGTGTCTATCAGCACTCGCCTGGAACATAATCACACTTTAAATACAGGACACACACTGTAGGCTTTAAAAGTCATCATCTGTATATTCATATACACCAAATCTGCTGTAGAGTTTGTGGTTTGTTGCTTTTGTTTTCCTTCTTTGTTATAACAACCGTGAAATACTCAAAAAGGAGGAAGGAAGCATTTCTTCAGTGTTGACACATTGGCCAGTGTTTGTTAAGTAGTTTGTCACACATACTCTGTTGAATAAGGTGTTTTTGTGTTGGCTGTGTGTATTTCTGTACTGTGTAGGCATACTGAGTTTATTTTTGCAACTAAGTTATGTATATATCACTTTATGACAAAATAAATCAAACTTTTACTCATGTATAACTTCCAGAGTGCCAATGCATTTTTTTTTATACCTGGTCTAATATTTTTCTATGCCGAATTAAGCAAAGGGTCCTGGTAACCTAATATACATTTGCAGTCTTGGTCTGTATGTGAAGTATTTTTTCCTGCAACCAAGAAAAAATTAAATTTAGAAAAAATTGAATGGAATTTGGCGTGACGTCCTTTTCCACGAGCTAAAAAGGGGCTTACTGAGGTTTTAACTTTCACTTTATTGCCCAATATAGTCGTTTTAAAATGGAAACTGTCAGTAAGATTCCCTTTTGCGCAGTTAAACACTAACGTTAGTGTAATGTCACCTTTCCCCAGTGCCGACCAGGTAAGTGTTGGTTCCCTGCAGGGTCATCGGTCCCGGGTTACAGCCCAAAACCCGAACCACCCTGGCAGACAGCTGCTCTATCCGGGGAATAATTGCACTCATAGCTGGAGGAGATGTAGAGCTAGCTACAGAGTAAAAGGACAAAACACAGCGAGGTTAAAGTCCAAGAAGAAACCTTCGTCCCACTGGATCAGTAACGGAAACTGCATGTGAACAGTGTTTACTTCCGGCATGTCCTAACGGAACCTTCAAAATAAAAGTCTCGTTTTAACAACAGCAGCAGTAGTAGTGGTTTTATTTTGTTTCAGTTAACAGTGTTTTCATACTGGTGCCTCTTCTATACTTTATATATATGGAAATCAGATCAGACTGGGTTACTTTAAAAATGTAATCAATACAATTACTAATTACCTGTTAGAAATATGGTTTATAACCTAATCTAAGTGTCACAACATTAAAGTAACGTATTCTTGATAACACCTGTGTTTACCCCACTATTTCATATCAAAATGACTGCTGTGAAAAAGGTCTATTGTGTTCTTTATTTATTCTTAAACTGGATCCCCATTAGCTTCCACAAAGTGGTCAGGACCTTTAAGTCTAATTATCCTTTCTGCATGTTCTAAATGACAGATGACACACCCTATGTTCATTCCCTTTGTGGAATGAAGTAAAGCCTAAAAACTTCTCACACACAGCGAGCTCCACCCTGTAAAGATATTTATTGGTTCCCTGCCCTTCATAGATCTGCAGGTTATAAGAAAGGGTGTGAACAACATTGTGTGAAATGTGTGCGCTGTAAGTGAAACAATAAGACAGTCGCTGTCGCTGAGAGGTGAAATGGCGCAGCAAGGAAATCAACTGGACCGAGCAAATTTCTGCTGTTCGATCTGTCTGGATCTACTGAAGGATCCGGTTACTATTCCCTGTGGACACAGCTACTGCATGAACTGTATTAAAAGCTTCTGGGATGAAGACAAGGAGAAGGAAATCCACAGCTGCCCTCAGTGTAGGCAGACCTTCACACCGAGACCTGTCCTGGTGAAAAACACCATGTTAGCAGTTTTAGTGGAGGAACTGAAGAAGACTGGACTCCAAGCTGCTCCTGCTGATCACTGCTATGCTGGACCTGAAGATGTGGCCTGTGATGTCTGCACTGGGAGAAAACTGAAAGCCTTCAAGTCCTGTCTGGTCTGTTTGGCCTCTTACTGTGAGAAACACCTCCAGCCTCATTATGATGCAGCTCCATTAAAGAAACACAAGCTGGTGGACCCCTCCAAGAAGCTCCAGGAGAACATCTGCTCTCGTCATAATGAGGTGATGAAGATGTTCTGCCGTACTGATCAGCAGTGTATCTGTTATCTCTGCTCTGTGGATGAACATAAAGGCCACGACACAGTCTCAGCTGCAGCAGAAAGGACTGAGAGGCAGAGAGAGCTCGAGGTGAGTCGACAAAACATCCAGCAGAGAATCCAGGACAGAGAGAAAGATGTGAAGGAGCTTCAACAGCAGGTGGAGGCTATCAATCGCTCTGCTGATAAAGCAGTGGAGGACCGTGAGAAGATCTTCACTGAGCTGATCCGTCTCATCCAGAAAAGACGCTCTGATGTGAAGCAGCAGGTCAGATCCCAGAAGGAAACTGAAGTGAGTCGAGTCAAAGAGCTTCAGGAGAAGATGGAGCAGGAGATCACTGAGCTGAAGAGGAAAGACGCTGAGATGAAGAAGCTGTCACACACAGAGGACCACACCCAGTTTCTACACAACTACCCCTCACTGTCAGCACTCAGTGAATCTACATCCAGCATCAATATCCGTCCTCTGAGGTACTTTGAGGATGTGACAGCGGCTGTGTCAGAAGTCAGAGATAAACTACAGGACATCTTGAGAGAAAAATGGACAAACATCTCACTGACAGTGACTGAAGAGGATGTTTTAACCTTGAATCCACAACCAGAACCCAAGACCAGAGCTGAATTCTTAAAATATTCACATGAACTCACACTGGATCCAAACACAGCAAACACACAGCTGTTTTTATCTGAGGGGAACAGAAAAGCAACATTGAAGAGACAAAACCAGTCTTATCTTCACCCAGACAGATTCACTGATTGGATTCAGGTCCTGAATAGAGAGAGTCTGACTGGACGTTGTTACTGGGAGGTGGAGTGGAGTGAAGGAGGAGTTTGTGTGGCAGTCGCATACAAGAATATCACCAGAGCAGGGAGATCGAATGAATGTAGATTTGGATACAATGACAAATCTTGGGCATTATATTGTGGTGAAAACCATTATAACTTTTGGTACAACAATGTCAAAACTCCAGTCTCAGGTCCTCAGTCCTCCAGAGTTGGAGTGTATCTGGATCACAGTGCAGGTATTCTGTCCTTCTACAGCATCTCTGAAACCATGACTCTCCTCCACAGAGTCCAGACCACATTCACTCAGCCTCTCTATGCTGGACTTTGGTTTTATTACATTTATGACACTGCTGAGTTCTGTAAACTCAAATAGACAGAAGTAATTTAATGGGTTTTTTTCACATTTGTTGGTGAGGGTCGATCGAATATTCAGTACTTTATTGTCTTACAACTTACTTGTTAGGAATAGGGCTCAGTGTGCTCATAACAGGACAACATAACAAACAAGACATAGTAAGAAATCACATAGGACATAAACCCCATATAAAACATGATATAATATGTATCCGTTGATGAAACATATGAACAGTATAAAATAAGAATAGAATAAGATGTAAGACATCAACAGTTTAAAATCAGAATAGAATAAAGTGTCAGATGTTTTAAAGTACAGTAAAAGTTAGTGCATTGCTTTTGAGAAGTGCTGGTGCAGAATTGTGAGCCATTTAGTAATGAGTTGATTTTGCAGTGAGTGTTTTCGAGGAAACGGGATGTTTAAATTTTAATGGTCCTGAGGGGAGAGTCGAGTCGGTGGGCTTTTTTTTTTTTACTGCACAGAAATCTGTCAATAAAACAAACATGACATAACGTAGAGAGTAGTTGTATGAGTAGTGAGTGGACTGTATGGATGAATGAGGAATGTGTATGTTAGTGTTAGAGGCAGCCAACATTATTTGATAAAGTCTTCAACGTATTTTTGAAGAAAACAGGTTAAATTCTAAATACGTTTTTGACTTAAACGTTTGTTTAATCAAACTGTAATTCAGGAAAACAGAAGAACTTATTCTGAAAACTGGAGAGACATCTCCAAAGCCTCTTATTCTAAGAGTTTACTGCCTAAAAAGTAAAGTTTCCAGAGTTTTTAATGGAGAAATCAGCTTTATTGTAAACAACTGTTAAACACACAGTATCTCTCTCAAACAGCTCCTCTAACTGGAATGAATCCAAGCTTGATAACTCCTCCCTCTTCTTCCTGCTCTCAAACACAGCGAGCTTCACTCTGTCCACATATTTCCTTGTTCCCTCCCCTTTAGATCTACAGTTTGAAGGATGGGTGTAACCAACATGTGGAGACGTGGAAGAGCCGACAGGCCCCATTCGCTGCAGAAACACATGCTGTTTAGATCAGAGATCAAACTAGTTTCATTTATAAGGAAGTGAAACTCAGACAGTCCTTGTAACAGAGAGGTGAAATGGCGCAGCAAGGAGTTCAGCTGGACACAATTTCTTGTTCGATCTGTTTGGATCTACTGAAGGATCCGGTGACTATTCCCTGTGGACACAGCTACTGCATGAACTGTATTAAAAGCTTCTGGGATGGAGAAGATGAGAAGCAAATCCACAGCTGCCCTCAGTGTAGGCAGACCTTCACACCGAGACCTGTCCTGGTGAAAAGTACCATTTTAGCAGTTTTAGTGGAGGAACTGAAGAAGACTGGACTCCAAGCTGCTCCTGCTGATCTCTGCTATGCTGGACCTGAAGATGTGTCCTGTGATGTCTGCACTGGGAGAAAACTGAAAGCTGTCAAGTCCTGTCTGGTCTGTTTGGTTTCTTACTGTGAGAAACACCTCCAGGCTCATTATGAAGTGGCTCAGTTAAAGAAACACAAGCTGGTGGACCCCTCCAAGAGGCTCCAGGAGAACATCTGCTCTCGTCATGATGAGGTGATGAAGATGTTCTGCCGTACTGATCAGCAGTGTATCTGTTATCTCTGCTCTGTGGATGAACATAAAGGCCACGACACAGTCTCAGCTGCAGCAGAAAGGACTGAGAAGCAGAGAGAGCTCGAGGTGAGTCGACAAAACATCCAGCAGAGAATCCAGGACAGAGAGAAAGATGTGAAGGAGCTTCAACAGCAGGTGGAGGCTATCAATCGCTCTGCTGATAAAGCAGTGGAGGACAGTGAGAAGATCTTCATTGAGCTGATCAGTCTCATCCAGAAAAGAAGCTCTGATGTGAAGCAGCAGGTCAGATCCCAGCAGGAAACTGAAGTGAGTCGAGTCAAAGAGCTTCAGGAGAAGATGGAGCAGGAGATCACTGAGCTGAAGAGGAAGGACGCTGAGATGAAGAAGCTGTCACACACAGAGGACCACAACCAGTTTCTACACAACTACCCCTCACTGACAGCACTCAGTGAATCTACATCCAGCATCAATATCCATCCTCTGAAGTACTTTGAGGATGTGACAGCGGATGTTTCAGAGCTCAGAGATAAACTACAGGACGTTCTGAGTGGGAAATTGACAAACGTCTCACTGACAGTGACTGAAGTGGATGTTTTACTGCCACAACCAGAGCCCAAGACCAGAGATGAATTCTTACAATATTATCATAAACTCACACTTGATCCAAATACAGCAAACATACAGCTGTTATTATCTGAGCAGAATAGAAGTGCAGCATCAGTGAAAGAAGCTCTGCTTTATTGCTATCACACAGACAGATTCTATTATAGGGCTCAAGTCCTGAGTAGACAGAGGCTGACTGGACGTTGTTACTGGGAGGTGGAGTGGAGAGGAGGAGCTTATGTAGCAGTCGCATACAGGAATATCACCAGAGGATGGTCCGAGGAAAGCAGATTTGGATTTAATGACAAGTCTTGGGCATTAAGATGTGAAAAAGCCAGGTATACTTTTTTGTACAACAATATCCAAACTCGTGTCTCAGGTCCTGAGTCCTCCAGAGTTGGAGTGTATCTGGATCACAGTGCAGGTATTCTGTCCTTCTACAGCATCTCTGAAACCATGACTCTCCTCCACAGAGTCCAGACCACATTCACTCAGCCTCTCTATGCTGGACTTTGGCCTTTTGGTGGAGGCAGTGCTGAGTTCCTTAAACTCAGATAAACAGAAGTCATGTCAGGATAAAACTCTGTGTTTAAGGTCTTATTACTTATTCTTATTATACTCATTTTATCTTCATGTTTTTGTTGTGGAAAGCTGATTGATCACCTGTCAATCAAACATTGTGGGCGGTACTTTGACATCTTCTCATTAGTTGTTCTGTAAATGTTTGAGTTTCTTTAGTTGGAGCTCCTTCCTGTGTCTGTTTAACCATGGAGGCTATCACTGCTCATGATTATATTTGACATTTCTCTCTATGAAAATATAAACTTCTGTTTGCTCTAACTGTTTGTTGAATATTTGTATTGATGTATTTGTTATTGTTTCTCTTCCACTTTGTGTTTCTTAACAGAGAAAGCACCAGACCTTCCTTTATTGTAGATATTTTGTTCTCAATAAGTATGAATGTGTAAATAAATCTACAATTACATTTACATTTATTTTGTTAAACAAACCTCATGTGCATTATGTTCTATGAGGTAATATAAAACTTTAATTACCACGATCATAATCAATAAGGAGATCATTTATTATTGTCTTTTACATTGCTGAGATTCTGATCAAACAAATTGATTGTGTGGATGAAGTGAATCTGTACAATAAGTAATTTAACGTTTACTTAATCAATAAACAAATATGAATAAAGTATTTTCTTCTTGTCTTCATTCCAGAGTCTCGTAGTCTTCATGTTTAGAGCTGAAGAACTTTCTTATCAGCTGTCCTCACTAAAACAGCTTTGTTACAGAGAAATTAGTTTTCAGACACCATCAATATTTGTCCTCTGCAGTAATTTAGGGATCTAACAATTGTACATGTATGATGTAATTCTCTAAAACCTCACAGGCCTCATTGAAGCAGCTACAAGGAACTTTAATTTTGGGTTGATTCTGGCGTCCCCTGTCGACAAAACCTTATCAAAGTAGCCAATCTTCTCATTCATGGTCTTGTTTCCTTAAGCAGGTGAAATTTAGACATTCACAGATTTGAGCACAGGGGCATTGTGATGGTGAAACAGGAAAGGGACAAAAACCTGTTGCCATAAAGTTGAAGGCATCATAAGTACACAAAACAAGGCCCGGGACCCCGACTGACACTGACTCTTAAACCCACCCTGTATCTATCCATTACGGTAATGCACACACAAATATCATTATATGTCACACTGCTAACTTGCAGATTCCCTGGTTGATATTTTGCACATTTCTGTACAGCTCTTTACTCATTTATTTAAGTATCCAGACATTTTGTACATCTTCTCTCTCTCTTTGTCTCTCTTTATACTTGTATGTACTGGCTCCTTTTATTTGATCTTTATTTATATTTTTCCACGCTTGATTCTAGTTCTTATGCACCAATGTACGAAGGCAAATTCCTCATGTGTGAAAACTTACTTGCTAATAAACCTGATTCTGATTCAAATGAGGACTTATTATTTACTTGAGATGAGATAAGATAAGATTTACATTTATTGATCCCCCGTAGAATAAATTAAAATCAGACACAGCAGCATAGGGGAATGTAGTGCAAAGAGTACAGAAGTGTAAAAGTACAATAAGAATATTACAAAATATAATAAGACTGGGCTTTTTTTTTTTTTTTTTTTTACTTCACAGAGATATGTCAATAAAACAAACCTAAGTAAAGAGTAGTTGTATGAGTAGTGAGTGGACTGTATGAATGAATGAGTAAGATAGTGTTGAAAGCAGCCAAAATTATTTGATAAAATCCTCAAAGTATTTTTGAAGAAAACAGGTTAAATTCTAAATATGTTTTTGACTAAAAGTTTGTTTAATCAAACTGTATTTAAGGAAAACAGAAGAACTAATTCTGAAAACTGGAGAGACATCTCCAAAGCCTCTTATTCTAAGAGTTTACTGCCTAAAAAGTAAAGTTTCCAGAGTTTTTAATGGAGAAATCAGCTTTATTGTAAACAACTGTTAAACACACAGTATCTCTCTCAAACAGCTCCTCTAACTGGAATGAATCCAAGCTTGATAACTCCTCCCTCTTCTTCCTGCTCTCAAACACAGCGAGCTTCACTCTGTCCACATATTTCCTTGTTCCCTCCCCTTTAGATCTACAGTTTGAAGGATGGGTGTAACCAACATGTGGAGACGTGGAAGAGCCGACAGGCCCCATTCGCTGCAGAAACACACGCTGTTTAGATCAGAGATCAAACTAGTTTAATTTATAAGGAAGTGAAACTCAGACAGTCGTTGTAACAGAGAGGTGAAATGGCGCAGAAAGGAGTTCAGCTGGACACAATTTCATGTTCGATCTGTCTGGATCTACTGAAGGATCCGGTGACTATTCCCTGTGGACACAGCTACTGCATGAACTGTATTAAAAGCTTCTGGGATGGAGAAGATGAGAAGCAAATCCACAGCTGTCCTCAGTGTAGGCAGACCTTCACACCGAGACCTGTCCTGGTGAAAAGTACCATTTTAGCAGTTTTAGTGGAGGAACTGAAGAAGACTGGACTCCAAGCTGCTCCTGCTGATCTCTGCTATGCTGGACCTGAAGATGTGTCCTGTGATGTCTGCACTGGGAGAAAACTGAAAGCCTTCAAGTCCTGTCTGGTCTGTTTGGCCTCTTATTGTGAGAAACACCTCCAGCCTCACTTTGATGCAGCTCCATTAAAGAAACACAAGCTGGTGGACCCCTCCAAGAAGCTCCAGGAGAACATCTGCTCTCGTCATGATGAGGTGATGAAGATGTTCTGCCGTACTGATCAGCAGTGTATCTGTTATCTCTGCTCTGTGGATGAACATAAAGGCCACGACACAGTCTCAGCTGCAGCAGAAAGGACTGAGAGGCAGAGAGAGCTCGAGGTGAGTCGACAAAACATCCAGCAGAGAATCCAGGACAGAGAGAAAGATGTGAAGGAGCTTCAACAGGAGGTGGAGGCTATCAATCGCTCTGCTGATAAAGCAGTGGAGTACAATGAGAAGATCTTGACTGAGCTGATCCGTTTCATCCAGAAAAGCCGCTCTGATTTAAGGCAGCAGGTCAGATCCCAGCAGGAAACTGAAGTGAGTCGAGTCAAAGAGCTTCAGGAGAAGATGGAGCAGGAGATCACTGAGCTGAAGAGGAAAGACGCTGAGATGAAGAAGCTGTCACACACAGAGGACCACAACCAGTTTCTACACAACTACCCCTCACTGTCAGCACTCAGTGAATCTACATCCGGCATCAATATCCGTCCTCTGAGGTACTTTGAGGATGTGACAGCGGCTGTTTCAGAGCTCAGAGATAAACTACAGGACGTTCTGAGAGAGAAATGGACAAACGTCTCACTGACAGTGACTGAAGTGGATGTTTTACTGCCACAACCAGAGCCCAAGACCAGAGCTGGATTTTTAAAATATTCATGTGAAATCACACTGGATCCAAACACAGCAAACACACATCTGTTATTATCTGAGGGGAACAGAAAAGCAACATTAATGAGACAACAACAGTCTTATTCTAGTCACCCAGACAGATTCACTTCATGTTGGCAGGTCCTGAGTAGAGAGAGTCTAACTGGACGTTGTTACTGGGAGGTGGAGTGGAGAGAGGGAGCAGTTGATGTAGCAGTCGTATACAAGACTATCAACAGAGCAGGGAGCCAAAAAGATTGTGTTTTCGGATACAATGACAAATCTTGGGCTTTAAGTTGTAGCAACAATGGTTATACGTTTTGGTACAACAATGTCCAAACTCCAGTCTCAGGTCCTCAGTCCTCCAGAGTTGGAGTGTATCTGGATCACAGTGCAGGTATTCTGTCCTTCTACAGCGTCTCTGAAACCATGACTCTCCTCCACAGAGTCCAGACCACATTCACTCAGCCTCTCTATGCTGGACTTTGGTTTCCTTATATTGGATCCACTGCAGAGATCTGTAAACTGAAGTAGACAGAAGTCATTACAGGGATTAAATTCTGTGTTTTAGTACTTGTTTCTGTTGCTGAGAGCTGATTGATCACCTGTCAATCAAACATTGTGGGCGGTACTTTGACATCTTCTCATTAGTCGTTCTTTAAATGTTTGAGTTTCTTTAGTTGGAGCTCCTTCCTGTGTCTGTTTAACCATGGAGGCTATCACTGCTCATGGTGATATTTGACATTTCTCTGTATGAAAATATAAACTTCTGTTTGCTCTGAATGTTTGTTGAATATTTGTATTGATGTATTTGTTGTTGTTTCTCTTCCACTTTGTGTTTCTTAACAGAGGAAGCACCAGACCTTCCTTTATTGTAGATATTCTGTTCTCAATAAGTATGAATGTGTAAATAAATCTACAATGAATTTTGAATTTTTATTATTATTGTGTCATGCATTAGCATGCCCAGCCCACAAGGGCTTACAAGACACCATTATAAAACATAGACAGACCAAAAACCAAAAGTAGATGCTAAACAATACTAACATTAACGATATAAATTATCCTGATGTTTCATCCAGGCTTTAGTAACAAAAGAGGCTAACTTATAAACATTAAAGGTAAACAAACATTCCATCCTAACATCATCATTACTCCAAAATATTTCATGAGATTCATTCTCCACTTCTTGTAAATCACATAGTTCACAAAGTTCTTCTGGGATATTTTTAAATCTGCCGACCTCAAGTGCCAGGGGAAGGATTCCCATCTCTAATTGGGCAATCAAGGATCTCTGATTTCTTGGTAAATTTGTTTTAACATATAATTCTGTTTCATAATTATGCTTGATTTGAACATATGTCCGTAATTTCGGTTTTATCATTATATCATTTAACCATTTTTCATTGAACCCGACAAGTAACTTTTTTCTAATTTTGTTTATGTTGCAAGATAAATTATTTCTATAGATGTACTGAAAATCGGCTTCTTCAAAGACAGCATGAATCTCTGCGGCCCATGGAGAGTTCTGGACTTTACTTTCTTATTGATCCTGTCATCTGACATATTAATAAAACGATTCCACAGTCTAATCATGTCATACTTTCTCCTTATTGTACCAGGAATCCAGCCCATGTCACTCTGAGCAGCCAAAGAGGGAACATATTTATGAATACCCAGAAAACAACGTATAGCTTTGTTTTGTACTGCATCTGAAATCCTTCTTTCTTTAAATCCCCATACCCCAGCAGCATAATTCACAATGGGAGAAACACATGCATCATACAATTGAGTGTAAGTAGAATAACCAAGGTCTTTACATATTTTTAACTTGTTAACAACGGAAACCAGAGCTCTTCCAGCTGAATCAGCCAGGAGTTTAATTCCATTTTCATAGTGGAAATCCTAAATATTTATAAACAGATGTATTTTCTAATGGCATATCAGAAAAAGTAAATTTTTCTCACTTCTTAGGACACCTTTTTTTCTAAAATGAATTATCTGTGTTTTACTCTGATTTATGGACAGCCTCCATCTGCAACACCAGGTCTGTACTAAGTTTAGCATATTCTGTAAATCATCCTCCGATTCAGCCAGCAGAGCAATATCATCCGCGTACAACAAAATACCCACAGTTAAATCATTCAAATGTATACCTAAATTAGCATTCTTGATTTCAAAAGCCAGGTCATTTATATAAAGAGAAAACAAACTAGGGGACAGGACATCACCCTGTTTAACACCAAAGGGGGTTTTAAACCAGTCAGTTTGAAGATCATTTACCTGAACACACGCAACTGAGGAACTATACAGTGACTTTAGAGCTTGATAGAATTTACCATCCACACCTCCTTTTAAAAGTTTTAAAGCAAGCAGATTTCTATTTACCCAATCAATAGCCTTTTGGAAATCCACAAAACATACAAAAGTAGATTTATTTTCTGCAATTCTTGTCCTGACAATTGTTGAAATTGTATGAATATGATCAATGCAGGCTTGACTCCTTCTGAACCCATTCTGTTCATCAACTAAATATTCCTCTGTTTCCAGATACTCGGTCAGCCTAGCATTCAAAATACTACTATACAATTTATACACTGTGCTAAGAAGGCTGATTCCACTGTAACTGAGTGGTATCCTAGGGTCATTCTTAGATGACTTTGGGATAGGTTTGATAATGGACTTATACCACACGGAAGGAATAATACTGTGTTTAAAACAAAACCTAAACAAACAGAAAAGTATGTTTAAAAGAGGAGGTGACTTTAACACTTCATTTGGGATATCTTCCACACCTACTGCTTTTTCTTAGACTTATGTATAGCAGCTTTCACTTCTTCCAAGGTAAAATCACATTTCCAAAAAAAAAAAAAGTCAAAGGTTCTCTCCGCCCATATTTCTCTCTAAATTGTCCTTTACTTTACATGCATCTTCAAGAAAAGCATCTTCAAAAATAAGTGGAATATTACTTCCTGAAAATAAATCAGCAAAATCGGTCTCCCACTTTTTAATTACAAAATCTTTCCTGCATTCCAGGACATCATTACTTAAGATAACCCCCATAGGTATTTTCTGTATTCTCCTTGGGCCTAATTTATTAATTTCCCTCCAAAATTGTTGTGGATTATTGGTTTGTAAATAATCTAATCTCAAGGACTGCCCTCTACTAAACTTCCTTTTGTAGAACCTTAATTTTTTATCAAATATAAACTGTGCTTGCCTGTAATTTTCTCTCAGTTGTTGTTTCCTTACTGGATCATTACAACGAAGAAAGTTCTTTTCAGGTATTTTTCGTTCATTCCACAGTTTTTGGAGCTCAGAATTCCAGAAAGGTTTAGAGCACCTTGCTAACTGCTTAAATTTGTATTTATTTAAATGTTTGGGTTGACATTTATCCATTTCTAAAATCATCATATCACAGAACTCATTGTACCACCGATCAACACTATTTTGTGTACTTTGACAGGATTCAAGTTGTTTTATTAACCCTAATAATGCAAAGCGACAATTTTTAAAAAAAAATTACATTTACATTTATTTTGTCAACCAAATCTCGTGTTCATTCGGTCCTATAAGGTATAAAACTGTAATCATCATGATCAGAATCAATAAGGAGATCATTTATTATTGTCTTTTACATTGCTGAGATTCTGATCAAACAAATTGATTGTGTGGATGAAGTGAATCTGTACAATAAGTCATTTAACGTTTACTTAATCAATAAACAAATATGAATAAAGTATTTTCTTCTTGTCTTCATTCCAGAGTCTTGTAGTCTTCATGTTTAGAGCTGAAGAACTTTCTTATCAGCTGTCCTCACTAAAACAGCTTTGTTACAGAGAAATTAGTTTTCAGACACCATCAATATCTGTCCTCTGCAGTAATTTAGGGATCTAACAATTGAACATGTATGATGTAATTCTCTAAAACCTCACAGGCCTCATTGAAGCAGCTACAAGAACTTTATTTTTGGGTTGATTCTGGCGTCCCCTGTCGACAAAACCTTATCAAAGTAGCCAATCTTCTCACTCATGGTCTTGTTTCCTTAAGCAGGTGAAATTAATAAAGTTGAAGGCACTAAAATATTTTTGTACTGCAGCACTGACATTTCCCTTTAGTGGAAATAAGGTGCCCTTCTGCCCACAATAAAGCAGGGAAAGCATCATACACACAAAACACAAAACAAGGCCCGGGACCCCGACTGACACTGACTCTTAAACCCACCCTGTATCTATCCATTACAGGAATGCACACACAAATATCATTATATGTCACACTGCTAAGTTGCAGATTCCCCGGTCAATTATTTGCACATTTCTGTACAGCTTTTGACTCATTTATTTAAGTATCCGGACATTTTATACATCTCTCTCCCTTTATACTTGTATGTACTGGCTCCTTTTATTTTATCTTTATTCATATTTTTTTTACGATTTATTCTAATTCTTATGCACAAATGTACGAAGACAATAAACCGGATTCTGATTCAAAAATATGAAGACTTATTATTTATTTAAGATAAGATTTACCTTTATTAATCCCCCGTAGGAGGAATTCAAGTTAGACACAGCAGCATAGAGGCAATGTAGTACAAAGAGTACAGAAATGTAAAAGTACAATAAGAATATTACAAAATATAGTAGAAAACACAAGACTTTAAATCTAAAACTAAACTGTACATGTGCAAACTTAAAGATAATAGAGGGTTTGAATTATTATCATTTATTTGTAATAATATAATTTTGTTTCTGTCTGATGTTTTACTTACAAAATAAAGCTTTTTAAAAAAAAACCCTCAAATGACCGACAGGGGGAGCTCCACCGCCTGAAAGCCCGATGATCCAGCTACAGACTTCATATCCCAGAATCCTTGGCGCCGAGGTCCGAGCAGACGAAGGGGAAACAGATGACTCGTCTGCTGCGTTGAGGTTGAAACCTGCCGACTGAAACCAACCGAGGGGCTGACTCACTGAACAAAACGCCTCAAGGAAGCGAGTTTAAAAGGTAAGAACCGCCGATGGAGACTTTTTATTAAAAACCTGCTTTTTATTTTTAAGACTTTATCAAAGCAGCAGGCTAACTAACTAGCCAGCTAGCTGTCAAACGATGCTGGTAAACACCTCCTGTTTCATTCTGGCATTCATGGACGGCGATGCAGCTGCAGCAGAGAGGCTGTTTATCTCGGTTTATAGCATCTTAATGTGTGTTATTAGTCAGCATTAAGGGATAAACAGCTGATATATATGTGTGTGTGTTTTATGGGGGGGGGGTCTGCAGTGGTCTTGTTGTTGTTGCTGGCCTCCTCTCCGCCCAGACTATCGCTGTTTCCTGCTGCAGTTTGGGCATTTTTATAGTTAACTGGATTAAAGTGCACCTATAATCTACATTTATTGAACTGATGGTGGCTTCAGGGCTGCAGAGGAGGCTCAACCTGCCCCTCCATCCACAGTTTAACCTCTTTTTTTTAATGCTGTATCGTTCATGTTTTTTTTTTTTTTTTATGTGTCGGGCCTTTGAGAGCCAAGACAGCATGCACTATGTTAGAGTCTGCAACATGCAAACACTCAGGACTGACCAGTGAGAACGGGTGCCATGCATCCAGGTTTCTCAGCATTTGTTGGTGCAGGCAGGGGTTGTCGTCTCCTCCTCCACAGGTGAGGGTGAACCTGGTTTCAGGATACCAGCCTGCTCCCTCTTTACATTATTGAATAATCTGCTGGTTTTATTCTGAAATGCATTAAGTTATTGTTTGCTCCAGGACGTGGTGTGCAGTCTAGACCTGCACTAGATGAAAACCTGTCGCTGTGCAGTTGTGGAAAATATCCATAAACCCAAAGATTCATTAACTTCATCATATAAGACAAAGAAAAGCAATAAATCCTCATATTTTAAAAAGGTTTAAAGCTGCAAATGTTTGGCATTTTGCTTTGAAAGTGGCTGAAATGATTGATTGACTAATTGATCATCAGAATATGGATTAATGAGCTTACTGTCGCAGCTCTCTTCTGTACGGTGCCATATATATTTCATGTTACCGCTGTCCTACACTCCCTTTTAATTCAGGATATATAACATCATCACACAAAGCTTCGGGATTACGGTTCTAACCAATCAGGAATGGGTAAAACGGCTCTTGTTTCCATCTCTAATCGACTAACTAACCATAGATATTGAATTAGGGACGGCGGTCAGAAATCTTATGCCACACAGTTGGGCCTTTCCAGCTTTCCAGGAAACAATGTTTACGTGTGCAAACACATAACCAGCAGTCTCAGAAACAGGGAAAAAGGGAAGGATTTGTCTTGTGTTTATACGGTTTGGCAATAGTGACCCAAGGCTGACCTATTTTTCTCTGTTATGGACACATAAACAGGAAGAAAGGACATAAACGCTGGTATTTCCAGGTCTGCTTTTGTGGCTGTATTCTTACCCTGGAAGAACAATAAATGGAGCACACTGGTCACATTACAGCCTCCATGTAGTCCAGCTGGTAGCAGTTAAGTTGTAGTAACTAGTTAGAGACTTGCTAGTGAAGAAAGTGGAAACATCTAGCGGCTAAAGAGTTCGATATTAGTCTTTTTACGAGGAAGGAGCTGGTCATTGGTCAACAGTCACAGCTCTGGTTTCACAGTACTGTGCTTCGGTCTTCGTAAGAGCTTCGCGTGCGTGACTGCATTCGTCTGCAGACGGATGATCACACTGGAGTTTCACCAAAGTTCAGTGAAACCCACTAATCCATAGAAATCCTGTGACCACAAGTCAGCTGCTGGAGTTATTTCTCCCATAATTCATAGTGAGAGCAAGCAGAGGCCACCTTTCTGCCCCACATGGAGCTACCGTCACGTTTGCCTTTATACCACCGGACTGACGCAGGCAGAAACAGCCGTATTGGTGAATATGTCAGCGTAGAAACACAGTGACCACGTTACATCGCTGTCTGTCTGTCTGTACGAAGCAGCGACAGACCGATTAATCGATGTCTGCGCTCACGAGGCCGATCAATAAAAACATGTCTTCAGACACTTTGCAGGCGGCCCTGTCAGCGTGGAACACAGTTAGTGGCTCTGTACTTTAACTGTGAAGCATCCTGCTGTAAACGTAGGCCTGAATGTCCGATAGAATACAATAGAAGATAATTATAAGAGACTCCTTTTCTGTGGTATAGTAAACTGAGTAAGTGACATATATTTTATATTATATTAAAAACAATGAACTCAGTTACTGCAGGAAGTTTGTGAGTGATTTGGATGAATGTTGAGCAGATTATTTCCTGTTCAGGGAACTTTTTATACAATTCTCTGTCTGTATTATGTATTTTTATAATTCTTCAACAATCATAAAGACTTATTAGGTTTCCTTTTTTACAGATTCAATGTTTTTTCTTCTCCCTGGCTCTTGGTCATTGTTCTATCAGGCAATTTACTTTATATTTCTTCACAGAAGTGAACCAAATGCTGAGATATCGGCCTACTGTGTGTATATTTGTTTGAATTAATCTGACAAATTTCTTTATTTATTATGAGCTTGAATATAAAAATCACAAAAGACGTTTTCTCATATGAATTAGGAGAATCCAGGCCATCACACACGTAGGTACACAACAGGAGATCGTCTGCGTTACTACTGGAAATCCTGCCAATTCCGAGTCGAATCCAATACTTTATATTTACATAAATGTTGATTAAATATGCAGCTGTAGCTACTAAATGTGCCACTTTGGCTCTTTAACCAAGAATCAAGTTCCATTTTGGCCTTTTACCCACAGAATTAACAGTAATTATCGTCTGTGATGTTTCCAGCTAAAAGTGGAAGAGGTTTATTGTTCTAGCAGCATTGAACCCATCGCACCTTTTTCAATTCAATTCCAGTTTGTGGAGTTTCTTCCACGATACGCTTTTAATTCACCAAAACAGTCCTGGTTCCTGCTCGCTGGAACCAGTCCGACCTGTGCCTCCCATCAGCCTCTCCCAGGCGACTGCTGGTTAAAGACTGTATTGGATTTCCTGCCATTGCCTCATTTTGGTTGTTGGGTTTTGTCCAAGACACAATGGCTGCCTCTTTAAACCAGATTCCAATCACACTGTTTTTTTCTTTCCTGTTTACTTACATTTTGTCTTCCGTTTCTCCTTTCTCCCTCCACTCAGTGATAACATCCACAGCAACCAGCAGCTCATCTACAGAGATATTACTTTTACTACCTTTTTTCATGGTCTTTCTTAACCTCATTAGTGTAAATGCAAGAGCCCACAACTCTCAACTAAACTAAAAGGATCAAATAATCAGATTTCCAGAGGTATAAAAACATAGATATTGCTTTCTTTTGAGAGCCTCACCCTAAATAATCTCATATTCTTGTGCCCCAAATGAGTCCTTCGAGTTTTAAAGAGGAGATTGAATTTGAGGGTTGGCGTGATGGGAGCTGATTCAGATGGTGAATCTTGTTTTGTTTCTCTGGCAACAATAAAACTGTGTATCTCATTTGTGTATCTGCACCAGATTCATTCTTAACCCTCTCATGAAAAGTAGAAAAGTGAATTTTCTTAAAGACAATGAATCAGTTGAGATTTTAACATCCTTGGTTGAGTTCAGTGTAAATAACTGAACTTGATTTCTAGACTTTAAAGCTTGAATGACTCATAGCTCTAATAATAAATGTTTAATTAGTGTGTGTGTGTGTGTGTGTTGTGTGAGTGTGTGTGTGTGTGTGTGTGTGTGTGTGTGATGGTGGTCTGTCGTCTGTGTAGTTTGTTCTCTCTCTTGCTAAATATATCTTGATCTCAGTGAGATTTACTGAATAAAATAAAGCTTCACTAACTTGAAGAATACTTGTAATACAAAATGCTGAATTTCTGTCCCATCAGTCGAGTAAGCTCAGACGTCAAGCGTGGTGTAGCTATAAAAAGTTGTGCAGAGGAAGCTGCAGATAGCGGAGGGTCTATTTGCTTTCAGGGGAAATTACAGCACATGAAATGACACTATGTTGGTTTATCGCCTTCTTATTTCCTAGAAATGTGCCCCCCGTTGCTCAACCTATTCCAGTAGATCAGATTGACGCTGTCCAGTAAACCTCTGGATCATTTTCAAAATAAATCATTTACAAAATGCAACAACTGTAACAACCTGCGTACTGAAGCTGCAGTTCAAGTCGGACATTTTCTATTGCAAAAGTATCTTTACGTGTCAGCGTTGTAAGTTTTACAGTTAATTTAAGGTGAGTTAAGAGCTGAAAACGGAGGCATTTGGTGGATTGAAAAAATAATGCTGGGATGAAACTGGTTTCACTCAACTATAAAGTTTGAAAAGAACGAGATCACATACCGCGACGCAACCAGTTTATCATGACGAGAGAAAATAAACAGCTTGTATCACGTTTCCACATCAGAGTACAGTCAGTGCAAAAGAGGTTTCACTTCCTGAAACATAGACAGTGTAAGTAACAAGTGAAATGGTCAAAGGTCGTAGCATTCAGACAATAACAGCAGTAGTTTTAATGATAGAATAATAATAATAATCCTTATTGTTGCCCTGATGGTGTTTTTTCGGCACCAGTATCGAAGAACAACGCAGACATTTCACAGATTACTAAAGACTTTGTAGCCCACTGACACCTGTAGTGGATCCCATTGATGCAGATAGTTTTTGGTTTCATGTGTCCAACATTTGAGATTTCTATTATTACTTTCTATTATTATCCCCAGTACTGTGAATAATCCTCAGATTTCTCTGTAGACAGTCTTCAGCTGTGGAACTACTTTCTGCAGTTTATTTTAAAAACTGTGAGGAATGTTCTTTTCTTTTTTTTTCTATTTGGCTGAACTGAAAGTTTATTTATTTATTGTTTTTTGGCCACTTGGGAGTCAGCACTGCAAATTTTCACCTTATAAAGTTGTTATTGCACACTCAGCAGCCCTGTCTTTGTCCTCTTGGTGAATGCAAGTCCAATAATCACTCTTAATTCGAGCTCTTTGGCCTCTGGAGGAAATAATATGTGGCTCTGGAGCTGCTCAGTGTTTCACGTTCTTCACTAGTTAGTCCCATACTTTGTCTAATGTGCAGATTGATACTGAGAGTGATCTGAAACAGTAAAGTTAATGGCTGTACAACCAAAACAAAGAGCTAAAAGACTCTCCAGCGAGCCGAGGCTAACTGAATAAAATGTACCGTGGGTTCAATACACTGATTCCTCTCGTTTTGCTTCATCCTCCCCGCAGATGCAGTGATGATGTTTACCTCCACAGAGCGAGTCCACATCCACTAAACCGGGCCTGGCTTCCTGCTCCAATGACCCGCCTCGTCTGACTCCACCTGAGTCCACCTTCTGTAGACCGGTGGGTCGGGGCTGGCCCTGCTCGGGGATGGAGAGCCGATGCAGCAGCAGCGCCGATTCGCGGCTGACCAGCCGGGGGGTCGGGTCTATCAACACCGCGGGCATCTGCGCGAGGGTGGAGTCGTACGAATCCGGCGAGAAGAAGTGCATCTCGGACGTGAGGAGGACCTTCTGCCTCTTCGTCACCTTTGACCTCTTGTTCATCACCTTGCTCTGGATCATAGAGCTCAATGTAAGACATGTCTGTTGGATGATGTTTATGATATTATTATTATTATTATGATAGAGGCAGACAACAGAGAACATTAACATCATTAACCTTTGGGTTCTGTTTGTTGAAAATAGGAACACTTGTGTTCAGAGACTAAAAATACAGTAATGAAGCCCAGTAAGGGGGGGGGGGGGATTGTGTAGTTGATTTTATTTGACTTGTCTAACAACCGAAGTGACTCAGTTCTGTTAACCACATTTTTACATACTGTGTGTCAGGTGATGAATCCATCTGACCTCGTTCGTTGTTGAGTTATTGAACTTTACGACCTTTTATCAGATAACCACCCTCGTGTATAACTAATATACCGACGACTGTACACACTGTAAAGCCTTTATGGTCCAACGCTTTCGTTTGAATTGTGTCAAGGCCAAACAAAAAAAGAAAACGGTCAGGTGCTGCCGGAGAAGTGAATCGAGGTCACGAAGCTATAAAACTTTGTGCCCTGAATGAGGAAGTGATTGTACTGCGGCACACATTCCCAGAGTGCTCCACTTTCACCAAAGTCAACGCTGAGCATCAAACTCATTTATTGTTTGTAGAAGTGTATTTGGAAGGACTCCAGTGACTCACCTTGAACAGTAAATGTGCTCGCTGGACTTCTTATTCTTTCTCTGACTGTAAACTTGTCAGTCTGGAACTTTAATGTTTAAGGTTTCCTTTCCTTCTCTCTCTCTGGGCTACCTCTCTAACTCTAACACGTTACGTTGCTCTCTTCTTATCAGGCTTCAAAAACACTGCAACAAATTCAAAACCAGCAAATAATCAGGTTATTCCACTACTATATATTATATACTGAAGGCCCTCTACAGAGGCCGGCATGCTGAACTGCCATGTTTCGACAGTAGCTGAGAGCGAGAGGCCGAACCCCAAATTCCTCCCGACGTGGTGTTGTGTGTCTCTGTGTGTGTGTGTGTGTGTGTGTGTGTGTGTGTGTGTTAGTTTACAAGACTAGAAAAACGCTACAGAAGTGGATTTATTTTATTTTTATTTACTTTTTAACAAGATAGGTTCACACTGCAAGCCTTAGTGCTCAAATATGGCTGGTATCAGATTCATAAATCAAAGTTTAAGTTTACGTTTTAACCCGATGGTGGCGCTAGATTTAATCCAAGTTATTACAGTTCATCCTGAAGGAGACATGGAGGAGAGCAAACAACCGCTTCACTTTAATTGTTGTGTACATGACAAATAAAGATTTTAATCCTGGTTAAGAATTAAACTAAAGATAAACACTTCAATAAAGACACAATAGACCTTTTTGCTGGGAAATTCCAGAACCAGTTTTTAGTCACCAAAAACAGTTTCAACAACAGCACGAGCGCCACGTCCTGCCAAACATTTCATTCCACTCATACCGATAATACCGACGAGGCAGCTGAATAAAATGAAAACAGTCAAGCGAGGAAGGAAGGAGGAAGGCCTGCAGTTCAGTCTGAGTTCCTTTTCTATCTATTTCTAGATAGAGTTTCTAGCAGTGTTTTATACAGCAGAAGAGGGAAGTAAAGACCACTCCACTAAATAGGTTGCTGGAGAGCCGTGAACATCAACACAGTGTCCTACATTCCTTTAAATGATAAAACTGACATTATTCTATATCAGTGGAAAGCAAATAGCTGTTAACAAAAACTCCTCCGATAGTTTGCGACACAAATTGTACTACTGTAGAAATAAATCTCATAAATCAGGATAAATGTAACCTCATAACATGTAGTACTTCCCCAACATGGCTAATTAAACTGCGTGTGTTGCAATGAAGTCTAATAAACACAGATAAGTCATAGAAATTGGCCTTTTTGTGTCAACGTCTGTACTTTCGTCACTTCATTTAACCATAAATCAAGCAGACCAGTGTCCATGTGTGGACTACCAATCAGATACAGCTCTACTCTTGTAGTGAAACACGTTTAACAAGTCATTTCTGCCGTAACTCAGTTAAACTGAGACTCAATCAGAGGACTTATGGACCGATTATTCTAATCATCTTTGTTTAAGGGGGCAGTTCCTCACAATAACTGCACTTACAGGCTCCGAACTGGACATAAACTCTGTCATTAAGCACTTCAGTATGATTCATTCTACGTTTCTGCTCCTGTCAGCGACAGGTGTGGCAGCCATTCATCAGACAAGATGTCTGCATACAGAAAGATTTATTACAGTATTTTTCTATCAGATCTTTATCTTTTTAGTTGCTTAAAGTATGAGTGACAGCCAGTGAGAGAGTGAAATGGAAGAATGTTTGTGTTTGACAGGTGAACGGTGGCATTCAGAAGCAGCTGGATAAAGAAGTCCTGCACTACGACTACCGCGCCTCCTTCTTCGACATTTTTGTAAGACCTCATTTATTTATTCCGTGTTCCTTCTTTTGTTGTTGTCCTTCTCCTTTAACTTCTTCTTCCTGTATCTTTCCCTCCCTACAGCTCCTGGCTGTTTTCAGGTTTGCCACTCTCATCCTGGCGTACGCCGTCTGTAAGCTGCGTCACTGGTGGGCCATCGCGGTACGTGTTCTCCTTTTAGGACTGCGATATATGACGTTATTATTTGTATCAGCAGAGGGCGCTGTATAAAACGTATAATGTATATAACTTTATATGCACTGAGCTGTTGATTACCTGCATGTAAATAAGTGATGGGCGTCATCTGTTTAAAGTGGATCTGGGACTGATTAGGATAAGACATTGGTACATTGAAATGCATTTTAAAGAGCCGGTGTTTGTACATTAGTTGTAGCATCATTAGCATCAAACCAAGAAATACCAGATTCAATTGCAATGAAATAATTCAACAAGATTAAAAACAGCACAGTAACAATTCAATGAAATTCTAAATTGGTGAATTTTTAATAGAAATTTAAAATCATTACAGATGATAAAGCCACTGAAACTGGAATATTTCACATTCCTATTACCAGAATATTGTAATTAAATAACTAAAATACCACCATTACAGCATTTAAAGGTCCAGTGTGGAACATTTGGGAGGATCTATTGGCAGAAATGGAATATAATATTCATATTATATATACGTCTTGTTTTTGATTGAGGGGGAAAACTCACAGATCTTTTGAACACAGAGCAATTTAAGAGGGGTTGACTTGACACAGGCTTACAGTGGACTGAACAGGGGTGGACAAAATAAGAGAGACAGCTAACAATGCCACACGGTGTCCTGACGGTAAATGAAAACTAAGTGAAGCATATTCTGTTCATTTCCTCTTCAGAGTGAGACGTGTTGATTTGACGGTTATTTCTGAGGCTGTAATCAAACATCCTGTCATGTTGTTGAGGTTAAGGTTGTTCCTCTTTGCTTAATGTTTGTTGAATATCGTCACAGGATCTGTTTTACCAGCTTTTTGCAGCTACTGTAAATCACAACAGCAGCTGCTGGTTATTGGAAGTTAAACACCCATCAGGTATACAGGTAGATGATTCATCATTATACAACAACGTTTGTAGTTCCTTCATGCTACACACATAGAAAAAGATAATCAAATTCATAGACTAACATAAAATAAAACAATAATTAATTACTGTTACTGTATTTTAAACAGTTATTTATATAGATATACATTGAATTTGGGTTGTTGAAAGCAGCAGTGATGATAATATGCTTTTATCTTCGCATAAACAGAAAAAGTTTGAGCACTAAGAATCATGAATGTACGCATTTATTCTGGTTTAGTCGTATTTGCTGAAACTTTCACTCTATCCTGACATTAGTTCATGAAACAATCAGGTTCCTCTGGCTCGTCCTACTGCTCCTAACGGCTTTCACAGGAATCCACTGAACGAAAAACAACCAATCAGAGCCAAGAAAGATCAACTGTTTTACAGCCACCAACCCAAACGTACCCGCTGCAGCTTTAATATAAAACCTGTGTCAGTGTTTTATTGTGCAAGAGCCAAAGCTACAACAATAGTGACTGTACAGATACAGCAGTGATAAACAGGAATAAAATACAACAAAAATATACAAAAGATGACGTGTTACAAAGTTCTAATTAATATAATAATGATGACGACGTAATACAGGCTTTCAAAGAAGGTTTAAATAGACCGATAGGGGTTTTTAAATTATGTAATGGTCTTAAAATGATCTAAAAACAAAAAACAAAACAGACAAACATGAGATTGTGTGTCCAATGAAGTGAATTATCAAAGAGCAGCAGTGTTCTCAGTAGATCCTCACCGACGCCGACTGAACCGACTCTCACAGGATATTAACTGTTTCTTTTTGTACTTAACTGAATAATAAAATAGAGAAGCACAGATAAATAATAGAGAAGAGAGAAAAGGACTTTTTCTTTTGTCAAATTTTACCCCCCGATGGAAGAAAGGAACATTTTCTGTAACCTGTATTTTTAATTATTTTAATCGGTGTTTCCCTCCGTTCCCTCAGATCACCACTGCAGCCAGCTGTGCTTTCCTGATTGTTAAAGTCATTTTATCAAAGGTAAGAGTCACATGTGAGGGGAAACTGAGGTCAGGCTCCACCTGCTGCTCATTATCAGAACTACATGCACTGTTTCATTAGTGTGACACTGTTATTATATATTTTGTGATAATTGCTTATAAACATGATTTGAACTGAGGAAATGTTTCTGAAATGTGCTACTGAAAACATAATTATTAGTTTGTTTCTCCAGTGTTTTTACTCCCTTTTGTTTTGTCTTCTTCCTTTTTTAATACAAATCATCTTATTTTATTATTACCTTAATTTGTTTTGTCTTATTGTTCTTATTTTTTTATCATGATTATATTTACCTTCACTTTTATGTGAAACACTTTACATATGCATTGCATTTAGTTTATTATTATAATTACAAACAGTAGAGTTCCATATGTTTAATAAATGTGATTGTATTGACAGTTTAGGCAATACTACAAAATAAAAGCACAAATCTAACTAATAGGATTTCCTTATTTGAGACAATAACAATGATTTCTGCTCTTTAAATGTGTTAGAGCAGTTTGTTGACCAGCTTGTTTCCATGTGAGTGTATGATGAGATATTCAGGCTCAGTCAGACGAGGTACTACAGTCTGTGTGCTGAAATGTGTGTGTGTGTGTGTGTGTGTGTGTGTGTGTGTAGCTGCTGTCTCAGGGGGCCTTTGGGTACCTGCTGCCCATCATCTCCTTCGTGTTGGCCTGGATAGAAACATGGCTGCTCGACTTCAAGGTTCTGCCTCAGGAGGCTGAAGACGAAAACAGTGAGTCACGTTACGCTGTTATCCAACGGTAGAAGATGTATTTAGAGTCCTTAATTAAATCAAAATGCCATTTGATTAATGTAAAAATACTCCATTACAAGTAAAAGTAATACTATCATCAGCAAAATGTACTTAAAGTGTCACTGTAGCTGCTCGATGCTGCTAGTTTTAACTTCTTTTATACACAGTTAGGTATGATTATATTATTTATATTGTTTTTTAATGTAAAATCTGGATGTGAAAAGTAGCTACAACTGTTAGATAAATGTAGTAAAAAGGGGCAACATTTCCCTCTAAGATGTAGTGGAGTACAAGTATAAAGTATCAGAAATACTCAAGTAAAGTAGTTGTACCTCACAATTGTACTTAAGTAAAGTTTTTATTATGAGCAGTGATAATAACCGTTACCTCTACTGTAACTACTGCAGTAGTACTTCATTTTCTGTTACTATACTTCTACTAATACTAAGAATACTACTGCTGCTTCTTTTGTTACTGGTATTATTAACTATATTAATGCTGCTGCTGCTTTACTGATGATATTACAGCAATTTGTATGCCAATAACTTTAAATAGTAATAAAATATATGCTATTAATAATAGTGCAAATGTAACTATTTTGGGGCATTTATGACCTTTATTTTGACAGTGAAGAGGTGACAGGATACTCGTCCTGCTGATACTTTTACTACCTGTACCACCATTAATACTCCGTAGTCTTTCCTTAATACTGTTTCACTTCTTCCTTCATGTGTTTCAGGATATCAGTCCATCATGGACGCCACAGAGCGAGCTCCTCTCATGTATCCGGGTCCTTTATCTGACGGGCAGTTCTACTCTCCACCAGAGTCTGTGGCAGGTCTGTGGAAATATCTCACACTTAACTCAAAGCTTTTCTTACCTAATCACACCCAGTGTCAGTCCAAGAGCTTGTCTAAGACAACGGGAAGTCACAGTGTGACGTTTTATTGCTTTAACGGGCCGGTTACATTGAACACGTGATGTTTGCTTCCATTATAATCAATAAAACTGGCATTACTGGGCGAGAGAGCAGCGTGTAAATGTTGGTATATTTATATAAAGATTGAAACAGAAGACTGAATGACGATGATAGGTTGCCTTTAACTCTACAGCAGGGACCTCTTTTCTATCATTGAGTAAACTGTGATGTATTTTATGGATTATATTTAATAATAACTCAAATAATGAACACAATAACTGCAGGACAAAGTTTTCCTGAACGTTTTATACAATTCTTTGTCTCTGTTACATATTTTATTTATTTTTTAACAATCTTAAACATAATTAATAGGCTTATTTTTTGACAAATTTAGTGTTTTCTTGTCATTGTTCTGAATGTTCTGTAATGAGTGCTGAAATATAGGATTGCAATATGCATTTAAACCTTTCGTACACACCTTAAAATGAAGACGGCCTTACCCTCCATGAAGCTTTGGCGACCCCTAGTGGCAGAACCACTGCCTTACAGCCTACTGTAGTCTGATACAAACACGGTGCTGGTCCAAAAACTAAAGAAACGATCCCCAAACAGATCAGTTGTTGCTGTTTACAGAGACTCTAGTCTGCAGCTCACACACTGACAGCTGTACAGGAACAGCTGAGTAACATCAGGCTTTACCATCAAAGAGCCTCTGCTGCTTTTAACTAATGGGTTCAATAACACCGACTTCTTGAAAAACTATTCCTGTTTTTTTTTTATGTTTTTTTTTGCTGTTTTGTCTTCACACTGATGTGTTTCTTCCTCGTGTTCAGACTCTGATGAGGAGCTGGACGATAAACACGATCCAGAAAAAGGGCTCATTCAGCAGCTGACTTAACAGGTAACAGTTGGCAGTAACACGCTCTGTGTACTCCTAAAGGTTGATGCAGTTACAACCAGTGTCCTCACCCAAAATCATGAACCTTATTTTCTCTATATTGTTTTTTTTTTTTGCTCCCCCTTTAGGATCTCCGCTTCTGAAGGTGAAATGTTTCCGGCTCCTGTTCTGCTACTGAGGGAGAATTCTGCCTTACACATTCTGCCATTTTTAGTTTTTATCCGTCTCGATGAGGTCTTTGTATCCTCCTACCCACGAATGCACCTATCTGATATCAGCCTTCTGCATGCACACTGGGACTGGAAAAGTGTCGCTTAAAAAGCAGTTTTTCCAGTATCACGACTTGTGGTTATTTTTAGGATTTCTCCACACATTTGAGGAACTCTGGACCTTCGAAGGAGAATTCATATTAATGGGTATTTACACATAAAATTGCACATTGTGTCCGAGGCTCCCAGCTACGAGATGGAATGAAAACGAAATCAATACATTTCAGATTGATTTCAGTGTCAGACCGTGAATCAAAGATATATAAAAAAAACCCAAATGATTTCTTCTCTACGTTATTACTGTCTTATAATGTCATGTTTACATTTAGTTTGTTGATCATTTTCACATGCTTGGGTTTGAAGTCACTGTAATGGAAAATAAGCTTTCTCCATAGACTCTGCATAACAAAAAAGGATTTTAGTTTAACTTTTTCGGCCAGTATTGAGCCTGTGGACCATGTTTGTAGCAAACGAGAGGCAGAATATTTGTGTTTGACTACTACCGGGTCTCAAAGAGCAGTGAAACGACTTACACAGAATATTATTACAGTATAAAGATGATGAAGAAGTATAAAGAATACAGTCTGCTTCTAAAAGAGTATGAAGTATTATTTTACTTTCAAACTAAAATGAGCCATAAAATCTGAAGTGTTTAAGAGGTCGGGCTGCTGTAAACTGCTGTTAGACACAGTCGGAGCTCAGAACGAGTTGAACAATACATGTACATATCTTCATGCATGCCTTGCAAGCAAAGTGGATTTTTTTTGTTTTTATCAAAAGCTTGTCTGTAAAATAGAATCATTAAAATGTGAAATCTTGTCATTTGATTTCTTTTTTGTATACAGCATCAACATTCAGTGGTGGAAGATGTTTTAGGTATGTTTAAAGTAGTAATAAAATACTTTAATAAAAGTCCTGCATATAAGATATAAGTAAAAATATAAAGAACCAACAGTAAAAGTGCTTATTTCAGAATAAAATATATGAGCATCGAGTGCACAACAATGTCTCTAACAATCTTTTGTAAAATATCTTTTGGCCTAAAATTATTTCAAATGTAGATTTTTATGTTAAACTAGCCATTAATGAAGGAAAACCTCAATATAACAGGTGATTTTAAACAGTAGTGTATACTATATATATATTACTTTATATCGGGTAGCTTGTTAATTTCGTCCTGGGGATCAATAAAATCTTGCTGATATGTTAATGTAATTTATTTGTTGATTATATTTTGTATTGATCTGAATCTGGAAAGTAAACAATGATTAAATATATGTAGTTAAGTAAAAAAAAAAAGTACATTATTTGCCAAATTTATGCATTTAAGTACTTGAGTAACTGTATACATTCTCCTCCACTGCGGAGGTCCAAAGTGACCAATGTGTATTAAAAATAAAGTAATTAAAGTGTGAATCTAATACATTTTTATTAATTCACCTCATTATTATTCCTAAAAGTTAATTTATCTGACTTATTTTCACAATAAGAGTTGTCTGTATTCAGTTCCAGCTGTATTTATGTCATAGAATCTGTTTTTATTTCACAAAACCTGTTTTATTTTGTTATTTCATTCTGCCTCCGAGAATACATTTAACTAATTAATTAGATAAACAAATGTTAGAATTACCCTAACTGAATAACGATTCAACATTACATATTCAGTAGTGGTTCAGCTTCACAGTTAGATAATTATTATGGTGATCATTACTCGCTTTAAACCACCAGAAAACAACAAATAAGACAACAGACATTTGCACACAGAATTAAACCCACAAACTTGCAGTTTCTGTAATACTGTTTTATTATTTTTTCACATTTTTATTGACAGAAGTCAAGTATCCAAGGCATTTGTAAACAGTGCGTCCACAAATCTACATTTTGCCTCTCATCAGTGTGGCCTTTCAGTCAGTCGAAAAAACACTGTCCTTTTGAAATAAATACAACACTGATTTTACAAAAAAAAAAGTAGAAGAAAGTAAAACTGAGAATATCCTAACCTATATCTGCCTGAAGGAGCTCATACAGATCCAGATTCAGTCTTTTGTCTGCAGTCACAGTCTGGAAATGATACATGATGCCACATTACTACATGAAAACGACCACACGACACAGGGAGGTAAACGACTCCTTTGGCTCAGAGAGGAGGCGGAAAGGAGCAGAGGAGGATAAAAACAACTAGTGACGCAGTAAAATCCTGGAGCTGGTGTCCACAGATATCAGAGGATTCAGAGGAACTCCAACAACAGGAGGATGAAATGGTGAGAACACCTGAATGACTGATTGTAAACCTCATCTTTAAAATACTTAAAACTGTGTGTTGTTGGACTTTAAGGATACTGGGGGACTTTAAACTAGTTAAAAACACAAAATGTGTCAAAAATACTGGCTTTTTTTTTTTACAGCTTAATTTTGCTAAATTGCTCCTACAAAAAGGTCAGGTCATTGGAGAAGCAGGTAATTAAACAAAATTATAAGTTTTTGGGGGATTTTTGGACAAAA